>NW_020455543.1:229898-254751 GCF_003342845.1 Nothoprocta perdicaria
TCCAGCAGGGACACCCAGAGCACGGGGCACAGGGTGGCAGCCAGGCAGGTTTGGAAGATCTCCAGAGAAGGAGACTCCACAGCCTCCCTGGGCAGCCTCTTCCAGGGCTCTGGCACCCTCACAGGAAAGAAGTTCTTCCTCACCTGCAGAYAGAACTGCCTGTGTTTTAATTTATACCCATTGTCCCTTGTCCTATCACTGGCCACCACCAAGGACTGTGGCAAGCTAGTATCTACTAGCTGAATTTGAAAAAAGCTGAATTCTTTTTTTCTTGAATTTTCCTCACCCCTTGTGGCAAGTTGTCTCAGTTTTCACAGCCTCAAATACATGCAAACCAGTGACAGGTATAAATGCTGTCCACCTCGGATTCAGCTTGTAARATTACAGCCACATTAGAACTTCTAAAATTATAAACTTCTAAATTACAACTAAAAACTCCTTCTACACAAACTACTGATTACTGAGATTTTTTAAGTTTTCCCTAAGGGAAAAAAAGAAAAGTTCTCTACTATGCCAGTATAAATCAAGATTATTTATTTGTGCTAAAGCTGGTGAACACAAACTAGAACATTATGGAATGTGTCCTGGTACTGAACAAAGGCACTAGGTAAAGAGAACTTTGTCCTAAAACAGCTTTGGCTTTAACACTTTAATCCTCAGCTTGTGTGAACGACAAACACATTCAAGCACATACAGATTACAAACTGCAGAAAAGAATAAACTTCAAACCRAAACATTCAAGAGAAACAAAATACTACAGTATTTCATAGTATTTTATTTATTATGATATTTTATAATTTTGTAGAACTCAACAGTACTCTGAATGGTTCAGGAGAGAAGGGGCTCCCTAGGTCCCACGCTACGTACTGCTCACGTGGAGTCAAGAGATGCTCAAATGCCCCCCTAACGTTGTAGCGCCGTCTCTTCAAGCCAGGTGCTTCACCAGGTGCTGGGGCTGAGGTACATTAACAGACTCCTAGTGACACAACTGTCCCAGGCTATCATGACCTGCGCCAAAACAGAGCATCTCAGGCAGAAAAGTTTCAGTTTAGAAGCTAAAGCCCTACAGGTGAGAGACTCCTATCGGCTTGATGATGACCTTCCAACAGCTCAGGTCCTGGCCATGAGGCCAGGACACCAGACTGAGGAAAGACATCCTAGCCAGGCAGAAGGAGAAAGATTATACACGCAAGCATATACATTATCTGCACCTTTGACAGATCTCAAAGTGCTGGAAGCAGCCAGGTGCCACGTCCAAATAAATTCTAGAAACTGGAAATTCTCAGAGTATTATTGGTAGGACAAGGCAGAAAAAAAGCTGAAAGAGTTTTAGGAGAAGAAACTGGGGAAGCATGTACAACATCATCCATATAGGATGAATGCATTGCACCTCAACATGCAACTGGCACTTGAAATTTAAAAGATTAGAGTTCTTGAATCAAAACACTATGGGAACAGTATTATTCTCAAAATACTTCTGTTGGGCAATCAATAGAAACTGAAGAGCCCACAATTCAGAAYAATACACCCTGTCTGCATACAGTCAAAGTGTTCCACATTTGGGTCAAAAAGGCAATAAAATTCATATACGAAGGAGCACAGATTCAAAAGGTGAGAGGAATAAACAAAAAAAGCCATTCAGACCAGGATCACATGTACGATATATAAATACCTATAATCTAAGAAATTTAATGAGTGAACCAMAATACATGGGACTGTACTGGGCATCCTAGGGTCACATCACAAGGAAGGCGCTTAGTGAGACACTGCAATTCCACTGCGCAAATGAAGCCACTTGAGTGGGAAACTRGTGGCACTTTTTAGAACACTTAGAATCAAATAAATAACCTGATTTTGTTGATATGCGCCACAGTCTCCACAGACTCTAATTCTAATGCCTCTTTCTAATTCCATGTCTATGCAGGAATGGTATATTTAAGAGCTGCACTACTATAGGCCATGTGGGCAGGAGTTGAGAGCATGAAGCACAGGGGAAAACTGCACCTGTTATGAGAGCAGAAGAGAGCACACAGGAGAATCTCTGTTAGATACACAAATACCACAAAACAAATCTCATACTGTATTTCAGACAATACAAAGACCCCTTTTGGAAGCTGGCATAAAGAGGGGAAATTACTTCTGATGTTCACAAAGCCAGTTACATTTTGAATCACTGAGCCACTAACAGTAATATACTAATGCTAAATGTCTTTCCATTCTGATGCATCTCATGTCTAACCTGTTTCTAATAAAGTTAAACTTCACAAGCCCATGAAAATGGAGACGCTTGTTAGAGGGAGCCGCTGGAAGTGTAAAATGTTTGCAGGTGACAGGGATCATTTGCAAGCTGGTTACAAGCCCAGAGTAAACACCCCCCCCTCACCACCCCATTTATTAAATAAACAAACCCAAACAAAAAAACAGCCTGACAAAACACTACACTAGAGAAGGCCATGGTGGTTTAGAAAAAAACAATAATTATAAAAAATACCTCTTTCAAAGAGTAGATAATGTTCCTGACCACTAAAAGCAGTGGTGGAAATCGTGGGGAAAATGCATAAACTACTGCAAGTTAAGTAGAAGTCATAAGAAGGCAGAGCAAAATAAGTTTTAAAAGTAACTTTCTAACACTATTGAAAACTTAAATTAAAACCTATTTCAAGAACATCAGAAGCATGAAGATGCAGGGGAATCAGGAGGGTCAATATGTGAGTGAAACAGGAAGGGCTCCAAATAAACAAACAAGTACCATAAAAGCCAAATCATTTTTCCCCATTGTTATAGAGTTTAGATTTCCACAGGAGGGTCTTTCTTTAGAGGGTACAAAACAGAGGATTATTCCAAACACAATCACTACTAGGAGATATTCCAGAAGGGGCCAAGAACAAGGGCCAAGAACTATTTGTCCATTATTTACAGAGCAGTCGAATACGAATCTGTTGATCCAACAAGTGGACTGTGAAAATTATTCCTTAAAATTACTTGATAGGATAGCAGAAAAAGGTGTCAAGCATTACATCATTTAACAGCAAAATTAATTTGCTGGGAGAGGAATATTGCTACAGACAAGTCAGACCTAGAGTAAGAAATTGTCTGAAACAATAAGAAAAACTGGAGGAGTAAGCACAGAATAAATATATGCATATATGTTATATATTTATATTTATTATTTTTTAATATTTTTTAAATATTTAATATATTCTCTTTCGCAGAGAGAATAATGAGGAGGTGCATAAGTGTGATTTTACTAACATAATAAATCTGAGTTTTTCAAAACTTTGGGCAAACTACCTAACAGAAAGCAAAGAAACTCCTACAGAAATTGTGCCAGGACAAGAGAGATTTTTATTCAACTAAATGCCTGGTTAAAACTAAACAAATTCTAGAAATATATAGTTTTCCATATGAGGAATTTTATGTAAATGCAGGAGAAAACATACAGGAAAAAAAAAAAGGTATAAATAATATTGTTACCAGACAAGTAAAAACAGAATTCAGCTCAAAAAACAAAAAAAAAAAACCCCACAAATCACATCAATTCCCATTAGTGATCAAAAAGCAAATATAGGGTTAGGAATCATCAGGAAATAACTGAAGAATAAAACAACGAAGAAAATCACTATACCAGTAGTGAATCCACATCTTTGAATGCTGTAAGCAATTGCTATAATTCTTCCACATCTTAAATTTGTGAAATGAGAGCTATAAAAGATATAGGAAAAGCAAGGATGATCACAGGTATGAGTTGGTTTCTAGATGCCAAAGAAACAACCCAGCCAGAAAAATGAGAAAGAAAAGGTTAAGCTTTAATTTACCATTTAATTTTCCTAGCCCTCCAAGATCAGAAGAACTGCTAGAATTCTAAAACATTCAGCCTAGAAACGAGAAAATTAACTTCTACTGTTAACCAAAAGCATTTCGATTGGAAATATGCAAAAAGCACTTCACGATAAGGTGAGGCAGGCTGGGCTCCTTTGCTCAGAGGTGACATTAAAGCTGGATGACAGTGCAGAAGGCAGGTGATGCTAGTGAACACAGTTACTAGTGTAGCCTCCAATGGTGCATGAGGCAGGAAGGAACAAAAGCACAGCTTTCACCTAATTCTCACATTATTTCAGCTTTCTAAATCTTATAAACTGGTATTTCCATTTCTTGAATTCAACTCGAGTTTTGCTGAACTTTTGAGCAATCCAGCAGTCCCTGACATATACTGGGAGTTACACTGCRTCAGGCGGGTTGGCATCTTCTAATAATAATCTTCTAACAATTCTAATGAAAACTGCATCATTAGACAGCCAARCAACTCACATAAGGGAAAAAAAAATGCTTGTATACACTTCAGCTGCAAGTGCCTTCTTTTCCCTCTTTTAACGCTTWTATACAAATAAAACTCAAAAATAGTTCCTGAAAGGGTCCTACAGTCTCTTGCAAAGGTAGATTTCTCGTAAATAGCTGTCAACAAGTCTCTGCACGGCTGAAACCAAATTACAAACAAAAGCGAAGGAGCAGGTTTGGAACTCAGTGTCAGCAACGTATCAGGTATCTAATCCACAAAGGAATTGCAGATCTCAAGAGTGATATTATTTTATTATCCGTGCCATTGCATTTTAGTCTACTCCAAAGCTTTGTTTGAACTTTCTAGTCAATGCTACTCACCACTCATAATTTACCAGTAATAAATTCTCTACATACATGAATTAGGAAAGATCTTTGCTTTTGATTTTATATATGAATCATTTACAATAAATATAAATACCTAGAAATGCTATTAGAAACATGAAATACATCTTTAGTAGTTCCCTGGCATCTCTGCACCTGATTTTCACAGCCACTCAGTTAAATCTGTCAATGAGCTAAAAGAAATGACTGTGACACCTAGAAGTTCTAAAAACAGTCAAACCTTTCCTTTAACCCCACAATACAAAGAATCACAATCCCAATTTTATATTCAATGATCCACCTAAGATCGTATGGCATTTCCAACCACACACCATGGAATCCACAACGGTTTCTCCAATATTCTTCAGAGAAACCTCAATTTTTACCATTATCATCTGCTCAAAGAACAACTGCTGGACCCATAAAAAAAGCACCATCTTCTGCAGTTCAACATAAAACCACAACGAATCCCTGAATACTTCAGCAGAACCAACGCTTCTTCCCATCCCTTTGAATGATGATAGCACCCATTGCTTCAGTAACTGTGGCCATCGCTCTGCCATGCTACTTGAAGGCGCTTATTTTCCTCATAACTAAATAGAAGCACCTCTATATTAGTCTTTACTTAATGTACTAATAGTGCAGGAAAACAAGGCATGAATCACTTCACAGACTGCAAATAAAATCTTTAACAGTTGTTAGGAGAGTAAAGTAGATGAACTGATAGTAAAGATAAATGTAGGTTCCTCTCCTCTCCTCTCCCTCTCCTCTCCCTCTCCTCTCCCTCTCCCACACAACCTGGTAAGAATCATCATATTCTCATGAATAATTTCACAAGTGATGTCTGACAAGCCTGCAATTATTTATGTCTTTATGTCCAAAAATAAATAAATAAATMAATAAAACAAAAAACTATCAAGTTGTCCTGGTCAAACCCCCAAACAAGTGGCTAAGAGAAAAGGCTTAATCAAGAGCAGCAGTGCTCAGTTAACCCTTCACGAGTGCTGCATTACACACTCACTAGTTTAATGTTCCATACATTCTCACACGGATTCCAAGTAAGAAATGATCATAGGCAAAAGACTCACAGAAAATATGACATGGAAGATTAATGATCAGTAATGAAGACTATGCGAACGGCCTGTGAACAGCCAGGCATAACACGGGATTATCATGTCAGACAACAGACTCTTYGCCCGCAACTGCTCCATGCCATCACGTCACAGAACAATGTTAATATAATGTTAATAATCACCTGACCAGAACCTCTTTGAGATGGTGGTATACACACATAGCCAATAATTCGGAAAAAGCAAAAACTTATAGGTTATTATTGAGCGTAAAACATGCATGACATAATAGAAACTCATAAATTTAAGTTTGGAAATCCTTATGAGATTGACAAAATACGACTGGAAAACATGCAGCAACATGTTTCAATTATACATAGAAATTAAAAGCATACTACAAACAAAGCAGCCTTCAAATGGCCAGTAAATAGTAGGGGATGGGAAAGAGAGATTCATGAACAAATATCACCCAGCCTGTGTCACACCCAGTAATGCTCAAGGTGCCTAATTATCTTACACCACATTCTGCAAGCAGCACAAAACTTGCCCCACTGGTGAAATACCGAGGAACAGGACAGTTGTGACCACACATTGTGGCCAGCATTAAACTGGGTCTCAGTTTGGTTTTCTCTTTGATTAGTAGAAAGCAGAGAAAGGAAAGCCATGAGCTGCGTTGAGCAACAGCCCACCAGCAATTCACTGTTAATTATAAAGTACCAATTCTTACGGTTTCTACTTGGTCTTCAAACAAAATTGTCACTCTAATTATAATCTGAATGTATAACAGCATTTGAAAGCATTATTTAACAAAACTCAGCCCAGCTTCTTTACTGTGTTTTTGCTGTCTGGCACCTCTAACTTTACAGATCACTCATCAATTAGGCAACAAGCTATTAAATCCATTTTTCTTAAAGGAATTTTCAATCAAGTTTTTCTAAGCTATTTTTTGCCACTTCAAAAGACTTAACACTAGAGATCAGATGCTCTGGGATGCTGCTCCCACATTAGTTACTAATGTCCATTTTTATACTGATTTCGAAGTCAAGAAACGAATTTCCCAAGAACAACCAGGAATCTGGAGGACTCCCAAACTCCAGGAGGTGGGGTGCACTTTGCCTTGCTTAAATTATCTGCTGTGGGCAAGTTCTCCTCAGATACGTTATCAACTTCTGTCAATTCAAGCTTAAATGGAGCAGGCTAATGACGATGGAAGTATTTGATATTTCAGTTAAAAGGCTTTATTCACCCTTGGAAGGATCTGTTTGGGGAACAAAACTGAACTCAAAAGCCTACAGTACTATAAATTAAGATCAACCTGTCCACTCTCTGGAGCCCAATGATGAACTGGATCCAATGTTTCTTTTTCCATCTATGGAAAAGTTTCAACTAAGAGATGATCACAAAATGACAAAATAACATTTTCCAACAACAAGAAGGAGGATCATACTATTTAGCAGAATGCATGTTACTGTTTCCAGCAGGTCTAATCTATATCTTATGGCAACAGATGAATGCTTCCATATTTTAATTAGCAAAAATCCTTAAAGCAAGCTGCAAAATTTGGTATTAGGCAATGCAAATTTGTCCATCTTATTCGCTAATTATTCTAAACTTGTTAATTACCCCCATAGCTAATGTTATGTCTAAATATTAATTCCTTAAAACAAAATTGCTTCAAGCTACTCATTAAAGATTCTATTAAGGAAAGCTCGTCATCTTTCATGCAGTAGTTTAAAAACCCTAATGCATTACAGAAGGCAACTTGAAAGTGCAATTCTTTTCAATGTCAATACAATTAAAACAACTTATTAATTGGAAAGGAACTTCCTTTCTTATTTTCTGTGTATGAGTTTACATACTAAGATACACAAAATCTCATTATCCTTTCTAATAKGCAGAACCATAAACTTCACACTTCTAACTGTCAGTTATACTACTGACAGTAAACCACTGCTTGGTTGGTACAGCAAAAGTTGTAAAATTTAGGAGAAGAATTACTAAAAAAAGCTACTAACAAGCTAGTTTAATTAGCTAAAAAGCTAACTGCTTTGTTTACAATGTGGAAGACTGAGTGCGCATGTTAGCTATTTAGTATTTATCTATACTTTTTTTTTTTTTTTTTTTTAAGAAAGAAATAGTTCTTCCTTAAGTTTCAGAACAGGATTCTATTCTTCACTGTCTCTCAAGTAAATGCTTGTTTAAAATCAAAATGCATACAGAAATACAAAACTCATAGCATAAAGAAGCCAACTGAGGCAGCATCTCACCGGCTGGCATCATTAGAAGGAACCAGAAGACAGAACTAAAAAATTTCAACGCAGAAAGCAAGAACACTATGTCAAAAGTTCCAGTGGGTCATCTTCCCACTTTACACAAGAGCACAAACATATGATCTGGGTATTTGATTTTTCATTTTATTTTTATAGGATTATAGAATGGATAGATAACGAAGCTGAGAAAGGGAGGAGGAAAAGCTCGATGTTACTTTCTTATTTAAACTTTCAATTTACAGTCTTTAGTTCAGGCTTTATATTCATTTTTCATTAGATTCATAACACTAGAAATGATTGGGAAAACTCAGTAAAAGCTAATAGAAAGGTAAGATTTAAAAGCAGGTACAGAATATTTTAACAACAATCTAAAAAGAAAAAATCACAATTGCATGCAAAGCAACTTTCTAAAACCGCCATATATCTTCCAAACTAACTCCTGTCTGCACAATAATCTGGCAAGTGCACGTTTTATATCATTTCATGACAGCATTGTTGAATTAGCAATTTGTTCTATAAAAAAAAAGTCATTGGTCACATTGAGTGATTATGGCTCCCCATATTTAGCAGAGAGGAGCTTAGCATCAGTTCTCCTAAATGTACAAAATAGGAACAGGGTTAGACAAGGGCTCTAACAGTGGTAGGGAGTCTTACCAACAAACAATTTTTAAAGTTAGTCAAAATACTATATTTAAAAGAAGTCTCTCCAGTGTTATGGTGAGCAGCTCTAAACACCAGCAGGGTATAAACTGGTGGCAGCTGTGTGTAGCTATTTAGGTCCCAAGCCTGAATAGCTCTGTTAGGATGGGATGAAATTAAACACAAGTTTTTGAACTTTCGCTCTGTTTTGAGCAAGGTGGTAGGGACAGAGGAAGACTTCAATGGACTGTGCAACTGCTAATGTAACAGCAGAAAAATGCCCTTTTTCCCTCGTACATTCCACCACCCAGCTACTACAGTGCTTCGCATCTACAATTAGAGACAATTTTGAGTTCAGGATTTTTCGAAAGAGGCAGGAGAAATTAAAGGTAAATCAAAGACCTTAAACTTAACCGGCGTAGTTTGTAATAGAGCATCTTTGACCGGGGATTAATTTCCATCAATTATTCAGGAAAGCAAGTTATTTTAAAATAACAGACTTTGGCTCTTAAAAAGTGAATAAAACACTCAAACGAGAATGCAAGCCATGTTATATTCACAGGGCACAAAGTCTCAAAGCGCAGGCCATGGTTATCGTGAGTGTATTAATAACATTTTAGATCAATTTCTACCCAGCTTGACGTTAAATATTTATCTGAAGCTTCTTGTTACAAAACAGCTTTTCATTAACAATCGAAAATAATCACAGCCATTAGCACAAGCCGATACYAAAAGCTGAAATATTACAAACTTTTATACCTTTGGTAAATGCTTTTTTTTATTGTTTTTAATAAGCAGGTTGCCCACAAATACATGAGGCTACTTCCTACACATTGAGGCCATCCCATAAAGTCAGTGGCCAGGTAATGGCAGCCAAGGGAACGTTGGAGGAGTTAGTTCCTGAGACGGCACAGGTCACAAAACCGAATCCAGGCCTGTGCGGTGGGGAAGGAGCCGCRGGCAGCCCTTGCGACGCGAGGCGGGTGCTGCGGCCTCCGCCCGGCCCGTTGCCTCAGGAGCCGCCCGGCAACAGCCCCTGGGCCGGGCGGCCGCCACCGCGGCCTGTGGCGTCTCCCAGYGTGGCTGCTTCCCAGGTGGGGCTGGGAGACGGACACCTAATGCACRGAGATTGTAAGAAAATAGGAAATGGGGAAAATCAGACTCGGTGGGGAAAATGGGAGTGAGGCTTATCTCATTTTGCCGGATGAAAATTTTCACCTTGGACACCTTTGCAGCATGAGATTCACTGTAGCATGCCATTACTGAAGGAAAGGAACAGCACACATGACTTGGACTAAGGAAGAACTCCTTTTTCCTTCTCTTCTCCCTCTTCATGTTTTCTACTGTGATACTTTAGCTCAAAAAATGAACTGTGCTTTTTTCAAAAAAAGTTGTGATGAACTATTGCTACAAGCAGCAAACAACTTTGTTATTCCACTAAATTGCTATCGTGATAGAGACAGTAAAAAATAAACCCCTCCACCACTAAACTTTGCCATTCAAAATCAACAATGCTTAAATGCTTAAACATTTATGCTTAAATGCTTAAACAGTGCTTAAAGACTGGAGATCAACGCATGCATACAAAAAAAAAAAAAAAAAAAAGTCACCCCCTGGGGTTAATTTGTTTGTAAGAGTAAGTTTTGATCAGGAACACCCTTGTTAGAAACAAGAGACTCGAATATCCGATGCAAAGTCACCCGAGTTGCAAGGCAGCCCCTCCACACTAGACTCAAACACAGTTTCCTGAATGGAAACACTGCTCTGAGCTGGCAACGCGGCTCTGCTGAAGTTGCCTGGGCAGTGAAATGAGCTGAGCTGCGTGCCCGGCCTCCGGCTGAACGGACGGCAGGGAGATGAATTACACCCAAGGATCATTACCTTTCGGGAAGAGATTGCACTTAATGCTTGGGAATGTGCCTGGATAGAATGCCTGYGTCCAGCAACATTGGATGGAATCCAAATATATCCATTACATTCCTTTTATACATCAACTTACCACATGCCTTGGTGACACCACAGATATGCCTTTCCTCCTCCCCTTTATTTTTAACTTTAGTATCTTTAACACAACTGAGATATATACTTCAGGCTATACAAGGATTTTAAACCCAGTTTAGCACTTTGTAAATTATTACGTTATCTTTCCACCTCTAATCTAATACCGTTTTTAAAAACAGGCAAAATAAATTAATGATATAGTTCACACAGATGCTCCCATGAGCTACACTGAGCCCTCTGAGCTTTGTATACAAAGTTATCTGTGCATGAACCTTCTAAATGCTCCATAAAAACAATTCTTTTGACTGTAAGTCACTAAACAAATTTAGTTATTTTTCAGGAGATCTTAGCAAACTGACAAGATGCAGAACAGCTAATGGCAGATTTTCTTTCAAAATTGATGTTTTTCCTGTTGTGAATATTTGCTGTATCCAGTTACATAAAATCTGCTTCAAAAAACAGGTTATCTTTCAAATTCTGCATCTTGTATTCAGGTCCTATGGGAATCAGGATCTACAAGAATCATATTTTTATCATAGATACACAGTACATGAAGATATCTGAAGTGAGAATCTCAGTAACTTAAAACAAAAGACAAATCTCCAAAAAACTTGCTGCTTTAAAAAAAAAGATGTCCTTAATATAAAACTGGTTTTAAGTACTGAAGTGACTGGACTGGCTATACAAAAATCCCAGTTTCAGAAGATCTGAGCATTTTTTGTTTGTTTCACTTAAAAACCTCAGGGCCCACAAGAGAGGCTCATCCCACAAGACCGAGCAAGYTTGATGATAAAACATGTACTTGTGATGTAGAAGATGCAGGTTGAGCTTTGTGTGGTGCTCTAACTATAGGATGAATTTGCACCTATGTATTTCACACCTCAAACTTAAGGTTCTTCTTATCCTAAAAAAGGATCACTTTCCTATCTGTGCTTTGATAGGAGATAACTTCCTAATAAATATTTGCCAGTACTGATACATTTCTAACAACTGCACGTTACAGCAATTTTTTTAATAGAGAAAAAAATATTAGAAAAAAAAATGCCAGTTTCCCCACAACTACAGGGAAATCTGAAGCTTTCCAAGATAAGTTACAGCCCTGTTATTCTTAATATAAGGCAGTATTCTTAACATAAACTCCATGCCAAACTGCATTATAAACGCAGATATTCCTATTCAGATCAGGATGAGCACAGAGRAACTGAACTGAAATACTAAACGTATACATAAAATGGGGAGCTTTTACTCCCCATGCAAAAGTCAACTCAGGATKCATGGCCCTTATAGTATCTGTTCTTCTGTGGTGCTTGAAAAYCTTATTAAAAAAGATCTCAATGTGCAAGACAAAATCAGATGAGAAGATAACTAAAGGTTGTCCCTTCACCTTCCCCATACCTTTTCAACTTACAATTTTATGAAGTTTCTTCTGTAGGGGAAGTGATCCTTTCTCTCCTTACATCTGGATAAAGTTGAGGCTTATTAACTCAGTTTAACAAATCAAGAAAACAAGCCAAGGGGAGAATTCTTATACTACACAGAAAGGAGATGGGATATGAAATCAAACAGGAATTCTAGAAGCTGAAATAAGTCTTTTTTTTTTATATATATATACTATTGTGCTGCTTTCCTCTTGGTGCAAGATTGTTTTTCTTGGCACTTCAACAACTGAGAAGTTTCTCACCTTCAGATTTAACCAAAACCATCAAGGACTCATGAAGACTCTTTGATGCTCTTGAAGCTCAATGTAAAAAGGTGCACATCAATATATTGATGCTGCTGCATCACAAACAGGCATGTTTCATCAGGAATATTAGTAAAGAAATCTTATTTTAATACAGTCATGTTATTGTTTTAATACTGAGAAAATAACTTTAATGGTAATTAAATGGTAATGGTAATTAATGGTAATTACCAGGTATTAATTAATTATTGGTAATTAATTACTGGTAATCCTTACAATTAAAGAAGTGTGAAACCTGAATTTTAGAAAAAAAGAACAATGAAAAGAACCCACAGGATCACAAAAAGCCTACACTTTCAGTTAGTCCAATTTAAGGAACTGATTTATAATTTCTGAATATTTATCATTACCACATTACCATACTGTGAAGTCCTACTTCGCCTCTAGTMAAAACATTGCTTTACAGCTCACTTATGTGGTAGGTAAACTGCATATACACACACACACACACAYAYATMTATATAAACAATTTATTTTAATGTTGAAGATTTTATAGACATTTATTTTACTAATAATGGAAAATAAATTATGCTATTATAAATATTTGCTGTGTAAAACACTATTTTTGAGACCACTGCAATATTGAGGCTGCTTTATTCAGTGTCTTTTGCACATATCAATTCAAAAATCTAACCAACCAATTTCTACCAACCCTCAGGACATTGCCTAGAAATATTTTGCTTAGGTTTGGTTACAGACTCTGCTCTGTGAAAATGGCTTCCAGGAACACCACTCACCAAGACTGSATCACAGGCTCTCATAACCACCTGAACACTCCCTAATCATCAGTAACTCATTACTAGACTGAGAGAAGACTCAGGAGAAGTATGTTAGCTTTTCTCAACTTTTGCCCAGCTTTAATTCCAGACCTAAGGGCCCTTGTGACTCGAATCTTGTGTACTCTTCCCAATTACAGCAGTTGGTCTAGTAAAAGACCTTTATCAAACTACCTTTATCAACTTGGTTTTGCTAAACATATTCACATAGAAATAGGTTAGAAGTGTCCATCAAGTACAAAATGATGAGAAACGTGACAGTCTCCAAGTTTTAAGCGGCAAAACAACAGCCCAGATGCAGCCTCCAGGATGATGAGAAACACATTAAGCATGAGCAGCAGTACACTTCAAAGCAACCTTTAAATCTGGCAGTCAACTGGATACTTCCGATGGCCAGACACACATGTACTTGATGTGAATGACATGCAACGACACTCCACAAAACAACATGCATCACATTAACACCACATCAGGAATTGCAGCTGCAGGCAGCCTCAACTGGCCAGYGCACATCAACCTGGACCTGCCTCCCACCACCTCCCACGAGCAGCCAAGCCCAGCAGCCCTATGGAACTGGAGGTACTGAAACACTGTTTACCACTGGGAGGGTTTTACACCAGCAAACTGAGCCCATTTCATCACTTCCGACTGTGCATCGTGATCACATCACTGGTCTTTTGAAGAGCAGGACTGTCTACGAACCTCTTCATCAGAAAAGGCAAACAGATGGCATACTGACATATGAAAGAACACTGCTTTTTAGAGGGGTGTTCATGTAAAGAATCCACTACTTACTGCTATACAAAGCCTGCTTCCTTAGCACGGACATCAATTCTGGTGCACTGAAATTTTTATATTTTTCACATCACACTTCTGAGGCTAAGGAGAAAKAAGAACATGAATCTCAAAATTAAAGAAAAACAATGCAACACCATTTGGCAATTTGACATTGTCAGTTTTCCAAATTTAACAGCAGCTGGGAAAAAAAAAAAGTATGTCAGCCATTTCCTACAATGTTTTTCTGGGAGACTAAGTAGGAACATTCCACACAACAGGCATATTCAGAATAAAAGAATACACTGTGTTCTAGGAAAAGTAATTTCATACACTTTACACTGTTTATTGTTCATGAAGGTTCTTCAACTAAGCTGAAAAAGTTTTACCAGATTTGAAAAAAATCCAGAAACAGGGTAGTTGCTTTAATTTTTGCAATTTTTGTTTTACAAGCCAAGTCCTTCTTGCAGGTCACAGCCTTTACATACAAATATTGCATTTTGTGTTGTTAGGTCTTCTTCAGCACTCTCTTCAAGAGATTCACTGGGGTGAGCTAAAGACTACTTAACTACAATTTCACGTAAAAGAAAAGAAAATATTCCTACTCAGAAAGCAAAACACTGCAGCAGTAACACACACACACAATAACCACTAAGCTATAAAAACAAACTCTACTTCTGATATAGCACAGACCTCCCTTTACTTTGAACAGTTAACTAAAATGCATATTTTAGCTCTATACCACAAAACAGAGTATGCTTAGTTATTTATATAAATTAATCTCAACATATTTTGAGATTTTGTTGGGAAGCCTTCCTATGGGAAGGTCTGGCTCTATCCAATTTAAATGAAAGTTTCCAGAGCTTAGAAAAGAAAGTTACTTAGAAGACAAACTTGCAATTGCCTGAATCACTGAAAATATTTTTGTTTGTTTTCTTTGACCTCCACTAGGAGCTCAATTGCTTTTAAAAAAAAATACATAAAAAAGCTGCCTAGATCTATTACTGTACACATGACTCATTTAAAAAACAGAAAAGATACTCTTGCATGGAAAAGGAATTGGTGAAGAGTTCTGAAGGAAGATCCAGAAGTCTACCAAGTGGAAATAACTAAATCAAGTATCAGTTCTTCTCACTGGGTCCCTACTGAAAAATAAAGATATTTCTTAATGCTTTATATTAGATAAGAATAACTAAAGTGCTTATTTTTTAATCTTTGGGCTTTCTCTTGGAGATTATAATGCCTGTTCCTGCTGCTTCCTAAGCGGCAGTGGCACTGCTGTATTCACTGGATTTTAAGACCATCAAGCCCGTTTTCCAGTAAAAGGCGTCTCAGCAATCGACTTTGCTGCTTTCCTAAGCAGGTCCCTACTCTAATGCCTTCCCCTTCAGGAAAGGTGCATGGCTAAACATTCCCCTTGTGAAGGCTCTGGGCTGCGGAGACCACTGTCACGTTACAGACAGAGAATTTAGRTGCTTCAAGTAGCTGCGACATGTCCAATCTCAGGCTTTGTGCCAGCTATTACTTTGAATTACCTTCCCATAAAAAAATACTAAATTACCAGACAAGTCCACACATGCTTCAAAAGCCAAATGAAGGAGAACGGCTACTGAAGTGGTGCTGCAGCCCTAAACCAATTCCTTGTCAACCAAGGCATACACTGGTGTCTGACACGCTGGTTTTTAAGTTTTAGAAAAGGAAGTAATCAAATAACATGGCAAGTACCTTTGAGACTTTAGTACTGAAAATATACAGTATACATATACATCATTTATTTTATGCTACATGGCATTAGAACTTGTTATTATGAATAAAACCATCCAGTACCACACTATTATCTTCAGTTCATGTAATTTTTATCTATGCTAGGGTTAGAACCTGCAGTTTCTGGGGGCAGATGAAGGAATTATCTGCTGGGTCGGCCCAGGAGCAGGGAAGGTATCGGTGCTGATAACATTTATTAGCTACATCTGCTGCAGCTGCTTTTTAGAGGCTYCATCACTGCGAGAGTCACTCACTCTAACGATATGAAATTTCTCCTTCCCTGAAAGGGACACAAACCTTAGGAACTACCAGGAATCCTGCCTGCTGTGGCCGCTGTCAGGACTCCATTCCCTTGTCCTTCAATTCAAAGAAAATAAAAACACCTAGAAATAACAGCAAGAAGATATGGCCTGCAGTACGTATTCTAAATGTGCATTTCATACAGATTGACTATTTTGGCTGATCTCTCAGCTGACTATTTTAGCTCATACCTTTCTGGAACACCATTCAAACCAAATAAAGCCTTTGTATGTTAAGTAATATTTTTATAAGAATCACAGTAGGAAGAAAAAAGGAAATATCACATCCAAGTACCAAACGTTCCCATGACCTAAGGTACCTAATGAAGGGAAAAAGGAGATGTGGATAAAACAGCCCTACTGCTGCTGTTACAGCTTGCAGCAGCCCAGTCCAGATCCCTTTTCCCACAGCACAAGCTACGTCTTTGTGATCTGATTATCTGATGCACTGATCCAAAGGCTTGGAATAGGCTGCTTGTCACCTACAGCCTGTACAACGTGGTCTGCAAGGAGGCAGAATACAGAGCCCTTAATCCAGTGAACGCATCCTAAGGATAAAGTGATACAGCAGAAATGACGGGAAAAATTGGTGCCACTGTCTGCACATAAGTGATCGTTTATTAAAAGGCTAACACACACAAAAAAACACAAATGCTGTTTCCAGCTAAGAAAGCATCTAGAAGAAGAAACTTAATCATACTGATTTTGAAACTATTTTTGAAACTATCTGGAGTATTTTTACGGAGGAAAGGCCTAGTATCCCAGTAATAATAGTTTCTTTATYGTGATTTTTGTCCAAAGTCAGCATATTACTTTGTGTGAGCTTTACTATTTATGTAGACTATTTTCTTTTCTGATCATGTTTCTGCACTAACATAAACAGCCCAAAGACTCTCAAACAGCAACATTAGCCTTTTATTATGTTGAATTAAAAAAATAGCTAAAACCACAACAAAGCCATGTGACTTCAGCTCACCCAATCCGTCCACATGTACCAAACTATCTAGAAAGATTTTTTTGTTAAATCTTCTAAATCATCATATTCACACAGTGAGGGTGAAAGCAAAGTGAGGGTGACAGATCACACTAAAGAGAGTTAAATTTTAACCTCAACCCCTAGGATTACATCGACATCATGTTGTTTTAATACCAATGAAGACACCTGTGCAAAGAATCTCTCCGCACACTGAGGGGAATAAATGTAAATATTTTCAAAGCCCAAACTTGAGGATATAAATAACTCACTTTCAAAAAGCTGAAATGGATACCATGTATTTAAAGTTGTGAAACAAATGCACACCCATAAGTAATATCTAAGTCTATAATTAATTACGACATCATGGCCCTACAGATTCCATACTTACTATACCATATTCTATTTTAGGCACACAACATGACAATGTCTGTATGTCACTAATGCAGAGCAYGATGCTTGTGATATATTTAATATCTCTGTTATTTAGACCACACAGAGGATACCTGATACATACAGTATTTCCAAAACACTGTGAAATACAGAATTAAACAAGAGGTAACTAAGGTTCCACTGTTGGGCTGCACAAGGGAAAGAGCTTCAGAAAGACTAAAGAATCTTTGAGGGGGAAAGAATAGGAAGAATGTGTTATTAGTCTAATAATAATTAAAAACAGTTCATCCTTAAGAGGGGATTTATATTCACTGATGCTTACAAACAAAAAAATGAAGGAACCTTTTGTTGTAAAATGCACTATTTAAACTCACATCCTTTCCATAATTGTTTGGGGTATTATCTGCACCGCCTTTACTCTGGTGGACATTCAGAAGCTCACAATGTTATTAAGGCATTTAAATGCACAGAACCAAAATGATTATATTGCTGAATTTTAAGTGGCTTCTATATGCACAGGAGTAAAAGACAGGCTGGTAAGACTATAGTCACATGGTACACAAGAATTGGAAGGCATATATATGAACCGAGTTAAAATGATACCTATGGAGTGACAAACTGCTCATATCTGACATATGTAATGACAAACTGGCTACCCATTTCAGACTGAAAAATAGGAGKTATTCGGTGCCCTTACCTATAAAGCTAGCCGTCTTGTCATAATTCAAGGCAACATATTTTATGATATTTATTGAGATGGTAAACACAGCAGTTAAGATGTAGAGGAAGGTGCAATATGAAGTCGGTGGAGGGCTGCGAGCACATGCTGCCAGGAACAGTGCCGGAGCAGCGCACAGCAGCAAAGAGCCAGCAGCGCTGGGCTCCGCTGCAAACAACTGGGGCTGGCAACACGTCCAAGGCAAACAGCAACTGCAGCCCCTTGAGTCAAACCCGGCCCCCAAATGAACCAAACCTGAAGGTCCAAGGACTCAACCTRGTACCTTTGAGAACGTCTTTTAAACTGTCCTATAATCAGAAGGCAATCTGAGGGCTGCACGGGTCAGTACTGCCTGGCTCCATGCGCTGCTCTCCACTCCATACGGCATAATCATCAGCGGGGCAAAGGGCCAGGAATCAAAATTAAATAAGCAGAAGATAATAGAAGATTAGCATTTTAAGCAAGGTACGYGAGGAAACAACTTATATGTGTATATATTTATATATATAAACATATATAAAAATAATCCTTATAAATAATTCCTGAAGTTGCTCCCGTAAAGGCGATTTCATGGCCTTGTGAAATGGCCTGAAATGGTTCCCAGGAACTTTTTTTTTTTTTTTTTTTTTTAAAGTCAAATTTTAACTAATAATCACGTGGCCAAGAGGTCAGGTTTGAACTAGCTAAATTCAAGGCTTAGGCTTCTGTGAGGTCTGCAAGCTGCCTCCGAGTAGCAAGCCTGATGGGGATGAATGTTTGTGTTAAGCTTTTAAAATCTGTTAAAGTATTATATTTCTTTGTTATACCTGCTTCGTTTTATTTTGCAAATGTCCTAGTAACCTATCATAACCTATCTGCTGGTACATTTGCACTTTCAATTAATTTCTAAAAGAAAAAGTCTCAGACAAAAATATTTAAGTTATTACTTAGGACACAAAACTGTTCTTGGATTTCTTATCAGAGCAAGCAAGATTTTTGTTTTTAAACTAGAATAAACACAAGAATCTTGTACATTTCTCAGATTAGGCTGTACATATCCTTTCTGGTGTTATTTTAGAAGCAGATTCCTACTGGCAATTCCATACATCACTACAAATCCTTATGCAATTTTATCCAGGGTTCTATATTTATCAACAGACACCTCATCCTAACAGCAATATTTTTTTCTCAGCATGAACCAGGTTTTTAAAACAGACTTCAAGAAATCCCCCACAAAAATTCACATTCTAATTATTACACAGCTTGCCAACAAGTCTCTCAATTTAAGGCACTTATATGTAAATTAGATATTAAATAATAGTTCCTACAAAGAAATAAACTCAGCTCCTTTTTCTGATGATTGAATTAAAATGCCACACAGATTTTGTTCACCAATACTGAAAATCTTGTATATGCAGTTATTATACACAGCTTTCTTTCCTGATCATCATCACTCCTTAAAAAGCAAAATAYAAATATCCTGAGAAAGTGCAGGCTAGAAGAGCTGCAAGCAAAACTGAAATCAAAGTGGACCCAGATACATCAGACATGTTAAAACACTTAAGAATCCTGTAGATCTGCTCTTCTTCCTTTCACTGGTCTAAGGAAGCTGGTTCCACAGATCTAAACAAAAAGTTGCTTTTTTGCCATGCATGCAGCTGATGAGAACATTTAGTTTTGGAAGGATATAGAGCTAAGGTATTGACAACGCCATGGGTATAATGCTATTCACRTCCATGCCAGAGTTACTAATTAGAGAGGGGGGAAGAAAACCTGAGAACATAACATGTTTATAGGAGACATTATTTTGCAAATCATCCACTGATTTAGGTTGGAAAATTTACCCAGTAAAGACCATGTATGTTCAATAGAATAAAATTAAATTCTTCAATATCATATGATTTTAAACTCCAGTATTTTACTTGCGTAAAATAAATTTAAGAATGATAAACAACAGTATTTCATGTGCAGAGAACACAGTATAGAAGAAATTGTACAAAAAAGCCCTATTTTAGCATTTACCTCTTTGGAGGCACAGYATGCAACTCACAGCCTGACCAGGACACAGAAACAGGACTTACAAACTTTTTAAACTATTTTTCTGGACATCCAAGTCTGGCAGCTTTAACATTTCCCATATCACCCTAATAAACTTTGTTACATTTAAACAGCTTATAAACTTAATTATAGTTAAACAGTTTTCCCAGATTTCTGGCATTTTTGAGTTCTCTACAATGCTACTATTTGTGAAGAGGTTCCCCAGTGGATCACTTGTCTTTTCTGTAGTGCCTGTACCAAGCACATCTTCCCCTYGTGTTTCAGGGACAGCTTTACAGTTTTCCAAGCTCTCTTAAAAGAGCAAGGCAAAAGTTCCAAAAGAAATATTGCCTGTGGTTACACATGCACCCACAGAAAATTCATCAAAGCTGYAAGTTTGATCGTGAAAAGTATTTTGGTCACAGTTGCTTGGAATAAAAATTTTCATGTAATGGCCACACACAAAGTCACCACTACCACATGTGGCCATCTCTGTTTCTCTTAAGAATCACTAATGTTAGAAATCTGGAAAGGATGAAACATTAAACACAGTTTGMGCCGAAATAAAACATTTAATACAGTCCAAAACAGATTAATGGGCACTTTTTTCCCCCTCCACTTGCATATATAAAACATATTTTCTGTTTCAACAAAAAGGCACTTTAAATGAAAATTTCATAAATATCAAATCAGATATAACAAAATAGCATGAATGGTTTGTTAACCACTGCTGCAAGAGCAGCTTTATCTTAATTATGATAAAATACAATTTGTATATGTTTTGTAAGACCTCCAGGACATTATTTGAGTCTCTTTCAATCTGGAGGAAGCCTAACACTTTCCTGATGCCACACAAACAATGGCTAAATGGTAAGATAAGGAAAAGTAATTAGACCACAAGGCTGTAACAGACAGCATTAACAAGGCCAGAAAACACCATTAGTAAAACTTGTGTTTTTTGCTTTACCTCAAGTATGCAGTGTCAAATATTTCAGTATCAACTAATGCTTTTACGTTTCTGGAAAAATAAATAYGTGCTACGAAATTACATTTGCTGTCATCAAACAAACAGGACTTGGCAGATGTGGCAACTTCCCATCTGAACTGGTGATGACTCTAGCCAGTCTCATCTGGAAATGGTGGCTTGGGCTTAGCACAAAATAGAGTACTCCAGGGGGACAGCAGCTTGTCAAGGGTTTATCAGATTGTATGTTTCCTTCTGGCACTACTGATTAAACATGTTCATCAAAACCTCAGTAGGAAATGCTACCTCTGGCAGCGTGTGCTTCTCAGCATTTCCTTATTATCTGCRGCCTGTGTGTGCGAGACAGAGACCACAGGCTCTTGGCAGGTTCCAAATTTCGTTGGGCTGAAGAGGTGGGAGTCTTTGCCCCTCACATGTTGCAGCAGGTCCCTCATGGGGGTCCTTTCAGATTCACTCACATGCTCTTTGGCAATCAGGTACTTGACCATGGACAGGACGACCCAACTGGCTGCCAAGCTCATGGGCGACAAGCAGCACATTTTAACAGTTCTAGCAGCTTTAGACAACACAGCACCATATCAGTAATGTAAATTATAAGCCCCTGCGATACTAAAGGCACAACCTACAGTACTGCATAAGCAGCACTGATTGGTACTGTGAATTAAATACTATCTTGTCATGTGAATTCCATTTTCAAGAAGAAAAAGCAAATGATAAAGTATCCCTGCAAAGCACTGTGCAATGTGTACATTTTCACACAGTTATGACACATGGTTAGTTATGACAACAGAAGAAATACTTCTAGTGAACTTTCATATAATCCTGGTTCCTAAATTAAATTGGCAGAACAATCCCCCAAGCTTTTTCCGCCTATACACAAGAGTGAAAAATATATGAATTTAATATTTACTTCTTTGTACAATAAAAGTCTATGGGCAGTGCTGAAGACTTACTCTGTCCTTACACACTTCTAAACAGTAGGCCAGCAAATAAACAGCGAGAGTAATGTCATAAATCACTTACTGAAACTCTAAAGAAACAGCACAAATATACATCTAAGATGTAGCATTACATGTATGTATATCTTAGATGTAACATTATGCGAGTTTACATTAAATCTAGAAATTTTACTACTAATATACCATCACTTAATGTAAACTCACACAGCAGACAAGTAACAGTGGATGAAAGAAAATACCGAGATAGTTAAAATAGATATATGAAAATAAACTAAACTCAAAGGGCATTGCCAGGATAAACAGCAGAACACAGTAACTAAAAATAAATCACTATAAAATAGTACAGATACTATCTGTTCTACTTCCAAAAGGAAAATAGAATAATTGATTTTAATTGACCTGGGAAAATAGATTGACTGACCTTGCAAGACCTTTGATCCTGCAGAGACTTGCAGACAAGCTTCATGTCCTTCATGATAAGCTCTTGGCCTACTCAGCAGGGCCAAGAACAAATAGTATCATGATTATAAAGTCACTGCAGCAGTAGGCAAAGACTGGAAATTCAATGCAAGAAAAGAAAAAGGCTCAAGAAACTTGGTGTCAAAAGTATCAGTATCTTTGATTTACAAATACTGAATGGCTTTAGGAGAAATTTCCATGTGAATTTACAGAATTATCTTTGACATGCATTCTTTGTCAGCTTCAACAGTAGGTTTTTATCTCTGAAGTCACCCAGAAAAAGCCATAGCTGAAAAAAAAACCTCACAAGTTTTTATAGAAACCAATGGAAATTCTACCAGATTCAATTCTATTAAGCTTACTAACTTCAAWTACATAAACTAAACTTATATAGTAAATACCTAGTTTTTGCTAAGTTTTCAGTTCTACAGTTCTGTTAATAATGGCTGCTAGGTCTCCCTGTTGGGATAAAAATAAGAACATAGTCAGTAGCAAAAGTTATACCACAATAGTGTGACTTCATAAATTTGTTTTAAATCATTCCCAAGCATTTGCAGTATTTCATTCTTATTGCTTGGCGGTAAAGACATTATTCCTGAGGAAACAGGGAAGTTCTGAAACATAACGGACTCAGTGCTCTAAAGAGTAAAATGCTCCTGGTGGATGAGGCAGAATTATATACATTTCCACTACATATTCCTATACTAGCACAATGATAATGAAAATTATGCTCTTTAATTTCAAACATTTGTCTTAACCTGCAGGAATTCCCAACCCTACGCCACAGGTATTTCTGCTGTCTAACACCCTCCACTGCAAACAATTCAGAAGCGTTTGCAAGCAGYAACTCAAGCAAGGCTGCCTGAGATCTGCGACAACAAAAAGCATAATAGCAATAATAAGCAACCCACTGCTGGAACATGGAAAGCATCTTGGCTCAATGGGATTGCACACGCTCTGAACTAGAAACAAACAAAAAAAATCTCCCAAATATAAAATAAAGATGGCATAAAGTTGTTTCAACAGCTTGGTTTTGCCCATTTCCTACTTCTGTCAAYAAGAATCCATGTGTAGCATCTAAACTGCTTAAAAGACATGCACCATACTGCATCGCTCCTATTTCTGTTCTACATGGTTTTTACCACCGCTTCCACCTTCAGTGCACCATCCTTACATCACTGTTCTTAAGTAGTTTTGAAAAGCTCTAAACATTAATTGTAATAAAGCATACTACAAGATAGATGGGGAATTTCTGTCTGTAACAACAGGATTTCAAACTGTTTTATTGGAAAACTGAAAAAGCAAAATTGAATAAACTACTTAATACTGGCAGAGACAAAGAAATTCTCCCCAACTGCGCGAAAGACCTAGATGCTCAGAGTTGCATAGAGAATTAAAAAGTGTATTTGTAGGACTGACCACGTATTAAATGGAAGCCATTCTGTGAAAATATCAGCATCAGAACTAGAATCTTTTGACCCAACATCATCTAAATCTGATTATTTCCTGTATCAACTCTTTTATTTAAAAAATATAAAGGCAATATAAAAAGAAACCATTTTATTTACTCAGGAATAAACCATATCACTAGCTAGCCGCCTGCAGTTGAGTCTGTTCAATATTTGTTCACCAGCAGGTATCAATGTGCACAAACTCTTGAAAACTTGAGGAAGTTCCTAGGAAGAAGTGAGATGCAAGGAACATATCGACCCCCTCCACCCACCGCCTCCGGCCTCAACCACATTTAAGTCTTGATACAGTTAAGCTGAGAGAAACAGGGCAGGTTTAATTGACATGAATTTGTTCTCTGCAAGAAGAGGGAAAGAAAAGGTCACTACTAGGTGATAAGGATAAAGCTGGGAGACATCACTGTGTATTGGGACTAGCAGGAAACTACTGGAAACAGTAACTGGAATGAAATAAGGACCTGAGGGGCTCAGTGTTCGCAGCAGAGGCGCTGGACGCGGCGGCGGGGAAGCACCGCCACGCACCCCGCGTTTCAGACGGTGCTCGGGGTCCGTGAGCGCCGTTTTTGTGAAATAACCCCGTTTTCAGGGCTACAAGRGGCGAACCGGCGCTGGCGACAGGGGCGCCGTGACACGGATCGGAGGGGCCTGCGGGCCGGGCCCCGCGCTGCCGAGGCCCCGCAAACCCGCGGGAGGGCCGCGGGAGCCGGGGCGCTGCTCTCCCTCCCGCCGGGAACGCGACGGCTCCGGCTACCGAGGCGAGGCCGCCGCTAACAGAAGCGGCGCCGCTGCCCACAGCCGCCGGGCACCGGGCCGCGCGTTCCCCGCCCGGCGCCGTCGGGCTGCGCGGGGGCGGCTCCCGCGGCCGCCTCCCGGCTCGGCCGCGGCCGG
>NW_020455543.1:255164-280772 GCF_003342845.1 Nothoprocta perdicaria
CACGGGGCTCCCCATCCCCGGGCAGAGCGAGCCAAGCTCAGCCCGTGCCCTGGGGCCACCCCTCATTCCCTTTCTTTTTCCCCCAAAACACGGGCAGGCAAGGAGCAAGCCCACCCACACCTGGTTGGGTGCGCCTTTGTATTTACTGTTGATGAGTTAATCACTTTGAAACATGGAGTCATCCAGAGGTGGATGCCATAGTCTGTGGGCCAAAGGGGGGAGCAGGCTGTGGTGGTTGTGGGTTGGGATAACCTGGATCCATGTTCTCCACATCCTAGTACCGGCCCCTGCAGGTGTGGGAAGGACTGAAGGGAGGACAGATCCTCCATGCAGGTCCAGGCAGGAGTCATCTCTTGGTGAAAACTTCCCATTTGGGGGTGAGTTAAAAGCATTTAGAAAGTCCTCAATGACACTTGAGCAAACGGCACCTTCTCCCTGAGAAGACAGCAAGGACTGTAATGTAACAATTTGTAATGCTGGCTTCAGGCCCYGGAACATGAAAATGCCTTTCTGCCCCTATCTGCTGACAAATGGGGAGCCTCCATCAGTGCCACTACCATCATTTTAGTTTGTTGTCCTTCAGAGCCATGAGTTTGGGTTTGTATTTGGCAATTCCAGTCATCTGGCTGACGGCGTCTCAGAATTTATCCAGTCTTCCATTAGCGTGCCTTGTCCAGGGAGGGTCATCCCGTGAAGTGAAGGACATCCACAGGAATGTGCCACCTGAGCCCTAGCAGGATCTGAACCCTTCAAAAACACCCCCTCTGTGGAGCCCAAATGACCACTCACTCACTGCAAGACCTCCCGGCGTTGCAACGTGCAGGGTGATGGCTTTCCATCCTCACAGGCTGTAACGTGCCTTGCAAAATCTTCTTCCTGTCCCCAAAGAACTACAAAGAAACTCGTACAGGAAAATTCTTCCTGGTCCTCCATACTGTAAAACACAGCAGCTGGATTGTCATATGTGAACACATGCTGCAAAATCCCGCCGTGGCTGGAGTGAGGTAAATCACCACAGAGCAGCTTCTTGTCCCCTACTTCTGCCTCCCCCCAAACAGGAAAAAWTTTTGCTACCCCGATCTTAATAGTTTAATTCATATTAAACTCACATATCAATCACAAACATATTAAAAGTATTTTCTGTGCCAGGCAATCAAACTCCWCGGAGTCTGGAGTTATCCACAAACATTGTAAAGGATGGCAGAGAGATTTGAATTCCGCACGTCAGATCCTATGACGCTGAACACATGAGCACAGCATAGGCAAGCAGGTTTAGTTCGGCACCCTGAGAGGCATTTTTAGTTTCCCTTTCAGTAGGAACGAATAAATAGGTCATTTGGCTTTTCTCAGAGGACATTCCTGACTGGACCAGATACAGCTGCAATGTGAAGGGAGAACTGCATTCATATGACTGCAGTGCTGGTGAGCAGTGCCAGGAGGGAGGCTTGGTGTCCCTGGCCACCCCCTCGCTCTGCAGTAAGTGCTCCTGCGTGTGCTGTGCTCAGCAGCCACGCACGGCTGCCGCCCGCACCGACCTCCCAGGAGCCGCGCTCCAATATTCCCTAAGCAGCTAGAAAACACTTGGATTTTAAAACATTGGTCCTGTTTCACCTCACGCAGTATCACTACTTCATGACATAAAACAAAGATTACTATGTCCAAAGAAACCATCTTGACATTCTAGCAGCTATAACTTGGATTTAATCATMAAAATTGAGCTGTCTGATGAAAGATATCCTAAATTACTGTGAGTCCCGTGGCACTCATCTGTTAGTTCAGATGCTGTCTTTCCTAAACAATTTTTTTTGCTTGGCTATTGTAAACAGAAACTGTTATATTTAGCAATCTGACATATTCATTTTTTTGTGCTTTAAATTCATTCATTTCAAAATCAAACATTTAAATTCAATCCTCCTTGTAGTATTTGCATTGCTAAAATATACAAAAGCAAATAAAAAAGAATAACAACAAAAGGTTCCTGAAATGCGCAATGTAATTTTATTGTAAGATTCAATGATCAATGGCATCATTATATAACAATACTTATATGCAGTCACTTCTTGGGAATACCAAGCATGGTATGAAGTCATATCGGAAGTCAAAAACATGCTGCTGGGAAAAATTCCTGTGATTCCTTCTGTGAATCTTAAGAAATCATATCTAGCATTTTCTTCTGATTTTTGTTACATTATCAAATGTAAAAAATAAAAATGCCAAGTGAGGTTACAGCTCCCCATGCCTGAGGTCTGCTACTACTTCTGAAAATGTTAGGCCAGGTTCCAGCATCGCTTCGCTCTCCACTGGAGCTCCAATCCCCTCAAGAGYGTTAGGCACAGTGCCAGCTTTCATTTACTCTTGTAGCAGCTTAAATTAACTCCAACTCCAAATCCTTTCTTACTGTTTTAGATAGGAGAAGAGCTGAGAGGTGGGTTCAGTCATCTGGGCTGAGGGCCACCCATTGTGCTAGGCTGTGTTTGGGAACGTCAGATGTGTTGAAAACTGGGTGGGGGGAAGAGGTGGCCAGCMCGCTGTGAATTGGCAGAGGGGCCAGAAAGCTGTGACTTTCTGTGTGTGACTTTTTGTGTGTTTTTGAGGAAAAACAGCACGGGGAAAGTCTGTTGTATTCACTATATGCACATCTGACAGTAACCTCTGACAAAAAGTAAAACTAAAGTATGTTAGGCACCCTGCTAATAATATTTTGAGTTTTWTTTTTTCCTAGAGCTGAACAGACAAGCTAGTTGAAAGACAGGAAATACCACTGTTTTATTTTATAGGTGAAGAATATATGCTCCAATGGAACMTAGCTTATTTCTGCCCAAAGTCAGACAGAAAGACTGAAACAGAAGATCACGAGGCCCTTTTTATCCCCTCTGAAATGACATTGCCTTAAGATTGTCACTTTTATTTTACTTTAGTGGAAGTTAGAGCAGTCTGCCTATGGTGACAGATAAAATGCACTGGATCAGGTAGGGATATGAGCACAACAAAGACATGTTTTATTAAAAGTGATATAGTGAAATAATCCTAGCACRTTTTGAAAACCAGAAGCTAATTTAATGGCAAGCAGACACTTCAGCTATGGATTAAAAAATATTTAGGTTTTGTATGCTAGAGAGACTGTTATTCCATAATTAACTACTCATTCCTCCTTCACAGAAAAAGAAAAAAAAATCATTTGAAGGAAGCTGAAGTACCCTCCTTTGAAGATAAAGATTAAGAGGCCAATGTGCTATTAGTTTACAGAAAGTCCAGCTATTTTACAAGCTTTAGAGATGGTGGAAATGGACCTAACTACCACACATTCAACATTTATCCAAKAGTAAGTCTGAAAATAAATGTTAACATTTTGTGGATAGATAACACCATTCAGCTAATAAGTAAGAATTCACTGCCACGTCTGCATTTAAGAGCTAGGCCATAAATATAGCTTATCTTGAAGTATTCTCAACTTGCTAAAGTTACTTGAAAGCTTATCATGATAGAGTCCATTTGAGAGGAAAAGAATTAGAAATTATCTAAGATATGTGTCCCCAAATACCTCTCATAGCACTAATTTGTATAGACCTTTCCAACACACTGTCTTCCCACACTGTTCCTACACAGTTCGCTGGAAAACCTCTTACTGGCATATGTGACAGATTCCCTCACATTTCAGAAGAATGACTATTTTAAGTTAGGTTGAAATAAGATAAAAAGTTAAAAMCAAAGTTATTGTTAGAAAAATTAGTCTAAGATTTGAAGTAACATAATTAGAGGGAAACCATTTAAATACAGTTTCTGAGTTGTTAGTGAGCTTTTCCTAATATTTGATACATAAAGAAATGGTATTCTTGCATGTGAAAAACAAAAAAAAAAAAAAAATTTAAGGTTAGTACTTTTTTGGGGACGAGCATGTATTTCTTGGAGTTTGCTAAATATATTCGTTCTGGTTCTGCAGCTTGTGCTGCCATTTAGACTATAATTTAAACCTCAATTCTATGACGAGTTGTATGTACGCTTAGTTTTATGATTCTGATCGTAAGGAAGGATATGCCTAATACATAAAACTAACTATACTATTTTTATATACAGAAATCTTTGAAGAGTGGGAATTTGTTAACTATTAGATGAGAACCGTGGTTCAGATGCTGTTTTATCTTTTAATGATAGGATACCATGGCACTTCAGAAGCAGTAATTGAAGCCTGATGTTCTCCTGGAAACACTGTAAATTTAACCAGAGTTATATCATGTATTTTAGTCCTTAATACTTTCCTCATGCTTCAAGCTAAGTAAGTTATACTTGTCTTTCCTTGGAAATATTTTTTGTAGTATTGCTAGCACCAAATAAAAATAAATTATCTAAAATTATCTAAGTTGAATCATACCAGTGAGAACTATAAGATTCGAATCATATTACCTTCAGGAGCATATGAAACAGGTACTCCAGAGAGTGATTTTTTTTCTGGAGTAAGCTATGTATATATACTTTTTTTTTTTTTTTTTTTTTTTTTTTTTTTTTAGGAAACACTGGTAAAACTTAACCTAAGCTGTTCTTTCCAAATTGCTAGACCCAATCCTAAAGCATGATGTCTATGGGACAGTACAAATAGCCTGCTTTATATTTCTCTTTCATTGACTTATCCTTTTTCAAGTACTTTAAATAACATCTTTCACATTTTTCCTTTCATCTTAGAAAACTCTTTCCAATGTTAGAGAATAAGTGTACATTACTTTCAGATGTCCAGCTGCTTTTCTATAGCTCTGTCGCATGATCTTCACTGCCCTCTTTCCCCTGGCAGAGCCCGCTGGTCAGAGTGCCCTCTACGGAGTTCCCAGCTAGTACTTTCCACTGAGCTTGTGTTCCCAGGTCCATAGTCTGGAAAAATCTCATCTGTTGTGCTAGTTAAAATTCAGGCTTTTATTTGAATGGAAAACTTGGAAATTTCAAAATTTCCTCTTTGCCCAAATAGGAATGGAAAGTCAATATACACTTACCATGAMATTTCAGAATTTGGGAAGAATATCAGAATATAATTTCATCTAGTCATTACTGTTCAGCAACAGTTTACAGATCTGTAGAGTTTATGTCTGGAAGGGAACATTGTATTGTCCAGTTTAACATCTTGAAGGCTGTCAAAATTCAACATTCTACCTTGCTGTGAATTCAATATTTGACAGGGCTGGATTAAAATCAGATTTCCAAAGGCAGCTACAGTCGGGTATTGCATTGCACAGTGAGGACAATAGCCTSCTGGTATGGCCTCTTGTAATTGCCAGTTGCTTTGCTGACCAGTCCTGATGTTCACCTCAGCTGGGCCTCCTGTTTGTGGAGTCACTCACTCACATGATGCTGGCTTGGACTGCTGTAAATCATCTAAGTACAAGAGCCTGATCTGATTTGAAACCTTCAAGATYACAGAACAGTTGACTTTGGACGAGACCTCAGGAGATCATCTAGTCCAAACCTCCTTCTCAGTCCGAGCACGTAGAGCTCACCCAGAGCACATTGCCCAGGGTTGTGTCCAGATAGGTTTTGAATATTTCCTCAACTGGAAACTCTCTAGACAACCTGTTCCAGTGCTCCATCTTTGTCACAGTAAAGGAGTTTTTCCTCTTGTTCAGGCACAGTTTGTACCAATTGCCTCTTATCCTGTTGCTGGGCACTTCTGAGAAGAGTCTGACCCCATCCTCTCTAGACCCACCTTTGGATGTTTATACACACTGATAAGATGCCTCCTCAGTCTTTTTTTCCATGCTGAACAGGCCCAGCTCTTTCAGTCTTTCTTGTGAGGTGCTACAGTCCCTTTAACACTTTCATTGGACTCATTCCATTAGTTTTGTGTCTCTCTTGTACTGGGGAGCCCAGCACTGGACCCAGCACTTAATATGTGGCCTCACCAGGGCTGAGTAGAAGGGGGCTCACCTCCGTTGACCTGCTCTCCTTAATACAACCCTAGCATACTAATTGATGCCTCATGCTTAATGTGGTCCACCAGAAATTGCAGGTGCTTCTCTGCAGAGCTTCTTTCCATCAGGTCAGCCCCAGCCTGTCCTGGTGCATGTGATTATTCCTCCTTAGGGGCAGAACCCTGCACTTACCTTTGTTGAACTCCATGAAGTTCCCTCTGCCCAACTCTCTGACCTGTCAAGGTTCCTCTGCATAGCAGCACAACCCTCTGGTGTGTCACTCACTCCTCCCGGTTTTGTATCATCAGCAAACGTGCTGAGGGGGCACTCTGTCCCTTCATCTAGGTCACGGATGAATAAGTTCAGCGAAACTAGGGAACMCCACTAACTACAGGCCTCCCATTAGACTCTGCTGCTGATTATAACCCTCTGAGATCTTCCATCCAGCCAGTTGGCAGTCCACTATCTACTCATCTAGCTTGTACTTCCTCAGCTTTCCCAGGAGGATGTTATGGGGGACAGTGTCAAAAGCCAAGGTAGGAAGCATCCACTGCTCTCCCCTCACCTGTCCAGCCAGGTATCATAGAAGGTCATCAGGATGGTTAAGCATAATTTCCCTTTGGCAAATCCATGCTAACTGCACCTAATTATCTTCTTACCCTTCACCTGCCTAGCGATGGCATCCGGGACGAGCTGTTCCATCACCTTTCCAGGGATCAAGGTGAGGTTGACTGGCCTGTGGTTCCCTGGGTCCTTCTTGCCCTTCCTTTAAGACTGGTTGGCATTTGCTTTCTTCCATCCCTAAGGCACCTCTCCTGATCACCAAGGTCTCTCCAAGATGTTTGAGGTGGGCCCAGCAATGACGTCTGCCAGATCCCTCTCAGCACKCATCAATGCATCCCTTTGGGGCCCTAGACTTGTGGCTGTCAAGCTTGCCTAAGTGCTCATTAACCTCATCCTCCTCAGCCAAGAGAAAGTCTTCCTTTAAAGATGTTAGGAGTATCCTGATTTCCTTGGTAGTCTTTTCTAGTAGTCTGCCTTTCTATTTTAAGATATAAACATTTATAAAACAATACCATGTAATGTAATCTTAGGATTTCCTTAATCCTTTTACAAGTGATTCTCATGTAAATAAAAATTTACATTCTAAATATAAATTATTAGGACTTACTGCAGTTCAGGGAACTTTTCTTCTCTTTTGCTCCTGCYTCCCTCTCTCCCTTCTTCCCTTACTTACTTTTCTTCTTTTCTTCCTCTCTCTGAAATCCATGTGAGCATTGCCATTAATTTTAATTATACCAGTATTTCACCCTAAGTTTTATAGGAAGARTTGGCAGCAATAACTGTAGGTAAGATTGCCTAATACTTTCCATTGTATATAGATTGTATACCTGAAAAGAGAGAGAGAACGGGATACATAAGGGTGTAATAAAGCAAGTAAAGATTAACAAAGTTAGTTTTATCTGTGGTGCTTTTAAAGCAGAAAGATTTATTAAAGACACAAGCTAATATTTTTAATATGACCAACATAATTTTAAGCAATTATTGTTGTGTAGTTCCAAAATACAATTAAGATTGCAAAGACATTACTTCACAGTGTTACTGAAGAAAAAGTTATAGAATTACCAGCATTTTAACCTGTACATTATTTTTAAAATCTGTTTTCTGGAAATGTCTAAGTAYATGATCACACAGCTTTTTCTTTCTTGTTTCCTTGCTGGACCACTGCTTAAGGCTACTATTAATAACAATTTGTAGCATTACTATGTTTTATTAATTAAAGTTATCTGAAAACATGACATCTTTAATGCTGCTGAAGAAAATGAAGTGTATATAATTATTTCTTTGAAAAGAAAGGAATTATAAAACTTMACTTTAAATTACTGTTTTCTTTGTGCTGCTTAAGGTAATAAAGGCTACTTAATATAATAGTATGTATTAAAGTAGTGTTTACTGCTTTTGCTCAGAGTACCATTATGATCTTTAATAACATCTATTTTTGTATAAATAGAGGAATGTTTTCCAAATATGTGTTTGGTTGTCTAGTAACTAAAATTGCTTTAAGGTCTCATTTAAGCTAATGCTACTGGCATGTGTGTGGTAGGCACACACCTTCATCATAAAAATATTGAGATCCTTTAATAAAACTGTTGGAAATTCTGAGACAAAATTTGCTGTGGTGAGCAAAGTCTTTCTGTTTCCATTGATTTCTATATTTGGCTCTCAGAGAGAGCGGGAAAATAACTATGTTATTTGCAGAAATATTGTGAAAGCCTTTGTATGTTTGCTGGTAACGGGCTGCCTGGCCTGTAGCTACAGTATAAAGGACTATTGGGCCACTCATAAATGGCAGAGATGAAAATCTCCAAAGATGTGGTGGACAAGACTGCTAGTTGGAGAATGGTCCCTCCTTGGCTCCAGTGAGGAAGGAAGGGGTGGATGCAGTCAGGAGTACGTCTGTGTGTGCCCAGAGAGCAGTTCCAGGCTGCCACAGGACCCATATCTGGAAAAGGAAAGGTTCTTGAGTGGATATGAGGGAGGTGACACTTCAACATCTGAACTACAAGTGCTGAAGGAGGCATWAGCGATGCCAAGAGCAGAAAGCCAAGATACACAGACTGGCTTGTGTTCGCAAGGCTTAGGAGGTCTTGTGGTCATGTAATGTTCACAAGATTCAGCAGGTCTCATATTCACACAGCTTTGGGATAGCAACTCCATATCTGGGCTGTGGTGGAGAGATTTAGCTGGAGCCATCCAGAACAGAGCCAGGACAAATCTAGCAATTTAGCAAGCTCTGTGGCGTGGGTTCCCGTCCTTAAGCTCAGCCCCATTTATGTAGCAGCCACGTTGGTAGCAGGTAGAAGTGTGGATATGTTACTTCAAAGTATAGCTGAGGAAAGAATGTCTTTTTGATATTACTAATGTTACTAGGTTTATGAATATCTGTATTTTGGAACATTGGAATGTATGGCCTTTTCCAGTCTTGGCTTATTTGAAAAGATTGATTATTAAATATCACAAACAGCAGTTTAAGCAGAGGCAGTAAATCCACTTAGTTTCTTAGAGGTGTTTATACTCTGTCATTTCACCCATTACTCCCATCACCTGCTGCAGACGTAGCTCAATGATAGCTGACAAATGCAGATGGTTCTGTGTTGCAGAGGCTGCCTGCCTGCTTGCTTGCAGTAAGTGAAGCTACTTACCATGCTGAGCAGATCCTCAGCTTAGTTTGGGGGACTCTGTAAATAAGCARAGGATGAAAACGTATGAAAACAAGTTGTTATATTCTTCACAGCAGCAAGAGAGACTGCAGTTTTGACTTGGGACCTGAGGCCAGCCTGGGGCTTTCTGCTATAGCACCAGTGGAGGATTGAGGACCAGTGGAGTCTATAGAAAAATAGTCTATAGAAAAGTACAAAAAATATGGAAAAAAACCTCCTGAAAAATAGGGACCATCCATGGCTTGATCCTTCCAAAAATCTGTGACATCTGTCTAGTACATTTTGTAACATCCGGGCAAAGAGCAAAGCCCACTGCTCTTACCAGATCTGGACAGAGGAAATGGAAGCCAAGCTTGAGGGATAAATATTTTATTACTGAATTGAATAAATTGTAGGTATTCAGTTGTTACAGATTAATTAAGATTTCAATTATTTAACACCCRTGAACTCTGTGTCTGCTTCATTCTCTTCTTTTTAGTCTTTTCTGTTTCTATTACTCACTTTTCGTATAACATCCTTTTTACAAGGAGTGATGTCATGTGAACTCAGCAACCAGATTTAGTTGCCAGTGGCCAGAAACTCAACTACTGCTACTGGTTAGAAATGCACAAACTCCAGCAAAAGTAGCAACAGGGKCTCCACTGCTTTGAGTCACTGAAATACCTGAACAAGAACTATGTATGACAGCATCTATGAAGAGTCATTAGAGGTTGAAGGCCTCTTATTGGTAACGTGAAGCACAGTAGACCTAAAACTTAGCTCACCTTATTCATCATCTCCGTTTTTCCCTAGCTCTAGGAACAGCTTAGCCAAAACAAGTATTGAAATGTTCTGCAGAAATGGTTTGATATTCCATAAAGTTAGTTTCCTCTTTCTGAAATAACTATGCCACCTGATCTGAATCATAYGCTTTAACCTTAAACTAGCAAATTCCAGAACATTAGGTAATAGCATTTTAAAAATTACTAGGTTGCAGTTGCCTTTAGTCTCAAGCATTATATTGAACATCTAAGCCACTCTCCACTTCATCTTGTAACTTTTTGTTTTTCAAAGTTGTAGATGTTCCTTAGCCAACCATATTACCATATATTACCATATATTGGGTTAATTGGAATTCCCATATGTAATAAATGTAGTGCTATCTGCTTACACAAACAAGCAAAAGTTTGTTACAACTTTCAAATATCAAATCATCTTCATACTTCAGAAGAAAGGTTACTGTAGTCTGGATACTTAACAAAACAGTCTTTAAGAAATAGCTAGAAGATACTTAGATGAGATAGATACATTAAGGTTTCCTTCATCTATGTCCTGAAGTAATTCAAGAAGTAACTCAAATATGCTCTGAACCATTTCCAGATACATCAGATATTTTTGAAAATTTAGGAGACAGAGGAGACAGTATAAGACTGAAAAATGAGACATAGCAACTCCTTTAGAAAGGAAAGAGAAAGGAGGAGCCAAGTAATTACAAGCCTTAACTAACTTCCACTGGTTCTGGAACACATTATTAAGATGGTAAGGTGATAAACAATCACTGACATGCCTCTGTCAGGAACAGATTATGTCAAACCAAACTACTTTTCTTCTTCAATATGTTAAATAGCCCAATGAATAATACGGACCATGAATTACTAGGTAGGTAAACACAACTTACGTGAATTTTAGTAGGGCTTCCAAATCCATTCCCTTAGAACAACCCATTTTGTTTATAAGAAACCATTGTTTAAATCAGTAAAAGATAAGGAAGGATGAGGGCAATGGATTGAAAAATAATAGTTTTTGAAAAATAAGTTATTAGTGGTTTACAGTCACTTTGAAATGGCATTTCATTTAGGCTCCTCTAGGGATTTATTGTGGGGACAGTTCTCTCTTTAACAATTATGTTAAAGTCATCTTTAACAATTAAGAGGACTGACTGGAGTATGCGTTTACAAATTTCAAACTTTTTGTCAAGCTGGGAGGAGTTAGAAATGCACTGGAGAAAATTATCTGAATGATCATAATGATCCTCTCAAATTGCAGACATGGCTTGAAATCAACAAGTGCATTAAATACAGGTTTTTACATTAAGAAGGAGGAATCAAAAATTGCAAAGCAGAAAAAGAAAAAAAAAAAAAGAAAGAAAAGGTCTTGGGGCAGCAAAACTGCAAAGATCTGAAGAAATTCACGAACTAAATTGTGATCTTGTTACCTAAAGCTGGTTTGCGTGTATGGTATGTACTGGATACTCCACTACAAATGAAGCCTTCAGAGGCTTGAGCTGTTTCATGTATGGAGTTTTGGACACTAAGTTTAATAAAGGTAAACATATTCAAATGAGTCCAGAGAAGGGCAACAGGAATAGAAGAGGAATACGTCACTGTGCAGAAAAATGGCAGTAATTAGGCTTGTAGGAGAAACGACTTAATTTGGGGGCTAGAAAACTCAGTTCAATTATGAATATAGGAAAGCAATGGAACAAACTGTATAGACAGACTGCTTGAGTACCCTTCATGGGAAATTTTTAAAGATAAATTAAGCAATTTATAGATTAACTGGGTCTGTTCTATACATATATCATCCTGTCACAGTTCCATGGTTTGAGAAAATTATCTCCTGAGATCCATCCAACCCAAAATTTCTGTAATTCTATGAAATCTGTACATAGATATACAAATAATTAAAAAAAATTCTTATCTTACAAAAATGGAATRGGAAACTTCTTCAAGAATGAGGACTCCAGCCCTTATTTTAATTTAATATATTAAATCTTAAAAGTATGAAGATTATACGTTTTTTTCCCTTGCCTAAGTCAAAGGACCAGAATGCCATTTCTTGAACTCTAGGTTTCYTCTGATTTCTCTGTGAGTCACTGAATGTGTTAAAGTCCTCTGCCCTGCCTTTCTTTATGGAACCTGTACAGGACAAAACACTGTTTCACATAAATAATGATATTAAGAGGTAGGCCTATGAATCCAAGTTAAGGGTTTACTATCAGCCAATCTTTCACTCTAGCAGATTAGAAAAACTGCAAGGCTTCAACTCAGGAATGGTAAGTTGCTTGGTTTCTCCACAATTGATATTAATCTACCTTTGACAGTTGTTTAAGTAGAAAATACTATTATGTTTTGCACAAAAGCAGAGAATACACAAGAGAGAATTTAATGGAACTTGGAACACACTATAGTCTTCAGAATTTGCTACATTTTCCCCACAAACCAAATTACTTTAAATTGTAAGTAAACTTTTCAAAGCTGTTAGCATTATTTTCTCGGATCACTCAAATTGTTTTCAGAAGCCATGTTATCTGTGATGAATCAGAACATCTTCTATTAAATAGTTGAAGAGCATTAAAACTATCAGGCATAATTTACAGCTTTTTCTCCTTTAGATTCAGCACTTTCCTGAAGAGAAACTAATTTAATAAATAGAGAATCTATGTTTCAGTCAAATTTATTATACTTCCCAGACTTGAATTTCAGACAAGACACCATTAAACTGAATTTGAAGAGGAACGAACCCAACTGCCAGTGGGCCCTGTATTAGTAGCTTGAAAAATGTCTAATACTCTTTCAATCAAGTGAGTTCTTGTGATGAGAGAAAAAGGAGGAGGAATTTTGTTTGTCCTTATGCATTTTTTACTTTGTGCAAGCTAAAACAACAATAGCCAATAAATAAAAATCCTATTCAAAAACAAGCATAAATGAGTACAAATGAATAAAAATTAAAACATGGATACAAATAAAACACAGGCAGTTCCTTCTGCATGTGAGGAAGAGCTTCTTTCCTGTGAGGGTGCCAGAGCCCTGGAAGAGGCTGCCCAGGGAGGYTGTGGAGTCTCCTTCTCTGGAGATCTTCCAAACCYGCCTGGCTGCCRCCCTGTGCCCCGTGCTCTGGGTGTCCCTGCTGGAGCAGGGGGTTGCACTGGGTGATCTCTAGAGGTCCCTTCCAACCTCAACCAGYCTGTGATTCTGTGGAAAAAAAAAATGAAACAACATTTTCTTTCTCCTCTATTGACATTACTCTCCTCTGAGTCTCAGGCCCCACAAACCCTCTCTAACTGCCAAGTCTGTGATGGAGATCATATTTTATTCATAAATCTGTTAATGTTGTCTATTATTTTTTGATCATGTTAATTASATTTATGTTATGGAGATTTTAATTCAAAGAGGTGCTGCCATGTTTTGTGTACACCGTGTAAACCTAAGCAGCATTTTTGTTGTTTCCGGGGTATTTTACTSACTTTCAGATACTTCAAATTTGAAGCTACACATGTCTAATTGATCTTTTGTTAAAGAATGTTGTCTGCCCTAAAACTGGCAAAATTATAAAACAAGAGGAAAATAATAYCTCTGGAAAATAACATTTCCAGAGAACTATGATAGTGTTAGCAAACACTGAGAATAATGGTCACAAGAGTARMAAAWGRAAMMAAAMMAAMMAAMMAAAAAAMCACAYAATATCATAATTAAACTTAATTAACTATGCTCTTTAGCTTGATTTTGAAAAGCTTGATTAAAGAAAACACTTGAGGTGTGAGCATTCCTACTGAGCTTTGTACAAAGGGAATAGTCTCCCTATGGATGTGGCCTGTCCTCAGTAGGACAGATTTAAGAGAGGCATTGACYGGGTTCTGTTTACTGTAGCTGAACTCTGCACAGTTGAGAATGTGGAAGAGGTTGATGATGATGATGTAGTAACTCCTGCTGACACATCAGGACATGTGCAGAGCCCTTGGTGGGGGTTTGGGAGGCAGCTTGCAGGGAGGGCAGCTTTGGCAGTCAAAGAGTAGAGTCCACGCACAGTGGCCATGGCTGGTACAGATACAGAGCCTCACTCTGGAATGCCATATTTTGTTAGTCTCTCTTTTACACACAGTTCTTTGAGGAACTTCATAGTTGAAAGATGACAAAATTTGAGAGGCAAAGTAGAAGAGGATCAGGTTATTACTCAAGAAGTTGAACTTTTAGTAGAGAGTTAGAAACAAGATGAAACGCAGTAATGCCACCTGCAATATCATGTAAAAGGCTAGAATTTCTGCTCTAAATGTACCATGGTTAACGTCGAGGACTCCATGTGTGAATGAGTATCTTCTGCTCCAGCCATTAAACAGCCACACCAAAGGACAACTAAGATGAAGGCCAAGGCTGTAACGCAAGGTGAAACTGATGAAGTAGCTCCGTTCTGAGAACAGAATTGGAGATGAAATTAGAGGTGAATAAATGGAGTTGATTGCACCCTCCTTCAAAAATGAAGAAGCAGAGAAGGGTATGAACCTTTCCATAAGCATAAGAAATCAGAAAAAAAAATAAACAAAGAGACAAGGTCTGAAAAAACAACTTGCATGACACTGCAGTCTTCCRGAGGATTGGGCTGTCAGCAAAAAGAGGCTGCACAAGTTTCTGCAGACACAGGAGTAACGACCATGTGGCAGCAGTCAGCACTTTGTGAAATACTGGAACTGTTGGGAACCAAATAGACTTCAGTGACTGGGAACCAAAGTCCTCAGGAGAGCATCAGGCAAGTATTTTTCAAAGTGAATTAAATGTCTTCTTATTCTTGAAATTCTTGAAAATTAGAGTTTCCTGTTACTAAACCRCCAGATTCTTTTGTGGATGGAGCACACATCCCTCTTTAGTTTTTCCCTTCTTTAGTTTTCCCCTTCTTTTGTGTCAATAGATAGCACACATGGTAGCTCTGAATTCACTAACCCACAGAGCGAGTGAGAAGGTGGTGGACTGATGAAAGAATTCAAAAAAAAAAAAAAAAAAAGGTCTATTTTACAACTTTCCAGCAGGACTACCCAGGACTACCCAATGACTACCCTAACACAAAGATCTACCTACCAGTGACTACCCTAACACAAAATTCTAACACAAAGATCATAGCTGTAGGCCTTGTAATATCCTGTGAAATAGGAAAACTTTAGTTATTTAGGTTTGGTTGATGTAGTCTGCAGAAGTGCTAAGGAGGTATGAAGTGATGTAAAGCAAGTATTTGAAACTTTCTCTTATGAGAAAAAATGTCACAGACTAGTAAAAGTGTAAATTCTGCTACAGAAGGAGGAGGCCAAGAATTCAAAACAATGGGAGCCTAAAGTCAGGCACTGGCATCTTTATCCTTGCATGGAATACAAATAAGTAAATAAAGACACTGAAGAGATTTTAACTTTCTGTAGATTTGGTCTGAAGTTTATTTTCTTAGCACTCACATGGCRTCTTTGGAGTTTAACTTAGTTGCTCAAAAGGAGGCACCCAAGAACAGTTTTGAGAATTTTAGCCTTACAGTCTTAATTTAGGACCTGGTTTTGAAKCTCCATCCTTAGCCATATCAAATGCATGCTATCATGTCATTTCAGTAATGGAAGTTACTTGATTCTTTGTTCCTGAATGAATAGACTCCATTTGTAAAACATACTTACAGAGTATTTTCAAACATATTAATACAAGAACACTATTATTTTTCAATCTTGGCATTTGTGCGTGTGTTCTACAGATTTATTTTTACCTTTCAAAAACGCTAAGAAATAAGCTTCAATCCCACTCTTAACTTAACAGACATCTCTAATAAAAGCCTCAACTTTTTAATAGTTTTGGAACGCAATAAGTTTTAAATATTAGATAGACTCAGGATTATAGCTTTAGGATAAGCTAGTACAGACTTTGGTTACACTCCAGGGAAATTTTAAGTGTAGTAATAGCTACAAGATTAGCTGTTGCTTTCTGAATACTATACGAAGATGTTTATAATGACTAGACAGAAAATTGTGAAAGCAACATATGACTCGAATTATAAATAAATATGGGAATGCAAGCCCAAAATTGTACATGGGRAAAACAGTCAGATCTATTGAAAGGAGTATTCAGGAACTAAGGGTTCAGTCCTTATATTTCCACCGTTGAGTTGAATAGTCTGAGTAGCTGGACTGTGAAGAGTCCTTCCAGAAATTCACAATGACTTTGCAAAATCCAGTTAGTTTTTACGTCTTCCACACATTTCCCTGACTTTGGTTTCCCTGTATTTTGCTTTCATTTATCCTCCTATGATGCCTTCCATAATTTTCCATAATTAYGGAAACTGTAGCCAACAATGCCTATGAAGAATGAGAGTTTACAATGATAAACTGTATGAGGGTTGCAGTGATCAATGTYACCTGAGGGAATAAAAGACCAAAATAGGCTTTTCCTCTGCTCATGTCAGACCATCAATGGGAGGGTGCTGTGATGATGAACCAAGGCTAAGAAACTGCTGCAGAGCTTCTGGAAGAGCAGAGAGCAGCCCTCTCGGTAGGGCAGCAGACCTAGGCTGCTGGTTGCAGAGCTGGAACGATCACGTTTGCAAGAACAAGAGCCATGAATTCTAAAAACTACAAACAAATGATTTTTGCTTCTTGTCAAGATTTAAATGAATAGCATAATTTGTAGCCTGGTAAGATAATTTTCCTTCATTTTTAATTTTTTTTTTTTTTTTTTCTTTGACAGACCTAATTCTCATTAAAATTGCAGGATACCTAACACCAGAGGTCTGGCTGATGTCTCAGCATTTAAATGTGTAGCTCTATTGGCTGCAATGCTACTGCAGTAAGGGCAGGATAGCCAGAGCCAGTGTGTCCATATCCCTAGAAGAAATTAGTTCTCCCTGCTTAGTTGTGCTATCAGAAAAGTCCCTGGGACTCCTCCAGAGAACTGTAATGCCCTTCTCAAATGTAGAGAAATCTGGAGAAATTGAAGAAGAGCAGGCACAATTATCTCTTCAGTGGTTTCTTCTTGCTTTGCCTTTCAGTGTTTTCCCTGCAAAACCTAAACAAGCAGTTCAGAAAGCATCTATTTCTAGCGTGAAATCCAAGCTGTAGATTTCCAGGGCTGTGTTTTTTTCAGGTGCTCTTACTGTGAGTGTTTAAACCCCTTTGGAATAGCAGCTGCTGGACGGGGACTGGSGGCCCCGTGCTGGATTTCAGCTATAGGCAACAACAGAGAGGGACACTTGCTCTTCATTGAGAGCAGCTATGAAAGCAGAGAAGCAAATTCCTCCTGGTGAGAGTTTTTCATCTCCTTGCACATTTTTGCTGAGAACTGTAGTGGCAGGAGGTGGAAATCCAGTCTAAATTTCAAGTGATAGGTGGCAGTGAGGTGGAGATTCTTTTCTCCTCAGTGTCTCCACAGGGAGGTAGCCCCTCTGTGTGTGGATTACAAGGACAGAAAATAAACTATGCTGGATTGTATTTGTCTTCAGAGTAAACCTTCCATCTGCTATTGTGTGCCACAAAAATATTCCSCTTCACCTTTTAATTCACTAAGAGTTGGTGGTGTTTGGACTACCGTCTATGGCCACTGATGGAAGAGCACTGAATACCCTAAAATGGTAATTACCACCAAAGATAACAAGTTTAACTAATGCTCATTAATTGCCTTTGATGCTGCTGTTGTCTGTGTTCCATCATGTTAATGACTTGACTGCCACTGACTGGTTTTCAGAGGAGCTATACTGTACTCTACTGTAATGGCTGGATGGGGTTGGCACAACGATGCTTTCAACTGCAGCTAGACAAGAAGCAGAAAGAAGCTGTGAAATTAGCCCATAAGAAATAGCGTGGGCASAGGCTTGGAAGGAGGGATTAGAACAGCAGGAGGAAAGAGGGACTGGGATTTTTCACCTTGGCAACCTATAAACTGAGGTCTTGGATGAGCGTCCAGGTGTGTCCATATGTCCCATGTCCATTTAGGTATTTTTCTACTTCAGGGGAAGACTGTGTTAATGGGGAGGACTATCTGCAGACCTGCTCTGTACATCTTAAGAAAGACTTGCAGAAAAGCAACTGGAATGATTAAGAATACCTGAGTTCACTGAGAACACCTGACTGGGACTCTTCAGTTCGGTGGGGAGAAGTCTGGGGGAGAATGAGTGAGATTTACAGAGTCATGAAGGGAGTGGATAAGGTGAATGCATCACTGCTACTCACTAGATTCTATAAAACAAGAAATAGGAGTGAAACTAATTGACTGAAACTAATAGGAAGTTCTTTTGATCACACAGTTCTTTTTTTTTTTTTTGCAGAAGACAGTGAACTTCCAGAATTTGTTCCACTGCTGTAAAATATCAACAGGGTCAAACTGGGAGCTGGACAAATTCAGGGACAGCAAGTCTATAATCTGATACTGAAGGGAGTATGCAAGGATGTACCTGCTGACCCCCCTGACATCCCTGGTGATTGTGTTTGCTGGGGGAGTAGAGGAGGAATGGACTGCACAAAGTGGCCAGGAACACACACGCTCCCTAAATGGTATTTCCTACAGATATCGTCCTAGAGAAGATAATGACTGAGCTTTACACTAGTTTGTTACAACCATGTTACAGTCTTATGTAGAAGGAGAAACAAGTATGTCAGATACGTGCTCTCAGACCCAAAAGGTAGCAGCATGCGTTTTCCATGATCATTCACTCCAAAATGGAAAGCAATTGTTCTTATATTTCCCTACTTGCTTTATAAACTTCTTCATACTGGGCAAACAGAAATAGTTTAAACAGAAGATGGCAGTCATTCATGGGGGAATGGTTTATTATTCTTGCTGTCCCTCAGCCCTCCAGACCAACTATATCCTTTAAGCAGAGCCTTTTTCTTCATTGCATGAAAGGTAGGAGGCCTCTGCTCTATCTATAAAAGTAGAAGGTTCAGGAGAAACAAGATGAGGTAGCACCAAATGCATTTTCTAGTCAGAGATGCTTTTGCCTTGGCCAGTAAAAAGATTAGCACAGATCCTGGTTAGTTATATGAAGAAAATGGTTATATAAATTTTGGTCTCTTCACATCACTGAATCATAGTGCAGTTATGTACTGTTGGGTTACTGGTGGAAAGATTAAGGATATCAAAAGGCAAAAGTGTACAGAATGACCACTTATCCACAGTAATTGGTACTTCTAAAACCAATGGACATTGTCATGCAGTGTATTGCAAAGGATAATACTGTATCAGAAAGTGGAGGATTCACTGAGGTTTCATTCCAAGTGACCTAGTTACATTCACTGCAGGCAAATACTGACTTTCTCATCAGCAGTCAACTCCAAGGAACCATAAAGAGAGGAGACAAACACTCCATAGGTGTCAAGGCTTCCCAGAGAATGGTAAATTATGAACAAGACTGGGGGCAGAAAAGTTTCAGAGAGAAAGTGAATTGAAATTGTGAAATCTGTTGGAAGGCTAAAGAGCCATGTTGCATTAAAAAGGATGACTTTTTCTAGTAGGATAATACGGTTCAGGGATGACAACAGCAGTCAGAGCAAAAATGCAATATATAATATTGGTAATAGCATAAAAAAGGGAGAGAGAGAACAAAAACATAAGATTTATTTACAAAGTGGGGAAAACAGGAAGATTAGCTGGCCAATTTAAAAACAATGCATTTTTTCTAATGTTTATTTGTAATGGAAGAATTCCTAGTGTTGGTATAAAAATCTTCTCCTAGACTGAGATAGGAAATTTATAATAACATAGAAAAAGCAAAGTTTCTTGTATGTATTTCCAGTTTGTATGTGATAAGAAATAGGATGATGGAGACAGTGATAAAATATTTTTATTCATGCTCTAGGTGTCCCAGTTGGACTAGATGATCTCTAGAGGTCCCTTCCAACCTCAACCATTCTGTGATTCTGTGATCCTGTGATACAATTTAAATGTTTTCCTTCATTTTCATATTCTTTAGGGGGAAAAAAGGACAAATTTTAAAGAGGAAAAAAGGCTTTTTTTTTTTTTTTTTTTTTTTTTTAATAGAAGGGTAGGAAAGGCTTTTAATTAAAAAAAAAAGAAAAGTCTTCATAGGATACACCAAGTCCTACACGAGCACAGATGTATTCCCTTTTCCAAACACACCCACCACCAGCTCAGCTTTACGTAGGCCACAGCACCATGCATTCGGCCCCTTGTCCTCAGCCTGCAAGCCCCAGCAGCAAGGACGTGGTCCACAGCTTCAAGGACGCCACCCGTTGGGACATCCCATCCATCCAAAACCAATGTCGCTGCCTCTGCCCAGGTGGCACCTGAGGCTGCCCCATCACGGACTCTTAGCACTCTTMGCACTGTTCTTCATGGCCTGCATCGCTTGGTCCCTCTCCTTGCTGTTGGCAGAGGTGACAGCTTGGGCAGGCCCTTGTCAGCATGTTCCGCAGCAAGGCCACCACCTGCAAGACATGGCCACATGGTCAGTCCTTGATCTGGGTGTCCTTGTTAGACTCAGCCCAGCCCGCCTTCCCCAGCCCCCTGGCCCCAGCCATGGAGTGATGCTGCAGACCATCCCCTGCCTCAGGAGCTGCAGCTCTGCTTGGAGACCCCCCAGCCCTTGGTGTCTCATGGGAGGACAGACTGGGGTGAGGGAGAAAGAGGAGGAAGAGGAGGAGGAGGAGGAAGAGGAGGAGGAGGAGGGCAGGCCGCAGGGGGCACTGCGGGGCCGCCCCGCTGGCTTTGCCCACTAGAGGGCAAGAGAGCCCCACACAAGGGCCTGGGCCGCAGAGGCCTCACTGCCTCCTTCCTCCTGCCCCCCTGCGCCCCGGGCCTCTGGAGGAGCAGGGATGGGGTGAGAGGAGGGCTGCACTGCTATGGACCCTCAGGGAGAGGTGGCTGAGCCTGGCCTCTACGCTGTCAACAAACAGGTGTCTTCATTCATGGAGACTTCTTCTGCCGAGGGCAAGAAGGAGCTGGTCTGTGGCCTTCAAGTGGGAGACGCTTGATGTGCAGGAGGATGGCCCAGCACTGGCTGCTAGAGACTCGCAGGGACGTTGTRTGCTGGCAGCTGTGTGCTGGTGGGCTGCTGGAGCAGATGCTTCAGCTCATCCTAGACTTATTTACTGCTTTTGCATCTGCATAGACTAAACCTCTGGGTGAATTAGCTGGGAATCTCATGTAGGCCACCTTTTCAACATCCATCATGGAACAAAATACCAGTTACTCCTGAGTTCACTTATTTTGGGAATTTTCTGTATGGTGATGTTACCATTGATGAAGATGCAATCCAACTTGCCTCGAGAAAGCCTGAGAGGTCTTTGGTCATTCCAGAAAGTGGGCCTGCATGTGGCATGAAACCAAGGTCTCTATCAGGATGGAGGACTATCAGGGTCCTGTGTCCATCAGTGTGCTGACCAAGTGATGAGGAGGAGCATCTGTCCAGCTAAGGAGAGCTGCAGAAGCTCCAAGAGAGGCAATTTCTGTCTTTGTCCCRAGGTGGATGATGGCAAGGTAATTAAGGCAGGCTGTTGACTGCATGTCTGTTCTAGTGCTGAAAAGTGGGGTCCAGATGATAATCTGGATATGTGCCTTGGTTGGCATGTGAATGTCACCACGTCTTTCAGATAGTGAACTATTGGAAGAGAAAATGTAGCTGGCTAATGGAGAACATCAAGTTATTTTGAGTGCAGGCTACTGACCTCACTTTTGAGCTTGCAGCCACAAAATGGGCAGCAATGACACATGAGCATCAAGTCCCCTTGAACAGAAATCCCCTTGAAAAGGAGCARTGTGCTGTTGGGTAGGAAATGTACAGTAGAAAGAGGACGCAGCAGTAGCAGCAGGATGGTTCTCAAACTGAGTACTGTGAACAGGTCATAAAAACTGCTTACCATGCATAGGCCTGTGCAGTCCTCTGCATACACAGCAACTTCGGCTTCCTCCCCTTTTCTCCCTCCTATTTATGGTGCTTTCACTACAGAGCTGGAGGGACTTGTGAAATGGACAACTAATTCAGTACAAAGGCAGCAGATATGCACCTTATCTGCCTTCAACCATCACCAGCACGTAGAAGCTTTTCTGTATCAGCATCTCCTCCAGTACACTCTGCTATATCTGACTGATAATGGCATCCTTATTTTTGTACTTCAATTAAGAAATTTTAAGCATATAACCTGATACTCCCTGGACTTCCTGAATTTCACAGGACAGCCACAAAAATTGTATTCAGCTATGCTTATTTTATGTGGATTCACTAATTCCTGCAAGTGGCAAAATATCATAATRTCAGATATGCTGCTGCAACTGTGCATCACATGGTAAAACTGGTGCTGATATGTCTTTTTCTTTAAGAATATTGCATCTAAACTGTGTTATGTTTTATAATCCTGTCTGAAAAAATAGGCAGAGGTTATACGTCATATTAAATATACCAATTTCTGGGATCCTTGTAGGTAATGTTTTATGTCATAAATACTTCTAAACATTTTTATTTTGGTTTCTGAAATGAAAGGGCAAGAAAATACCTCTAGATCAATTTCTCATAATTCTGTAAGCGTTTCTTATGTTAATCCAATCAACTTGAAACATGTGGCTAGTAGGTTAATCAAACCATTTCACAAATGAGTTATTTATTTTTATGTTAATCTACTGTTTCATAATCACAAGTCTCAGTAGTTTTTCACTGCTGGGATGTCACGACTTTTCTTTGGAAGATTAATTTGTGCATTTATATTAATAGTTCAATGCCTTCCCTGTCCATCCTAGGGAAATGCTGAATCACAGGTATAGCATAGCAGGTTGGAATCATCCAAATGCACCTAGACCTGGGTTATGTAGAAGTCTATATCTAATATAGGCTCCCTTGGTACGTAGGGGAAAAAAAAAAAGCATCTCTAGGGCATGAGTCAGATCCTTCTAAAGTAGATGTCTTGAATGGGTCAGATGATTCGCTCCCTAAAATTGCACTTATTTCTCTGCATTAAAGAACAAGGAGTTTACTTCTCTAGACTGCAGCAGCAAGMAGTAAGGTGAGAGTAATTATACGCTATCATATTCAGATTTGCATTATCCTTCAAATAACCTGAAGATTCCTGTCTGCAAAGAAGTCTGAAAATGACATTGCTTTCTATATTAYTTGCTATTTATAAAAAGCAGCTTTTTAAAGTTTGCTGATTCAGCACATTTTTAGTAAAGTTGGCAGATGCCGTATGTTTCCCTGACAAGTTGTAAATCCTGTCTTGTTAATGGCATAAATCTTCCATTTCTCCATCTGCAATGTTGGGAAATATACGTAGAGGGTGGGTGAGGGGAAAAGATTTTAAGTCCAGGGAACGAAATCTATATTTTTGATGAAATTATGCAATTTGGGGTGAATGAAGAAAACATTTCTTGTGTCAAGCTTTTTTTTCTTTTTTAATTAGTACTCAAAATTTGGTGTGAGATGTCGTTGCAAAGTTGCACAGGTAGGCAGAGTTCAGGTGAAACAGTTAAAAAAAAAATAGTCTGGATACCTCAAACTTGCCAGAGGTGTCACATTAGTGTAGTTCATGCCAGGAGAATGTGTGCCAGCAGCTGATAAAAAAAAAAAAAAAAAAAAAAAAAAAAAAGCAAGATTCTCCTGACCAGCTCCGCTAGCAGGAGTTGAAGCCCTGCATAAAGCTGATGAGTAAGCTCTGCATGAGTCACTGTGGCAGATGCAGCCTGGAGCTCCAGGAGGGTATCAGGGAAGTGGGTGTGAATCCCCACTGGAGGGGAGCTTGGGGCAGAGCTGCTGCTGCTGCCTCAGTGTCTTGGGGGTAGAAGTGTAGGCTTTGAGTATAGCCTGAGATAGCAGCAGAGCCAAACTCCTGAAAGGGGTGAGTTTGGCATTACACATCACACATAGGCTTCATGTGAAGCGGGGTTAGAACACCACCTACTCACAGATGGGTATAATTTGGGGGATGTCCTGCATTATTCATGTGTGGCTTTGATACTTATGAGTAATTCAGACATCAAAGCCTCAACTTAGATAACACTTTTATAACACCCAACTTCCCATAGCCAGTAATATGTAGGCTTTCATTTAAGTTTCTTAAAAAATTATACAAATACTTCCTTCTTTACTTGCAGATATTTTGCATAAGTAATGCAAAGCACAAGGTAGAAAATACTGAAGCACGGCCTAGAGAAAAAAAGAAAATCCCATATCTTGCTCTTCACCGGGACTCAAAATGTAAATTTTGAAGGACTGGAAGCCTCTTTCCCATTGTTTCTAGACTGAACGGCACACCACATATCAGAACCTGTAGTCCCTCTGTTTTAATCCTTGTGCTTTGCCAGTGGCATGAGCCTTAATTTCTCAGCAGTCTAATTTTCTAACAAGCAATTTTATGTTCTCTTCCAAGTCACCCATTATGCATGTGAAAAAAAAAAACCCTTCCCATTAATAACCATAAAGCCCCTTTATTGTTCTCCTTCAAATCTCCTTAAAACTTCCTTCTGACATAAAACACTTGTCATTGGCTAGGCCTGTTGCTTTTTATTCTCAACGCTGCTTTTCCCTTATCCTTCCCCCATGTGTCTGTAGATACACCTGTTGTCTTTCATCATGGGTTAAGATCATAAGCTCTTTGGGCATCAACCATCGCTCTTATTACAAGTGTCTACAGTATCCGACACAATGGGACCGTGATCCCTGAATGGGGCCTCTGGGTCCTGCCGTGATCGAGTTGATAAAGAATAATGATTTTTGACATGGGGAGTTCTGCAGTTTTTACCAAGTCATTCTGCAGTTGTTCACACTGATAGAACCATTGTGCATTGGAGCGGTGTCCTTAAACCTGATCTATATGGTAAATGCTGTGGAACATTCCCGGAGAGCGCTGGAGCAGCCCTTGCTAACGCTGATTTTCCTGGGGTTTGGGCAGGGGGAAGGGGGCCTGGTCTGCTCTTGCACGTGGAAATGCATGGACTGATGGGCAGCAACTGCTTCTTTCCCTGGCTTTGAGCAGAGCTGGGGCACTGGGACCCTGGGGAGTCCCAGCAGTGAGTGGGGAGAGGTGCGAGGGTGGCCTGCGCCAGGCACAGTGGGGCCGCTGCCCTTCGGGGTGGGAGGGCGAGGAGGAAGGCGAGGAGGAAGGCGAGGACTCTGCTCCCTCTGCCAGACACGCAGAAAGGCGATTATTTTTAATTAACCCCTTTGCAAAATGCTCCTGCCCCTGAGCTCTGCTTCCTGCAGCAGTGACCTCCCGGGCCCTGTCTCTGGGAGATGCCCGTCCCCATGCACACRGTGCCACCTCTGCCCCTCGCCCCCGCGATGTCCTCTCCTTCACTCCCTCTCCTTCTCCCACCCCTCCCGCACCACGCTCCTGCCTTCAGCTTTGGCCCCGACCCCCCGGGGCTGCCGGGGGTTCCTTCTCCCTCCGCATCGTGCCCAGGCCCTGGGCGCTGCTCCAGAGAAAAACCAGGAGCCCCCTCTGCCCCTTTGCTGCTTAATGCGGCTGTACCAGAGCGCGGCGGAGCAGCAGTAACATCMATCAGTGGCATCATAGAAAGGAGCAGAAATCCTTTCTTCCCACCCGCCACCCGCCTTCCCCGCATCCCGGCACTTAGGAATAACTTCTCTTTTTGTCTTTTTTTTGCCTTTTTTTTTTTTTTTTTAGGGGGGGGTGTGGATATTTCCTCGGCGTGGGGCCGCCGCGGAGCCCCCCGCGCCGGGGCCGCCTCCCCCGCAGCCCTCTCGCCTTTGCCCCCGGGGCGCCCCCCGCCCCGCGCCCCCGGCAGCGCCGCGAGCCCCCGCCCGGTGGGCAGGAGGGCGGG
>NW_020455543.1:281648-284896 GCF_003342845.1 Nothoprocta perdicaria
TTTTTTTTTTTTTGGATTTATCTCAGCCAACAACGTGAGATTTCCCCCCTCCCCCCTTTGCGGGATTCATGCTGATGTATGCAGTCTGTTATAGAGTAAAAACAGCGCATGCCTTTCTGGAGTCAGAATCCATAAATCCTGACGTAGCCTGTGCATCTTAAAAAAAAAATCCCTATAACGCCTAGGTATTTAAGTTGCTATGGTCATTCTTATCTTAAACCAAATGGAGAAACTACGGATTTTTTTCTTTATTACGATTGGATGGGCTGAAGACCTTATTGCTTGCTAAGAGCTGGGGATATATGCATATATATAGATATACACATCTATATGTTTATAAATATGTCAGTGTGTGAGTATAAAGTGGTGGTTTCTTAGACTAACTGGTTTGACCTTGAACCTGTACCAGTCAAAACAGAATATTACTTTTATTTATGCATTTAATGGATTGAAGAAAGAACATTTTCTCTGTAACTGCGCTAGGGAGGGGAGAGGAGTGGAATATACCTAATCTCATATCTCCTGGGTTTGGCACCATCATTATTGTTTATTCTTATTCTCTAAAAGCAGAATCTTCTGATGGCTCCCATAGGTGAAGTTGGGAACTATTTCGGTGTGCAGGATGCAGTAGCCTTTGGGAATGTGCCCGTTTTGCCGGTGGATAGTCCGGTTTTATTAAGTGACCACCTGGGTCAGTCTGAGGCAGGTGGGCTACCCAGGGGGCCGGCGGTCACGGACTTGGACCATTTAAAGGGGATCCTCCGACGGAGGCAGCTATACTGCAGGACTGGATTTCACTTAGAAATCTTCCCCAATGGTACTATCCAGGGAACGAGGCAAGACCACAGCAGATTTGGTAGGTATCTACCCTTAACCCTTTAGGGCTCGTGCCCCCATGCAGCTTGGGGCAGAGGGGCGGCCGGGGGGGGCGCGATGCGGGCGGCGGGGGGGGAGGTTGCGGCGTGCCCGGGATTGCGGCAGCCGGGGCCGAGCCCTGCGCGGGTGCGGGGAGGTGCGGGGGGGAAGGGGGGGTGTTTGCTCCGGACGTTTCCACCGAACGCTTGGATTGCACGAGTTTAAAGGGGGCTTTTAATCATTAACCGCCGCAGTTTGACATCCGCCGAGTTTCCCCAAGGGAGTGGCCGCCGCGCGGCGCGCACTTTAACGCAACCTTTTCTTTCGTTTTCGCTCCCGGGCTACCTGCGCGCCCCGCGGAGCGGCCGCGCTTGGATCCGCAGCGAGGGACCGAGCGGCGGGCGCGGGGCCGGGCCGGGCCGCGCAGGTAGCCGGCCCGGGGGCAGCTGCGCGGGTGCGGAGCCCGTGCTGTGACTCAGCAGCGAGGCTGGAGGCTGCGGCGCTGGCGGCGGCTGCGCGCCCGCGGGGGGCGCGTGTGCGGGGCCGCGGGAGCCGCGCGGACGGTGCGCGCGCCACTCCGCGCTGCGGGAAGGAGTTAACTCGCGAGTGAAGCGACCTGACAGCACTTCAATTCGCTCGTAAAAACAAAGTCCCGTGGTCGGGTTTTTTATTTTTTTTTCGCTCCGTGTTTCCACGCCAGACGCCGAGCGCTACCTCAGCCCCGCGCTCTTGCTCCGCGGCGCCGTTCGCGTTCGGCTGCTGGTGCGGCGCTTGCGCGCGCTGCTCCCCGAAGGGCGCAGATGGGCAGGGGCGGCCGCGGGGGGGTCCCCTTGTGTCCCTCCTCCCCGTCCCTTCTGGGGGGCCGCAGGTGCCCCCCGCTGCTCGCTGCGCAAAGGGGCGCGCGCGGGCGGAGGGTGCGCGGGGCGGCGCGGGCGGCAGGTGCAGCGCGGCCCGCGCCCCTGCGCGCACCGCCCGCCCGCCGCTCCGCGCCCGCCCGCGCAGCCCCCGCCAGCTGCTCCGGGCCCCGCGCGGCCGCTCTGTTCGGGGCGCCTGTTTTTAGAAATGGCTCTGCAGCCGCGCTTGCAGGAAGCAAACCTTCGAGGGGCGGCTATTCTCGCCCTTGGAGCGCCCGGGCTTTAAATAGCTGCTTGTCTTTCTTTGCTTTCTCTTTTTCCTTTTTTTTTTTTTTTTTTTTTGTCTCTTTTTTTTTTTTTTTTTTTTTTTTTCCCCCTCTCCCGGTTCAGTCATGCTGGGCAAGGCGCTGCGGCGGGATGGGCGCTTCGGGGGTCCCGCGCTCAGAGCAGCGGGCGGCGAGCTCGGCGTCCCAGGGCTGTCGTGGGCATCGGCCAGGTGGCCGGGTGGCAGATGCTCCGTGGGGCTGGGAGATGGCAACGTCCCTCCCCGCGGAGGTCTGCGGGAGCCCGCGCCAGGAGGAAGTTTTCCTGCAGGAGTGAGGACAAAGAGGAGCCCGGGGGCTGCGCGTAAACTCCTCTCCTGGCGCTGCCCCGTGGGAATCCCCCTCCCCGCACACACACGCACACACCTCTGGAGAGGCATCAGATAAGAGTAATTCTTTTGTGATGCTCTGTTGGATGCGTGCCTGCTGCATACAATAAACCGAGCCGTATTGTGTGTCTATACTCGCCCGCTTCTGGAAGCGCTGGCATTTCGCAATGCCTGCAGTGAGGTGTCCATCGCTAGAACGAGCAAGCTCCTCGGGAGAGCAGCCCGGGTCCCAACCCGGAACGCGACCCTATGTGACCAAAGCCTTATCCTTCCTAGGTGACAAGGGATATATATGTATATGTCTATTTTGATGCACTCTCCTTTAGTCTAGGGCATTTGCTAGACAGTGGAGTCATTGTAAATTCAGGAACTCTCTCCCAGCGGAGAGGCGTGCCCCTGTGCGTCAGCACGAGTACTGCATGCACAGCATTAAAAAAAATAGGAGCATGCAGGAAAAGAAAAAAAAAAAAAGCTCGTCAGCAGGTGACCTCCAGCTCCGCAGGAGCTGCTGCTCCAAGGAGCCGCCGCGCTCGTCACCGCAGCAGCCGTCGGGCCAGGCCAGGGCGCTGCGGCTGCGCCGGCCACTGCGGAGGGGCCGGGGGGGCACCGGGAGCGAGGGCAGGACCCCCCGCGGAGCCGCCGCTGCGGGCTCCTAACCGGCCTCATGCGGGAGAGGGCGGAGCGGCGACAGCTGCGGCGGGCGGGAGCGTCCCGCCGGGAAGCGCCGCTCCAGCTGCGCGCCAACTGCGCGGCCTGCGGGGAGCGCGCGGAGCCGCGYGGAGCCCCGCGCCCGGCCGCCCCTCGCCAGCGCCTGGCCCGCTCAGGGAGCCGCTCTTCCCTTTCTCCTCTCGGTTTTTCTCCTCTCCCCTACTTCTTTTTCTTTTTTT
>NW_020455543.1:285187-334000 GCF_003342845.1 Nothoprocta perdicaria
TTTTCCTTTTCCCTCCTCTGGCTGCATGATTGTTTGCTAAATATATTGCCGTTTAACTCTCTTTCCCTTGCCCTATGCCTGCAGGTGCTCTGTGGCTTCCCTTCTCTGTGCAGGGCACCCCTTACTTCCCCTAGAAATCTCACAGSCGGCTGGCAGAGAGGCTTGTTTACTCTCTTAGTTATTTTAGATGGGGTCTTAGGGTGTTTGGTGGAGATAAACTGCCTCCATSCAGCAACACAAAGTGAGCCAAGGTATAGCAAAGGGCAAAAAAATGCACCAAGGGAGGAATGAAAAAAGATTAATCATTGCCAGGACATCCATTGCTTAGAGCCAAGRCAGGTGTGCTCTAGCGCTCTCTTCTTCACTGCAGATAAACTGGAGGAAACGTAAAGTTTCTCGCTCTGTACATGACCTCCCTGCAGCCTCCGTGAGCCTGGTGGGAGCCCTGGCAGGACCGGCTGTACGTGGCCAGTCTGGGATTGTGCATGGATCCTGCGCTGGATCCTGTGCAGGGAGGTGGATGAAGGGCTCATGTGGACACATAAGGAGGAACTTTCCCACAAAGTTTCTTCCTGCTCCTGTGGGGAGGACTGGGTCTTTGCAGTCTCTGACAAGAACGTATGCTGCAAGGTCCCATATACTGCAACAGTTATTTTCTCTCCTTCCCAATTTTTTGGCTAGAAGTTGGGCCCTGGCCTTTAAAGTTTGGAGCTGTCCTGTTTTTCCTTCGCTCCAGCCTCATTCTGAAAGGACTATCTATTGTAATAATCTGGTTCAGATCCTAACTACCGTGTGCACATTATGGAAACTGTAAAGAGAAAATATGCATAGGAGCCATGGGCCAAATCATGTAGCCCTTAAACTCTCAAAACTTGTGTCAGACTGCATGGTTGGCCCCAGACAATTGCTCGGGAACTTAATAGCATGGCACATAAAGCTTGGTGTTGTGAATAGGCTTTTGAAATTTTTAAATGAACAAGCCTATTCTGATCTCAAATATGTGGCTGCTGTTTGCCAAGTACCTTAAACTCATCCTCTGCACGCACAATAGGATGTGACAGTGCTTTTTTGTTCTTCTTACACGCTAAGCAGTGTGCACCCAAATACTTGAAATGAGGACAGCAATTAAAGGCCACATTTATACTGATGCGAGGGAGGCCAGACTCGCGAGCTTAGCTGCAGTATGGCAACATACACATCAGATTTAACTTCAGTTAAAATTGCCTGGTAATATATATCAGGAAACACAATCCTTTAGAGAAAGCTTTAAAGAAAAGGCTTTATTAAGAAATCTGTAAGCATTGCATGTCCAGATAGAAGGGGAAGGTTTGAATTGTTTCAGTGAATCAATTGTATCAGAGACGCTGCCATATGCCATATAAGCAACATACTACCACTTTTTATTACTTCAAAAAAATTCCATGATTACTAAATATTACCTACCAGTATTTGTGAAGCCATTTTCCTTGCACGTATGTAGAGAATAATTCAAAATGCCTCGGCCATGAAACAGGGTTATCAAAACACTAAGAATATGGTGTCTGTAGTACTGAATAATATATAAGGTAATGATCAATAGTCCCTTACAGGGAATACATTTCATCTTTACATTAGCTGGGCTATAAATTTTCCCTATTGGCTTCAAGTCGTGCTTTGTTAGATTTATGTGATTCATGCCTGTTATTGATTAGCGCACAACTATTTTCCGAGAGATGCCAAATTAATTGTTAAAAAAAATCCATGGAAGTGCTTTTTTATTGGCCACGTGAGGTTCAACTCATACTGTATTGTATTGTATCATGTAAATACAATCTYCAACAAGCTTTAAAATGGTTATGTAGTGCACTTAGACATAAAATTCAAAAAATATATTGAAAATACTACTTTCTGTTTCATTATGTAGCTCAGAAAGTAGTGTAGGGAGAATTAATCATTTATACACTACTATTTARGAGGAGAATATTTTAATTTTCAGATTTGCATGAATAAAAACACTCCAGGGAGTCAGAATGATTAATACCTAGATGAATATGTGTGAGACTGAATTGTACTACAGATTTTCATTTCTGGAGCCTCTGGAAGATCAGATTGTGCGTAAAACTCTTTCTCTTTTTTCCTGATTCATTGATTGCTTGAAACAGATCTTTTAGCTCTGTGAGATTGTGCGTAAAACTCTTTCTCTTTTTTCCTGATTCATTGATTGCTTGAAACAGATCTTTTAGCTCTGTGTGTAACACTTTATTTTCAGCTTGCAGTTCCGATTCAAATGTATTTCTAGGAATTCATTTTGCAAACCAAATCTTTAATCATGGTAACTTTGGTTGCCTGAATACCTGATTTGCTTCTTTGAATATATTGTTTGTTGTGCAAATTGGAATGCYGGCAAATGTGTTGCAATACGCCTGAGCTTTAGATTTGTGTTTAAAAAATGCCGAGAAAGATGGAGACTAATCTTTTGCTTTGTTACCTTAATTCTCTTTGCACTGCATCATTGTGGTAGACACTCAAAGGACTTACTCCTTCAAGACCCACAGCTCAAAATACACTCATTTGTTCCTCAGCTTTCTCAAAGCAGCTCTGAAAATGGAAAGACTCCTTTGAAGCAGCTGCTTGTCACTCAGGGAGCAGTCGCATCTGAGAAGAATCTCTAAATGGAGGCAACCTGTACATTGTTTTTTCCTTTGTATTTTGTAGGTATACTGGAATTTATCAGTATAGCAGTGGGCCTGGTCAGCATTCGAGGAGTAGACAGTGGACTCTACCTTGGAATGAATGAGAAAGGGGAACTGTACGGCTCGGTAAGTTCCTAGCTGCCCCCMAAAACTGCAATCTTTGTCTTCTATAATGAAAATACTGTATAGCTCCTATGAGCCCTTATTGTGCTAGGTGCTGTATAAATGCTATTTCTGCTTTAAATATTTTCTGGTATAATTAGGAACAAGATTTTCTCCTCTGGTATAATAAACAAAGGAGCAGTAATGGGTGACAAACTCAGGAATGAGAGATAGTGGATCCTGACCACAGTTTTAGATACAAGCAGCAGAGATCAATGGCCATAGCTGGTTGCTGAAGACTAAAAGGTGTACTGTAATATCTGTAAAAGTATCATTTTGGAGAAACTAAAAGGAGACAAAGTCACTGCTTTTTGTTAGTAAGCAGAGCGCTTCTTGGAATTTGCAGTAGCAAATGGCAGGGGAAGTAAAGGTAGTAGACGAGGGTGAGAAAACAAGAAATGCAAACAGCCCAAAGCTATGAAGAGCACAGGAGTGAGGGCAAGAGGGCTGGTRATCGTGTCCTGGCAGTTTAGCTGTTGCTGCCTGTGGGGATGGCTGCAGTGGTGGGGAGCAGTTTAAGAAAGAAGTAAAAATGGGGATTTCTGATGCGGGAGTTTAAGCAGCGAACAACCCTCCCTGCAGCTGATGGGTCCTTGGCAATTCAAGGCTCTCTTAGTGACCTCCACCTTGCTATCCCTGCTTGGATGTCCCTGTGTGGGACATGGCCCTTTCAGGGATTTGGAGACCTCTGGCAGCTCCTGGGGTTCACACTGTGCTCAGAACATGCCCAGGGTTTATCCGAAATCGAGTAGGTAACTCCCCAGAGGATGGAAGGCAATCACTTGTCTCAGTCAAGTGCCAGCCTCCCAGACTGACAAGGCTATCTGGACTACAGAGATACCTTATTTTGAAGAAGAGGATTGGAGGTCTGAAGGAAGGTTAAATACCTAAAACAAGAACAGGCTGTATATTCACTGGGGTTCATTAGCTTCACTGAGGTTCGTAGTGACTTGATCCAGTGAYTGACCAGAGGCTGGTGGGGGGTCTGCTGGGGTGGGCATTGCAGAAAGGCACTCAAAAAGAAGCTAAAGTGACAACAAGTGTGACTGTGTAGAGCTGAAGATAGCTGAGCCAGAGGGGAGACTGGGAAAAGGGTGGGGAGGGAATTGAGTGGGACAACAGCTAGAATGAGAGGAGATGTGTGAGCTGAGGATGAGGGGTGAAAAGAGAAAGAGACAGAAGGAAATTCTGCTTTCCCATACTCCATTTGTGGAAGAGATCTTAAAACATCAGGGTCTAGCAGAAGTGTTCTCAGCAGGATACCGAGGTTCGCTGATCCCTGCTTAACAACCTCTCATGTTAGAGGGGGACAGTAGAGCGGTCAAGGCGATGGTCCTCTGGGAGAAGGGCCAGTGAAGGGTGGAAGTGCAGAAGGGCTTAGTGAATGGTGCCATATCGGGGAGGCAGAACAGGAGGTGGTAGGATGAGGGGCAAGGCTTGGACACAGGACATGTGGACAAGGAGAAAGCAGGGAGATGTAAAGGTTCATGGGACCAGGGAGTGGGAAAGGTGAAAGGAAAGGGATTTAGTGTAAATGGCAGTATGGAGGAGGAGAAAGTTGGAAAAGTGCAGGGGCAAGGAGGAAGAGACCGAATGCAATGACAGATGGAAACAAGCTGCCTATAGATAGAAAATACTGCATCATAAGTAACAGTTTTTGTGCCACAGATCTATAGTATAAACTAGTTTTATGGTTTGGTTAGGCAGCAAAGCATGAGAAAACCAACAGTAATATGAATCAGTAATGTTGRAAATCAGTAATAAAAGGAATCATTTAAGCTGATAAATTTGTAGTTGGTGAATTGGTTAAGTTATTCTAAACGTTGGATATCCAGAAACAGAAAGAAGTGTAGAAATGACTAGTTATCACTAGACCTTAAATACATRGACTTGGGACAGTAAATGGTAGATCATTTTTTTCTCTGCAATTTTTGAGTTTGTAAAATGCTTGACTGCCAAAGTGAATTGCTGAAAACGTTCTTTACCAAAGAAATATGCACCAGAAATTCTCTGTGAATTACCCAGCCCACTGTGATAGTGAAGAGTTGTTCCATGAGCAGCAGCTGTACTAGGGRAGCTTGCTCTCCTAAGGGCTCATGTCTCACAGCCTGAGACATGGGTCTCTCCTTACGGTCTCCCTGCTGTACCCCAAATTCCCCAGCCTTTTGCATTTGTACTGAGAAAAAGAGAGCTTTAGCTGTCTGTGCTCACTGGCTGCCCAGCTCAGCACAGCCAAGCAGAATGTGCAAGTGATTTCTTTGCCTTACACTGCCCCTGATTAGTCACAAAATTGATAGGAACTTAATTTTCTTGAAGACCTTTGCCTCTTGATTGAATCTGTTTGAAAAGTTAAGGAAGCCTTAACTGCCTGCCTCGCAGGCAGACAGAAGCACAAAATAATTGTATGACCTCTTATCCTGAAGAAATGAGCCTAAAAACATGAAGCCATTTATAGTGCAGAACTGGCAATCTATAGGGCCAGAATGCAAAGTTCAGGTTGAAATCTGATGGATGATATGGCATATTGTYAGCCATAGAGATGGAACAGACTGAAGAGTGATGGTAATTGAATTACATTACTTCCAATGAAATATAACCTCTAATGGCTACTCAGTGTGACGATGCTTTAAAGCCTTGTCAACACTAGCAATTCTAGTGGCTATATTTCAGCAACTGTCAGCTCTCACAGAAACACTGAGATAAGCAGGCCGCACAACAGATTTGTATGTAGAATTGGCTGGACATTTCTAAGTGACAGTACTTTGAGTTTGGTCAAAAAAAAAAAAGGAATTTAATTGAAAATGAAGTTCTCTGATGGTAATAATGTACCACCTTGAACCGGAAGCAAGTCACAATCCAGTCTAGAATTCTCATTTTGGTGAGAGAGAAAATWGGCCTAACTGAAGTTGATTTAGTGCTGACTTGGTTTAAGTGACACGTATACTGAGGTTCAAGCTTTTCATTTGAGCAGGTGCTTGAGTTGGACTGTTCTGTCCCATTTGAACTCTGTTCTTTCATAGGAAGTTCTCTAGTTCTGGAAGGTGGGTCTCTTTGCCTTAGTTTCTTTATAAAAGACCATGAGTGACATTGGCTTTGTCATAGCGCACAGCAGGTCTATACGTGAATCTGTGAGTATGTCTTGTAAGATGGGAAAACTGATCCTTACATTTGGCTAAGTAGCCAAAAACCTGGTCCTACTCTACTACTGAGTTGTGGGTTTACACAGGTGTGTTTCTGTGGTCATTCAGTGGTGCAGCACTGATCTTGCTGGGGTAGATGTCCTACGTGATCATGATACCATATTTATATTTAAATTATTGTAAGAAAATTGTATCAGGTGTGAATCAGATCAGCTCCTATAGCACTTAAATCCTTCTAGATCTGTGCTTGAAGCATTTAGCACAGGAAGATTTTTTTCCCAGCATGTTTGTAGTGCCATTGGAGATGGGACATATGGCAGAGCAGAGCAGCCAGGGTGGGTGACTTCTGCCAATTTTCATAAAAGGTGACAGTAGAATCACTTTCAGAATATCTTGGTCTAGRCATGCTCGTTTTAGCCTTCTAAAGTGCTGCTTTCTTCCTAGATCTGCATCCGCTGCCTGACAAACTCCCAGGCTACCCTTGTAGGGGGAAGTTCCCATTGCATCTTCTAGCTAAAGCAGCACCTTGGAAGCTCTCTAGAGCAGGAATGTGTAACACATGGTGGCTCTTGCTAAATTCCTCTCCACTCCTGGGCTTTGGCAAGGCAAAGCTGAAGATATATGTGATACTCTGAAGAAGCAAGTGGTAGCTACACAGCAATGACTTGGAGGCTATTTGGTGACAGCTGTTTTCCCTCCTGTCTAACTGTTCTTATGCTGCCCATTTACCTCGCCTTCCCCCTGCAGCCTGCAGATAGGACTCATGTTTCACAACAGTTAATGTGCTTGTCATTGGAGAGGAGGAAAAATCCAAGCTAGAGATAGGATGCAGAGAGTGCTAAGAGGAGACATGAAGACCTTCCTTCCTTCCTGACTGCCAAATGGGTCTTTGCCAACACCTCTGACAAGTGTTAAGGAAGGGGGTTAGTTGTGCTGCCCTGTGCCACGCGGAGGAGTGAAGCAKGTCTTTGTGTACATTTGACATTTGTGTACATGTTAGCACATGCCAGCCCTGGCGAATGGGGCTGCCTTGCTCCTCTTCTTCATAAATGCCAGTTCCTTGACTGCTTATGGTCCTGGGCAGGAGGCAACACAGGTTGTATGGCCACGATGAAAAGTGTGCAGAGAAGATGTGGAACAGCGATGTTGGGGAGCAGTATGGAGAGGAGGAGGAAGACAGAAGGGCAGGCTGCATATGCTGAGGAGAGACAGGAACAGGCTGCCCAGGGAGGCTGTGGAGTCTCCTTCTCTGGAGGTCTTCCAAATCCGCCTGGATGCCGCCCTGTGCCACATGCTCTAGGTGTGCCTGCTTGAGCGGGAAGGTTGGACTACATGATCTCTAGAGGTCCCTTCCARCCTTGAATATTCTGTGATTCTGTGAACACTTGAAAGGGGTGGTGAGGGTAGGGCGAGGGCCTTATACACCCACAGAGCACCTGGAGCAGAGCTGCAGAGCCTGTAGCAGCAGCGTTTATGGGACACTAAAGCTTTAGGAGCTTCAGGCTCCTAAAACTACTGAGGTGAAGACGGAGAAGAGAGAAACAGTGATGCCCTTGAAGAAACATTTCTTTTGCCAAAGTGTGGAGGGAGGTAGAGCTATGCCTCCTTATTGGAGCAGGACATCACCTGCAATATTGTGTGCGTTTATTGGGTCCTTGTGGTCCTAGAAGGACAATATAACTACAAAGATGGTTAAACAGCATTTGAAGAAAGGGAGACAGATTTTCGTAGTCTACTAAAAATAGCTTGCTGTAGATAAAGAACTGCATTACCACATTTTATGTTTACGTGCAAATAACTGAAGGGAATTTTTCAGCCCTTCAAATGGTAGTTCAAAGTGCACAGAAGCAACATGAAGAAAAAGAAAGTTGGAGGTATGTGTTGGGAACAGTGTGTCGTCCAAACATATGGCCAATGCACATACCTAAGAATAAGGTAGACAATAAAGTGACCTTGCAGTGTCCTTCACCCTTTCCTGTTAAACACCTTTGCTCTAAAGGGATTCTGTATGCTTTTGATTCTGTTTTGTGTTGTTTAAGCTGCATTATTTACCCTCAGTGTACATGCAGCCACCTATGCTTGAAGTGAGCCTTAAAACAGGACAGTTGCAGTTCACAACAGCTCTTGGAGAAAGAACTAAATGCAATTTCTCTGAATGAAAGCATGGACTTCTAGGCTGAAATTGGTTATAACCGAACATGGACATGGCTATGACAGCAGATTTTACTCATAAAGTGTCTTTTGATAAATGATGCAAAATCCTGAGAATCGGAAGGTGGCTTCAAGCCCAGCTGAGTTGCAAGGAGCGCTCAAGGCTCAGGTGGAGATGGTCAGGAGAAAAGTGATCAGGTCATGATCCAAACTCTGACAATGCCTTTTAGCAGCAGCAGTGACTCCCATGTTCCCAACTACATTTTCTTTAAGCAGAAGAGCTGTAAGAAGCAAACCTGTAACTAATTTGAAAAGGCCCACAAGCCTTAAGAGCGTCTTATCCCCACAAGCAAGGGGATAAATGCAAATTGCTGCAGTGAAACTGCATGGGGCCTTGCAAGGGGATACTAAGGCATAGGGCAAAAGTTTTTCAAGCTATATAAATGAAAAGGGAACAGGAGTCTTTACAACTATTATGTACTTGGGCTGGAGTGCAGATTGAAGATGATCTGAATATGGCAACCTTGGCTAGCAAGTGTGGCTAATACAGTCATTGAGATGGTAAAACATGGCTGGGAGGTTTGACTGTAGCTCGAYGAACAGTCGCAGTGGCTGCAGCTGACATCACTGCTCTATGAAGTTGTCTCCTTACCCSCTTTTGTTGGCACAAATGTTTCTGTTGCTGCATGGGGACCCAAAGCAGGGAGCTGAAAAATAACCTGGCAAAACCAAAGGTTTGGGTTCTTGCTGCATGAGACAGGATGTGGTGCTGAGGTGGGAGCAAACCCTGGAGTGTGGGATGCTTTTCCAGCGGCAGCGCAGGTGCTTGGCAGCTTCCAGCGTTTGCAAACCCGCAGCCGCGTGGTTTCTGATCAGCCAAGGGCACGACCTGGGAAGCTGCAAGGCCGTTCATGTGCCCTGCCTGGTGCTCAGGGCTTGAGAGCCTGCTTGTGAGGGAAAGAAGAGAGGAGGGCCTGAAAGGAAAGGTTGCATGAGTTCACTGAAGCTGGATTAATAGTTCAAGCAAATCTACCGTTTTACTGTTGATATAACCACTTTTCTTTTTTTTTTTTTTTTTCCCCTAGAAATGGGAAATAACATTGCTGATCTGTGGGACTGTGATAGATATGACCCTGCAGAAAGGAGTATTTACTGCAGTGGGGAAGATAGGGCTTAGCAGGAGACCTCTTGATAGATGATGAAAAAACTGAAGAGAAGACAGCAATGGGAAGTGTTGAAAAGTGTTAGGTTGGAGTGAAATTATTAGTGGAGCTTTTATGGATTAGTCCTGGGGGTGGACTTAATCCTCCTTTATTCCTGATTTTTATTAGGGACATTAAACATCTTGTCATAAGAAGCTGGAGTGTGTTACTGAAATGTGCAGGTGTTACAAAGTTGGGAAGTATTTTCGGTGTCTCCCAGAGGGGACGAGGTGACCTAATGTCTACAAAATGTGAACTCACGTGCTTGGGGCTACTGTTAAGGATTTTTCTGAGCTGATGCTCTTCAGACAGAGCAGAGAAGGTCCTGGAGACACTAGTTCATCGCAGCGTGGCTATGAGGCTGGGCAGCTGTGAGGAAGGCAGAGGTAATACTGGGATGTTTCAGGAAAGATGCCCTTTGAAGAATCATATAAATACCCCTGCAATGGTAGGATCTAGCCTAAATGCAAACTGGAGTTTTGGAATTTGGAGATTAATGGAAACTGGGACAGGTRCAGAAAGATCTTACTGGATAATCAGAGGAATGGAAAGATAGGAGAGAATCTAAGTATCTTGGCTTATTTAGTCTAGCAAAATGATCACTGAGAGGATACATCCTTGTCTCTGCAAATGCATTGAGATTTATTCCACCAAGAGGTTTTTTCCACCAAGAAGTGGGAAAAAAATACTTAAAATAAAGGACAAGGACAAATAGGTATGAGAGGGTCAAAAGGAAGCTTAGACTGGATGTTAGGAGTTTCAGATCACTGAAGAAGTGAGATTTTGAGCAGGCCTGAATTCTTTCTTCAGACAGCTGGGAAGTGAGGCACAAACCTTTTTTTGTCCCTATACTATATGGTAGGAAACAGCTTTGTTACAGTGGATATTTTCTTTACTCAGAGCATAGACCTGAGAAAAGCCCTGAAGTCTCAGTTATTTGTAGTTTAGAACCTACCTACATATGCATAGGCAGAATGCATATGCATAGAATATGCCTAGGCAGCCTCACYGAACACTGGTTAGTGTTAAACAGTGTTTCTCACAGTGCCAGCATTAGGCATGAGAACAGACCTAGTCAGCAACATGATAGGAAGTTAGGAAGGAATCTGTAGAAAAGAAAGGTATTTTGGGATGTGAGTATTGGTGTAAGAAAAATTGATAGATGAATAATCTAATACAGATTACACTGTTACACCGTACACGTAATACAGATAATCTGGGATGAGTTATTTGTGAAACTAATTACCTTTTATGATTCTTATTAAACTAAGACTTCATTTTTTTTTAAATTGCAAATAACAATACCTGTCACAAAAGGTATATACCTTTCAGTACTGCCTTGTGGGATAGATACTGAGTAATCAGCACATTTTCTTATGTCATTGGTTTTCCTTGGAGAACCGCGTTCCACATCCTGACTAGGTCTGAGGACAGTTTATAAGAGAGAAAACCTGCAATGATCTCTTTATTTTGGCCTGTGTGATTCCATGTTGAATTTGGATTATTATATGCTTGGGATGAGAAAACACCAGGCTCTTACACTGCCCTTGGGGCTGTACACCAGAATCCTGCCTGAAAAGCTCACGATATTTCAGATTCACTGTTTTGCAGCTGTATAGCTCCCCAGTTAATCTAGCCCCAGTGTTTCCAGAGCTTGCAGTGATAGCCGGACGAGAGTGTAAAAAGGTAGCGTGTGAGAGCTGACCTGAGAATAGCATGTGGAAGTGACATACTAAAAGAGCATCATCAGCAGTGACATACTGAGAAGTGCTTGGGGATTAAGCGCTGCATCAGATAAAGAGCTGATGTGCTCTGTTTCTGACTCAGAATCCAGTGGGATGCGAACGTGGCACTCTTTTCCACTTCACCATTCATCATTTTCAAAGACAGAGTAGAAAAGTCTGCCCTGCGGGGACTTCATTAGGGATTTTGTCTAGGTTGGGATTTGCTTTGCAGTTTGAATGTACTCAAGCTGATTTGGTGATGTGCAGTAATGCAGTTCATTTGTGTTGCATTCAAAAAGCTTAAGAAATAAAGCTTGTTACAGTGCAAATCCATTTTTCCTCYTTTTATAAAGCCCTTTGGCTTCTTTCTCTTTCCTTTCCTAACAACAGACTTTTGCCGCTACTTTTGATCTGAAGATTGGGTTTTAAATCCGTGTTCCACAATGACTACTGGGGAAAAAAATGGGCTTTTGTTATGTATGCTGCATGCTTTTGAGATTTGGCCTGRACTGTGTATCTTTAATCTTTTAAACTTTACACTTTGATTTTAACGTAGTTATGGAGGCGCTGTAATTGTGGCTGAGTGCTTGGGAGAAATTCTGACTTGATTCTATTACCAGTGAAATTGTTGAGGGAAGTGCCATAGACTTTAATGAAAGCCGAATTGGACCTGTTCCTGTAAAACCACCTATTAATTTTATGGTTGTGTCAGCAGACCCTGATCAAGATAACAGCCCTACTGTTTTCATCATTTTAAAAACCTAAATCAAGACACGGTTTCTGTCTGTAAGAGTCGCAAATCGAAAGACAGTTTTAAAACGTGTTTATGGTCCTGGAACTGCAAGAGTGATTTTGGCCTTCATTAGGACAGCATCTTACGCAGAATCTGGACTTAGAGTAGGAAACTTATTTGGGAAGATTTAAGGAAAATCCTTTGAGTCATTTTAGAATATACAAATATGGGCAAACAATGTTGTCATGCTTAAACAAAATCATCATTTTTTTTTCTTTATACTTGCTAAAGCTGAATTCTTTGGAAGGTCCATATGACCTGGTAGACCTATCTCCTGGTCTTTGACCTCTTCATTCACCGATTCTGCTGAAGTGGTTATTATGTATCTGTTTCTTTCAGGTAACTTGACAATTTCTTTCATCAAAACTGAAATTAACTGCATAGTTAAAGTTTGCCCCATTGTAAAGAGAGTGTGTGTGTGAGAGAGGTAGAGCAGGGTAGTAGGAGAGTAGAGCCTAACTCGCTGAAGTGCTTCTGAAAGCTGGGTCAACTATATCCCTGGGAACCTAAGGCAGCACCAAAAGGTATATGGCTTTCCAGAGAAATCTTTGTTAAATCTTCTTTGTCCTACTTAGAAAGTGAAATACTAAAAAAAAAAATATACCTAACCTTTGACTTTAGGGTGGGATTGCCTCTGGGAAAAGGAATGAAAGCAGAGTGCAAAGAACAGTTTCTTGAAGAGAGCTTGTGAGAAGCATTAGCAAATGGAAGAACACTGCTGTCTAAATGGGTGAACATGACATGTTTTCTTCAGCAGCTGGTCTTTGAAATGCTGGCCTTCCTTTAAGGCCCAAAAGGTTGGAAATGAAAAGGCCTCATTTTCAAACAACTTAAACTGAATATGCAGTTGAGTTCTGCTGGGAAAAGATCATAGAATACCAGCCCTTTTGCTGTTTTGCCCATCAAAGCCTTGGAGCTTTGAAAATCTCTCTGGCAAATCCCATATTGTTTTCTGAGACKTTAGTGGATGTTTGGTGTTTTAGCAAGGAGGAGAGGATCTTTCCAAATGTAAAAGCCTGTGCAGCTTTGTTTGCACTCTAAATGTCATCAGAGTTAAACATCCACATTGACCCAGACTAACACTGTGGTCAGTAATGTCCCTGTCCTCTGAGCTAGAACCTAGCTTTACATAAAATCAGTAACAAAATCTAGGGATAGGCTTTTGTTCATCAGCCCTTGACCAAATCAACTTGCYGAAAGAAAAGAGCGTTAAGTGGTTTTGTAGGATAAATTTTATCACAATGTGTGAATTATAATTGTTTGGTCCCTGTGGCAAAATGTTTCATGAAGGACCTTGAGTGTTCTCCTGTTTTTATGATAAGACCTTGTAGCTGAGGGATGAGGTGCTTCTCTAGGGATGGGTAAGTCTAGAGGGTCACTCATCTAAGTGTAAAGACCTGTGCAGATAAAGCACTTTTTTATCACTCAATTTATGTCTTTCAGCTTGTGAGTKCAGGTGCTCGAGCCACAGCACACACAAGGCACACACTTTCTTCTCAAAGACAACTATGCTGTCCTTTAAGCTGGTGTTCTTCACTTGGGGACCAACAAGACAAAATAAAAAATGCTGACAAAGCACTCTGAGGCTATGCACTATTTTAGTTGTTTTTAAGCAAAGCATGTTTCATGTAAAACCTTTACAGAGTTAAAAGTTTAATTAGTATTTCATTTGCGCAGGGTGGTGAGTACGTATAGCTGTGGGATAACAGACCTGGTCTGACATCCGTGATGCCTTTTCATAGAAGAGAATTTGTGGAGTGGGGAACTAGGGTAGGTCAGGTTACAGCTTTCAGTAATTGTGAGCGTGCCTGAAATGGTTCTTTCAGTGTCTTAAAATATTTGTTGCCTTTTTATCATTACAAGTCTGATCCAAGTTCCATTTGAGCTGATGGGAATTTTTCTGCTGTCTTCTTTAAAAATTGGCTCYGGCCCCATATCGGATTGCATACCACCTTGCTTTCTGATTCTTGGAAGGGTTCAGCCAAGCGTTAGGAATTAGATGCTGAGATAACATTGATGACTGTAGCTCTGGATTGTGCCAGGGGAACCAAAAATAAAATAGAGGTCAGAAGTGTGAATAGTAAATGGCACCGTATAGGTCCGTGGCATGGGAGGGAGGGAAACACACCTGCTTGCTTATTGTTGGAAAGTCAACGTCCCTCCCAGTGCTGTTCTCTTGTAGAGGAGGAAAGGAAGCTCTTCAGCTTTTGCAGAAATGGAGCTGTGACAACTTTCACGGCCAGAGRCCTAGACATGGAATTTTGTCACTTCTTCTGACAGAAGGTAGAGCAGACCCTTGGCGTTTCGGTGAAAATGAATTTTCATCTAATTCTCTTGGCTTGGCAGATTTAGAGTGAACCTTTATGGACGTAAGMATGACTGCTGGCCAGCTGCCTGTGCTGGTGGGTGGACACTCATGCATGGTGGACTTGCTGGTTCCCATAAAGAGCATGGTGGACTTTATAGTTCCCATAAAGAGCTCATGACCAGGAGGACATGTCTGATGCTCAATACACAATTCAAATTGGAAACCTGGGTGGTTGCATATCGCTAAAACCAATAGCTGTGGATTTGGCAGTGGCAAAAATGGATGGAGGCCTAGCTGGCCTCTCTTGCTGCTGCAGTTTGTGTTGGAAGGGCTCTGTGAACAATGCTGGTGTGCAGGGTGGTAGCTCTGCCTCCCCATCTGCTCCACTCAGAGAAATCCATGATGGCATGGAGGGCATGGAGCGGGAAAAACAAGGGAAATGGTAGAAGAGGGAGAAGGTAGGAAACTCCTCTTGTACTTACAAAGCTCCTGAGATATTACAACAGTTTTCTGACAAATAAGAGGACTGCAGCATCAACTGCTTTTCTATCACCTTGCTCGTGCCATGGTGCCATCGCGGGTTCTGTGTGTGTGTAGCTATTGCCCCTTGTGATGATAATGCTCAAAGGCTTCCAAGTTTTTGAAGGTGGTGATGACTTTACAAACTTTTTGAATGGAAGATACTAATATTTAAGCACTCAGAACTCCTTCATGTTTGTAGTACAGAATATTCATGATTTTTTTTTGTGAGATGTATGTATAATAAAAATTTCATGCCAAGGAATTAGCAGTTTAGGAGAAGCTAAGATGAATACTCTTGTTATGTGAAAGTGCAAGGTGAGGTGAGTAAGGAAAATGCAATTGCCCAACAAGGGCTTTATCAAGACACCTTGCGTAACTTCTCTTATTTTATAAAAGTGTCATGGAATATCAAATGCATGTAACTGGCATTGTGTACGCCTACTTATTCGCTAGATATCTCTTCTAGACAGGCAGGATTTCCTACATCTTCCTCAAGTGCTCATGGAGAAATACTGACACAAAAAAATCTGCTAGTATTTTTGGCAGACTTTTTTTTCCCCTGTCATGTTCTGTCAAATTATTAAACAAACGGYGTTATGGAAAAAACATAGCACGAAGAAACCTGTCAAAGAGAAATCCGTGGCATTCCCTAAATCAGACGTTCAAAAAGAAGCGCTTGGCTGGCGCAGGTGGCCACTAACTTAGGAAGAAAAGTGACACTGCTCAGTGGCAGTATTTGCCTTGCAGTGGTGCCTGAGGTTACCCTGGAGCCGGTCCATTCAGCCAGAGGCTACCCTGCTTTACATGGGACATCAGGCAAAGCAGTCTACTACAGACTTGTTTATGACAGCTCTTGCTAGCATTAATTATTAGCTAAACATGGTATGTTCTAAAAACTGTTTGCATTACAGAGTGGGAAGGGCCAGTTTGGGGTAAAATGTATGTGTTTGTAAGCAGAACAGAAAAGAAAACCAACTTGGAAGAGAACAGTTCTGTCCTTTTTTTCTTTTCACTGCATATATAGTTTTCATTAATGTCATATAGCCATAATAAGGGAGTTGCACGAGCTTATATAGGAGACAATATATCTAAACATGATTTTATTTAGACAGGGTGGATTAACAGAGAGCAGATGTGTAAGAAGGCTGATTACATTAGATGTACTACTTTTTAATAGCATTTGGACTTTTGGATTGTTTACTTGCAAAGTGTCTATATTAAATCAATCAGTGTAGTAATTTGCGTAAGGCAAAACTATATATAGGCATAGAAATAAAATGTTTCACTAAAGATGAAATGTGTTTGTTATGTTTCTAGGAATGATGCTCAGAAGAGGTTTCCTTTCATCAGATCACAAAACAAGTAGAGTTTTAACTCTGTAGGTCTATCTAAAACAAAAAAATGAATATTGACAAGTTTTACACAGGATCTTGTACTGCCTTTTCATTTACTAAGCAACACAAATGCCTTGCTGGATTTACAGTCATGAAACCATTTTCTGGGCAGTGCATATATGTTTTTCCTATTCTCATGTATTTTCTATTAGCTGCTTCATAGGGATATCTATTTTAAGTAAGAAGCTAAAGCTTTCATTGTGGTAGCTGTAACCCTCTACTATGTTGATTTATAATCTCACTTTTAATGGATCTGCCTGGAAGTAGAATGATATAATTATTTTCTCTACAGTTTGGGTGGTGGAGAATATAAAAAGAGAAACAAAGCTCTAGGCTCACTGTCACAGCCTTTATCAGGCTTCTGAATTCAATCCACGTTGGTTCCTTTACCCCTGCAATGTGCGTGTCTTTGAACAATTCAATTATTTGAACAGCTTGAGTTAAATAAAATGTCAAAAAAAGCCAACACATGGAAATACAGTAAAAAAAAAGAATTGATCACTTTATAGTAGAATACTGCATAAACTGTCTTCACTGAGAACATGTGGTTTGGGGTGTGATATCTGATAATTTTGAGGTTACCTCCTTATTTGGTCCCCAAATTAAATGATTTCATGMTGGCAAGCAGCCTCCCCTTGTATAGGAATGCAGGTTGTTTTCTACAGMCATTGCAGTAGGGTGTATTTGGCATTTGTGTTTCTTTTCCTCAAAGATGTCTGGTGACATGAAATAGGGGGCAAGGAAATATTGACACTGGAGAAATGATAGAGATGCCAGTTGCTGGAATAACGGCATTGGAAGGCTGCTGTCTTCTAGGCCTAAACCTTGGGCTTAGGCTGTGCCTATAGAGATTTTCTGCAAGTCCAATCCCCCCGGCAGCATAAACACCTTGTAATCAGGACAGGAGCCCTCCTTGCTCTGGTGGGAATATGCTGGGATCTTGGTCCTAAATTAGTTGTAGGGCCTGATTCAAAGTCCCTTGGGGCAGTTTATTTTAGTGGCCAATGTCTACAGCCAGGATAYCTGAGTGTCGTAGAAAGAAACTGTTCCATGAATTTCTAAAGAAATTATTTTGCTTCTCTGCAAGCACGATCAGCAAGGTACCTGAGAATCCTTACCTGCAGCCTGACAGTTGTGTGAAGTTCACACCGAAGTATCTCCCTTAGGTCTAATTTTCCCCTAAACAAAGTATTGCTCAGAATTTTGCTAAGGGACAAAAAAATCCTCTAGCTGTGGTCTAAGAGGAAGCAATGCAAAACCAGGGTGCAGTTGCAAAATAAAGATTCAATTTGTAGTCTTGAAATCCCCTGAACTCACCCAGACTGCAGGATAATACAAAACCCTCTACCACAGCACTGTCATAATTGATCAAACCTGCCAGATAGGGAGAGGTTATTTTAAAATTTCTCCTTCAGGGCACGGGGAAGTACTGTTCTTACAAAGATAGAAATTTATGATCATGCTAAAAAAATGCAGATGAAGTGAATAATTAATGAATTCGAGACAAGACTGAAATATCTTCCTAAAATGTTGCTATTTTTAGCRCAGAGTGCCTCTGCAGTGTTTGTCATGTGATCCTCCTGCCTTTGGAGAGCACGAAAGCTCAGTCTGAATTAATTTCTTGTTCCCCCCATAGACTTATAGACCCAATATATAATACCCCTTAGCATCTGCAAACAAAGTGATTTTAAACATCATGCAAAATAAAACTCTCTAATGAGAGCTGTACTTAATGATAATCTTTATAGCAGCTGAATCATTTTTACAGCATAGTTTGTACTCTGAGCCTGTACAAGACAGATGCTGGAGTGGATTTAGCTTCAGCTGATTCTGGTTCCAGTAATATTTATTATTGCTGCAGCTCCTCATAGTCGAAGTAGATGTGACTGTCAATAGGCGCTTGCAGGGTCTGCYCCATAGATTAGGATTTAACATAAACAAGTGCTTGTTTCTTGTCTTTAGGTGAGCAGGAGAGAGGGGTGCTGTGTTTGAGCTGCTTCACACATGAAAATTTTGCAGTCAAAGCACCTCCAGGAAGGTTTCTCCTGCCTGGAGGCCTGGGTCCTGGATTAGGCCCCAGACCATGTTTCCTGGAGGGACCTGCAGCTGGAGGCCTGCCTCCTTAGTCATGCTTGGCGTTTAGGCTTAGGTGACCTAGATGCTTTCCTGCCTCTACACCTTGGTCTCCGCTTTACCTTCTCTGGATGGCCATCCAAAAGGGTTGTTTCGAGATTGATTTCTGTGAAACCTATCTGCAGAAGTCCTCACTGTCTGGCATTAAGGAGTTGCACCTCAGCTGGAAGCTGAATCTGGTTGCTGTGAATTCTGCTCAAGGGCATTGAACAATGCTCTGTAGTATCAAATTGCATTATATTATCAATATTATATTTATGTGAGAGAGACTAGGAATAACCTGACTGCCCCCAGGCTCCTTTTTCCCCATTGTCCATCAGCTCTGCCAGGCTGGAGGTCACYATGTTTTCTAGTCTTGTTCAGTGGCTTGTGTGAGGGCTTCCAAATTCAGGCTGAACCAGGTTAGTGGATCCCTGCTTTTTCAGGAAACCCAGCCCATCCAGTCCAGAAGGAACAGGGGATGTCATGGCAGGGAATGACCAGTGAGCTGGGGACAGTGGGAGCCCACAGCATCAACCAGACACCAGGTCAACCCCATACAAGACCTGGAGGCTGCTCCTTGCCTACCTGCATTGCACCCCGTGGGCTTTGTGCTTGCTCTGGCTGTGGTCTTGTAATGCCAACAATAAACCAAATGATGATTACTAAATTGTATCTCTCTCTTTTTTTTTTTTTTTTTTTTTTTTTAATTAACGATATGAATACTCCTTGCAAGGAAAAGATATAGTAGTTTTAAAGCCCTGTGCTGTATGGGATCTCTGAAGAGCACCATTGTTTCCCTTTTGCTATGTCTTGCAATTCAAGCACTTTCCCATGCAGTGCAATCAACTGCTTATGCCAGTTCAGTAACATCTTGTGAGTTGCTTGGGAATGATTTGGGGGGAAAAAATAAGTTTTTGTTTCTGTTGTTGCTGTTTTGATTTGGGCAACCAGGATGTTGGAGAATCAGWTTTGCTTCACATGCAGTTATTCACCCTTGTGATTGCTTTATGGCACACCCAGGAATACAGCTTTTACTTAGTTAAAATTAGGAACGTTTAATGATTCATTTTATGAATTGACCCATGAGGTATTGATTTTGATCAGTAAACAAGATATATGTAATTTTTAAGATAGAKGCTTTTTTTGTGTGACTGGTTCCTCACTTTTTCTTTCTTTCTTTTTTTTTTTTTATAGGAAAAATTAACCCAGGAGTGTGTATTCAGAGAGCAGTTTGAAGAAAACTGGTATAACACATATTCATCAAATCTATATAAGCACGTGGACACTGGAAGACGATACTACGTTGCGTTAAATAAAGATGGGACTCCAAGAGAAGGGACTAGGACTAAACGGCATCAAAAATTTACACATTTTTTACCTAGACCAGTGGACCCTGAGAAAGTACCTGAACTATATAAGGATATTTTAAGCCAAAGTTGACAAAGACAATTCCTTCACTTGAGCCCTTAAAGAGTAACCACTATAAAGGTTTCATACGGTGGGTTCTTATCGATTAGCTGTGTCATCACATCAGCTCCACTGTTGCCAAACTTTGTCGCATGCATAATGTATGATGGAGGCTTGGAGGGAACATGCTGATTTTGTTCTGCACTTAAAGGTTTGCCCTCCTGGAGGAAGCCTRTGCCCACTCGCTTGATTTATTACGAGGCAGGGAGCGCGTGAGCGAAGGAGCGAGGGGAGTCGGGTGCGTGAATGGCAGTGAGAGAGGGAGGAAGGTAAAAGCAAGGAGAAAAGGGCCTAACCTAATGCATGCTGGGCAATAGACACGCTTTTAAATTTTTGATCAGTTGTACTTTGTCATATATCAGCCTAGCTGCCATACTTTGATTCATCTGGATTTTTGGCTGATGGCCTGCTCAAGTGTACGCTGCATTTGCAAAGGCATGGAGGGTGCAGTCTTACTTAAACAAGAGACTTTTCAGTTAATTGCTCGCTGGGTTGCCACCCACTGAGTTTAAAGCAAAGACCTCTTAGTGAAAAATAAAAGTAAAAAAAAGTTAAATTTATTTATAGAAATTCCAAAGGCAACATTTTATTTATTTTATATATTTATTTATTATATAGAGTTTATTTTTAATGAAATATGTACAGGCCAGATAGGCATTTTGGAAGCTTTAGGCTCTGTAAGCATTAAAATGGCAAAGGCCGCTATGAACCTGTGGTAAATTCATGCAAGTAAATATAAAGGTGCATGGATAAATAAAGAAAAAAAATCAATAAAAAATTATTAATAATAAATTCTAGTGACCCTCATGTACTAAAGGCGACAATCTATTTTGTGCCCATATTATTGTAAAAGTATGCACACCACTCATGACACTGAGTACTCACTCTCTGACTGCTTGTTTCATAGCTTACCCCCAGAGGATTAAAAAGAAAACTGGGTCTTCAACTTTTCTTCTGTGTCTGTAATATTTCCTCTCTGATAAAGTGACTTATTATATTGCTGTAAACTTCACAGATGTGGAAAATTTAGGGGTTGGAATATATTCTACTTGTTAAAATCTATTGAAGATTATACCAAAGCTAAATGATAAATATGCTTTTTCTTTTTTTCCTAAAGGAGGATGCCAGAAACAACATAAGTAATATCAACAATTGTACTGATTTTTAGGTTCCACAAATAGCACGTGATGGTTTCAGAGGGCAAGAGCCAGGTTAATAGGATCACTCTTGTAAACATGTTTATTTGTGCACTTGACTATCTACTACGAAATTATACAAGTTCCATAGGGGTCATTGTAACATCTTTTATGGAAAATTGCTTTCAGTGTGAACTGTCATAATACATGATACTAGCACCCTTCTTAAAGTAAAACTTGCAAAATGAAACTAATAAATCTCTATAAATAATGACAATGAGGGGGAAAGTATTAGACTTGTTTTTTTTCTTTCCCTGAAATATGTTCAAATATTCATGAACTGTGAGATGGCAGTATATAATATTTAAGGAATTATAGCATTTTATGTTAAGCAGGTGAACACATTGACTAGTAGTTACCATTGGGAATTAACCCTTAGAAAGAAACTTTTTCCACCCAGTACCCAGAAGAAAAAAGAGAGAGAAAGCATAGAACACATTTATTTTAAAGTGCAGCCCTGGAGTTTTGAATCTAGTACCATTAAAATGAGTGCAACTTTTGCCATTGAATCTATGGGGAGAATGCTTGGGTGTGACACCCATGCCTGTCCTCAGGGGCACTGACTGAGGCCGAGTGGAAATGTACTTTGGAGTAGCTATACATAAGTTTTTAGCCTATTTTTAATTAAGTAATCCTGACTTGTTTTAGCTCTAATGCACACTTCTTTGTGTGATATAAGCGTATGTTTTTTGAAAAGTAAATCTGTTCTGGAATAACCTATGGCTTGGTGTCTGGAACACTCCTGACCTTTCGATATTCTGGCAGGTAGGAGAGGCCGTATCTCAACTTGCAATACCAGTAATCTTAAATAAAAGGTGGCATTTTATTTTAATTGTTGTGTAATGATAAAGATATGTAAATTAAGTTAGTTGATTTGTAAGATACAGTTAGACATACTTATTTGTCTAGGGACTGTTATTGTCTAAGAGTTTCTGGCACTGTGCTGCAGCCCACTAGTTTATTTTTAACCCTTCAGAACTGCAGAAACTTGCCCACAATTTAGCTGCATGCTAACCAAATGCTGAATCATTTGGCCAGAAAGTGTAAAACCTTCCTGGACAATCAAACAATAAAATGAGCTGCTGGGAAGTACTAGGATTCATTGCTTAGTATGGAAAAGATTAACTCTACTGCAGGAAAATGAAGGTTGCAACTCTTTTTTTTTTCAGTAAATCTGTCATACACCAGAAAATTAATTGTGAAGGTTAAAAATACTATGAGTTGAGGTCAGAATACTAGGCCATGGTCTGAGGCTTAATGTTAAATCAACTTGGATTTTTAGTCATAGGTAAATCATTACTACTAGTTAACATGTGTTACTTAATTTATTTTTTTTTTTTTGTATTTTTCTAAAGAAAGGATTAAAACCAAGAAAAATGTTATGAGTTTATGGCAGTCCATATAAATAAACTGTAACCAATTTACTCTAATAACCCATAATGGTGTGTAAATACTGACTTTATGTAAATATAGAAACATGTAATTTAACATAGGCATTATTGCGAGAGTGGATGGTCCAGGAGTTGGCACCCTGCCACTCGCTGCAGGTTCACTGGGTCAAATTCAGCTTGTTTCAAGTAGCAAACAACAGATTTTGTGCAGTCACCGATGTGAAATGAGCTATTTCTGTTTGTTTTCTGACGTGGGATGGGCAAAGCCGGTATCACCTGGGTGCTGCTTTGCTCCTGTGCCAAGGATGGATGGGCAAGGAGGCCCTGCCTGGCCTCACGCAGTGCTGSCCAAACAGGTCTGAAGATACCTCAGCTGGCTGTTCCTGGGCTGTGGACAAATAGAAATCTTCATTTTCTAGTGCTGTCAATCTGGCACCTTTCCTCAGCACTAAAATTCACTTGAAGAAAAATCTGAGGGGAAAAAAAAAAAGAAAAAGAACAATTGGTGTTATTTACTTGATATTCTGTACTGGTGTGTAAATACATACAGAAATCTGTAATTTGTATAAATACATTGCTATAGAATTTTGAAAATTGGTATTATTTGCTTGATGTCCCTTCAGAGCTATTTCTTACAACAGTACATACGTGTAATTATGGGATTGCAAAAGGATTTTTTTTTTAATGCCTAGAAAGAGTGCAAGAAAATTCCAGGAAGACTGAAACCATGATGAACACTTAAATCTCTCCTTTTTTGCTAAGTTGGAAGTAAGGGAGGAAAATCCTTGTGGCAAGAGGGGTGTTAGCAYTTCATCTGAAGCAGATCTGCCCCAGTAGGGCAGCAGGGGCGAAAAGGTGGCTGACACCTGGAGAAATGTCACTGTACCTGCTGGTTGTGGGCAGCATCTGATAACATGACCTGCAAGGGATCCTCAACTAAGAGGGATGGGTGAAGCCTTCTAGACCTAGGCAGCATTAGAAGTGGAAAGAGAAAAAGCAGACAAACATTGCCTGAAAATGTCACTCATCAGTGTGGAGCTTTAACTCCCTGCCAACTTGAAGGGAAAGAACAAAAGTACTTTTCAAAAATGACTGGGTGAAACGTGGAGAGAGAGAGATGGGACTCTAGCATTTGAAAAAAAAAATCACTACTACAATCCCCGTGGAAAAAGCCAAAAGTGTTTTTAAGAAACAAGGGAGCATTGCTCACAGGGCACTCTAGGTTTCTGTGGAGCAGTATGTAGCAGGAGGCGAGAGAAGATGCATCTGCAGCATCTATTTCTCCRTGTCTGTCAAGGACACTTGCATCACCCTGGTTTGTTTACGCTCTGCTTTGTGTGCTGCTCTTGTAAAGGAGCACATACAAGGCCCAGCTCTGCTATCCATAATTATAGGAGAAGAAATAAATGGGTTTACACACATTAAATACTCCTCTGTGTGACCTCCTTGGCCAGCTAGTGGATTCTCCCTACATCCCTATGAGCTGCCTTAACCATTATCCTTCGTTTGCAGCYGTGGGGACTGGGGTACGACGAGGCTCTGCTTACTGCAGTTTGCTTTTCGAAACTAGTGATAGACTCTGGACTGTCTGAAATTTTGAGGAAACCTTTTCAAACATCCCCCACTCACATCAACATGTAGGTCTATGCAGATACATTTGGAGGTGGGAAGCACGGGGGAAGAAGCAACCAACAGACTTGTCCTGATTTTTTTCTTTTTCATGTGGTGCATCATTTACAGGTCTGAGAACATAAACTAGAATATTTTTTGATKCTAGGCTTTTATCTCCCTTCCTTAACTCTCCATGGGTTGCCCACAGGTCAATTCTGTTCTGCCTTGGTGTTATTTTTCACCTTCAAATAACATTAAAAGTGGTTTGACCATCTGGCTTCTGAATAAGTACTCGTAGTATAACCTGATCTGCTGTCAAGAAGCTGAATAGCCTGTCCTGGAGTTCTCTGCTGAACAGTTTGGCACTGAGAATTGAACAGGACAAGGCAAATTAGCACCTTAAATTTAGAATTTATAAAAATGATAAAAAAACAAAAAGACAATTAGGGCTTAAAAAGGAAGAAGTGCAATTGCAAAAGTTGACTTGGCACTTCAGTTTTCAACATGAAGTTTGAAAGCAGAAAATGCTTTTGTAGTGGGCAGGAAACTTGAAATGAGAATAACCACYGAACTACAAAAGGAGTTTCTGCAAGGGAATTTCTAAAATTCTCTTTTGTTGCCATTTTTTTTCAAGTATACCGCTTTGATAGTATGTGTGTTTTYTTTCTCCACCAGAAGCTACCAGAAAAGACTCTTCCATGCATGACTTCTGAAGAACAGTTATCTATGTATAATTTTTCAGAGCTGTTCACACCTGAACCCCAGGGCAGGAAAGTCAACATGTAATTTACATTTACGACAGAGGATCATATGTGTCATAAACATGTTTCAGTTTTCTCGGACTAGGGGTGTATTCCATAGGATAACTTTGTCTCRTTGTATCTGTCACACAGAGGACTACAACATTTGTTCTTCAGTACGCTGTATTTTATTGCTACTATAGATGAGATTTGCAAACTATCCACCAGCTATACAGGCTTTACTAAACCAACTATCTGTTTCTTAAATGCACTTTCATTAACATTTTATCATGGACAGAAGTGCATAATGCAGAATTCAGCTGCATATTACTTTCTGATGCAGAGGGTTTCATCTCATAGCAAAATATCCCCCAATTTTTTCTTTAGGTTGGGCAAAGTGATTTCTGTGTGTGATACAAATAGCAACGATGACATAGTCAAAAAAAAATGTCAGACTAACTGGAATTAAACTAACTGTCAACATGTTTATCACATTTCTGTTTTCTTGAGAAATCGCAGGCCATCAAATTACAGTGATATGCAAAATATGCCCTGTAGATTTTTTTTTCAATATCCAGAGGGCCTAGATTTATGTATATCTTACTGTTGGAGGCAGTAAGTCTAGGTGAAAAGAGCATTTCTGTAATGTTGTAATTCATGCATTTTATTGAAATTCCCCTCATTAAAATTGTAGCTTAAATTAAAATTATTATTATTCCTCTCCTTCATATTTTGAGGGTAGATATAAACACTCAAATACAGAGTCTTGAAATACTCTCTTGAATACTTGCTTTTTATTTTATGCTCCTTATGTAATACTCTAATTTTAGAAACTTTTATATTTGTTATGAATATTCTACACCCATTGCAGCCAAAATATATGCCGTTGTCTTCTTTAGATAAATTATTTTTCTCTTCCTGGTCCTCTTAGGAGGACAGGAAAGAAAGTAAAATGAAGTTCCTGCCTAGGTCTCTTATTTTCTTACTTTATTTCTATCTTTTTTTTTTTTTTTTCTACCACAGTCTTTTCTATTCTGAGATGTAATTAGCTTCACAAACCTTCGCAGAGACCCCTCATTCTATTACCTTGTGTATTTGCTGTCTTATCTTCATGTCACAGAAAGAGAAGACTTGTTGTTAATGAGGCCAAGTGCATTTTCATTTTTGAGTCATTGTTTGATTTAACTTGAAATGAAATCAATGTTCACATCTTCTGCTCCAGGATGCAGATGAAGCATGCAGATGTGCATGCAGATGTGAAGATGTTCACATCTTCTGCTCCACAAAGTATCTCCTTGTTCTGCGTAAGTTCTTGTTTATTATCAAAACCCTAAATTTCAGGGTAGATATTAGCTTATTAACTTCAAATCTTTTATCAGCCACTTTGTGTTGCATGGGTTTGCAGCATTTGTGTTAAAGACCCAAAGTTTGGTTGTCAATTGCATTTATCCTGAGACCTGAATTGTTTTCTGAAGAATGAAAGTCACTTATACCTTTCTAGTTATACTTWGAGTATTTTCCTCACCGGTACCAGTCTACCCCAATGTCCTTTTGAGGGAAGCATTTCTCTTGATGTATTCAGTGTATGTCAATTTGTCTGCTGTGTCACCTACCCTTCTATACACTCTCTTTTATTATCTCTTGTATTCTCTTTTCATTTTCTTTCTCTTCCAAACATTTTTTTAGCTTCCTCTTCCAATCACCTTTGTCTTAATTTCATTTTTGTAGTATTTGGATGTTGAGGTAAGTACTGTCTGATTTTGTAATTATTGTAAAGGTTTACAGAGTACTCTCATTTTTAATCAACCTTGTCTTCATCCCATAAAAATATTGGCAGAAACAACAAAGTAAAACAAAACTAGATGATCTTACCCCTTATCTCAAGTGAGCTTGAAGGAGGGCTAATGTGAACTTGCTTATGCTAAGATCTGAGATTTCCACACTCTTAATTATCTTTCTGAGGTTCCGTAATATCTTCCATCTTTGCCATCCTATCAACAGCTCTTTTCAATATCTATAAGGTGTATATGCAATGAACTCTGTGGATGCTTTAAGAGGCTGCTCTCACATAGGGCCACAGCCATAGACAATTTCTGTTTCTTGAAATCAGCCTGTTCTTTTCTAAGCTGAATATTTATTGCTTCTTTCGACTTCCACAACAGTGTTCCACAAGGTTTTTGCTAGATGTAAAAAAAAAATCTTTGCTTGTTGGTTGTAGTTTCCTTAAGGATGAGTCTACCTCTCTCTAGGCCTGCTTGAAGGAATTCATACTTGGCTTCAGTAGAATTTCACATCTTATGTTTACCACCGCAGCTCATGCTCATATCCCATGCATTTAATTAATGTTTCTCTTTTTATGGCCTTATACTCTATCTGGAGGCTGCATTGTTGGAAGAGCCAGAAGACTTATCTTGTCAGACAGAATTTTCCATACAGATTGTCTTAGTATCACTACTATATCTATGTTATGGCCTCTTTCTTAGTTCTGCTTTAAAAATCTGGTAGGCAACTCCTTAGCTGAAACTCTAAATTCAAAGCCTTATTATTTGTAGTTATAGTTTCAGTTGGGATAAAAGGCATCAATGTGCAGCTGACCATCAGTTTCTTTCTTTTTGGAAAATGTGATTTGTTCATAGAAATGTGGTCTTGGAGACCATATTCAGATGTTACAAAGGGGTATGCTGGGGCTTTAACGCCCAGTAAAACTGCTTACTCCCCACCTGCTACAGATGCTCATTAAACCTCCAGCTGCAAGGCTCAACYTCCATTGCAGCAAAGTGTTTTTTCTCAGTCAGGTTGAGATGCTTGCCAGCACTGCAGGGAAATCCCCTCTAAAAAGGGGAAGATCACATGCATCGCTATAATTAAAGCAACTGTTGCTTCCCAGCAACTTTCAAAGATTAGGCATGACGTGTTTAGTAAGTGATCTTTCTCCTTGGGGATTAGTTTCATAATTCAGATGACACCAGAAAGGTCCAGGCTGTAGAGGAGGGTTGTTTGCAAGCTGCCCTGGATTGCTAGGGTTGGATGGATGCTTTTTGCCTGTGGTGAGGTCCATAACAGCCTCAGGGTTGGCTTTGCTGGGTGCTGTAGCCTGGTTAGAGCAAGAAGTGTGTGCAGGACCATGGTGGTAAGACGGAGGCCACTGCGTGCAGTGGGGGTTCCCAAAGTCAGGTGAGCTCCGTGTTCCRTCTTTGCCAAATCCTCCGTATGCTGCAGGCACTTACTGAAAGTGTGCACAACTTGTTCCCAGTTTATCTCAACATAAATGAATTTACAGCTCAGTCCCGGCCTGGGGGAAGCTAAAACCTGTATGATGGGTATAACTGATGAAATTCATGAATCAGGCTTAATGGCAAAAAAAAAGTTATCCTTTCTTCTGTGAAGAAGAAAGTCTTCTCTTCGAAGACTTGAATAGGATGTTTCTTACATGTCCTTCTTTCTGATCCCTTAGACGTGTCCCTCTTTGCTGGGGTCCTACTTGTTCAGTGTTTGGTCTCCAACAGTCAGTAAATGTTATTGAAGCTATAGCCTGCTGTAGAAATACACAGGATGGAAATGGTATCTAGGAAGATTGGACCGACCCCRGCTTCACCTGTACCAAAAAGTGGTACAGAAGCTTCTCCATGAGATAGTCTGGGTACAAAGCCTTGGTGCCTCCAGTCACTGCAGTGCCCCTACCTTCGATGACTGYTGTGCACAGACATAGCGCTTCACCGGGACATCTTGGCAGCCTCAAGCTGCTTCTTGACACTCTGGGAGCCTGCTCCTTGCCTTTTGGCAGCTGCGGATGATGGGCATTGTGCACATCTCCCATTCAATACCATCCCTGCTCTTGACAGTCACTCCTGACCCTGCTAGATGTGCTGGCTGGGGACATAATGGATACAGTGACCACACTCCCCCAGAGGAGCTAACCCAGCCTGCAGRGACCTTGATTTCAGGATAAACAGCCAATTACAAAATGCTGACTTCTTATAGAATTAATTGATTAAGATAAATGGGTAAAGTCATATTTCACAGCTATATTTTTCAAGCTATCTACAAACTCAGGCAGATGTTCCTTAGTTACCTATTTTTCCTCAACTTTTCTTTGTATTTTACCCTTCCTGGCAAAAAATAGGTGAACAGTAGCTCTCCATGAACTGCCTCCTCCTATTCTTCCCTCTCTTAGTGTGAGGTTTTGTGTCTTCAAGTAATTTGGATAGGCAGGGCTTCAGTTGTGTCTGTAGTGCTAATGCCTGGACTGTGACCATTAAAGACTAACATAATCCATTACGACACAATTCCAGGAGCAAGGGAGGAGATGTGAGATTAAAATCAATCAAACAAACAAAAAAGGTAATTTGACTTCTACTTTCTAAAGGGACAGAGTGATCCTCTTTATAATGACTCCAAAGATTGACTGTCAACCGTACACATCTCATAACTTGGGATGATAAATGGCTATTGAGCTCATGCTTATGCTTGCAGCTATTCCAGGCATTTGTTATGATGCTGGGAAATGTCAGCAATTCACAGCTTGATGCCTGCTGCATTTTCTGTTCATTTACCATTCTCAATCATCCTTCTGCCTGAAGCACACAAAGAACCAACCATCAATCCCATGTTGAAGACTTATATTTTCTAGTACTGTTGTCTTGTTGGGAACTACAGCTTCTCTTGTAGCATCTTGAGGCATGGTCTATCCCTTCTTTCACATCCCATAAGAATAGGGAAATCTTGATTTATTGATCCTTCCACTGTTATTCATGCTCCAAGAATGAAACTTCATGCCGCTGTCACTGCCTCAGATGAAAGATGTGTATTCCCCATGATGCAGGCAAAGATGTTCCTCATCCAAATAGATTGGCTTCTACTGAGATGCACAAGAACCTTCCTCTTCCCTTTCCTCTAACATCTAAGGAAAGCCTGGGCCAAGAGCTTGACATTTATCCTGGTGGAAACACAAACTCCACTGAGCTAAGATCAGAATAAATTAGACTTGATGACTGAGATTTGCTCTGTCTTTTCCACAGCTCTGTGAAGCTGGGAGTGTTTTAGCAAATCACCTGCAGCTGGTCTTGTAAAGCAGTGTCACAGTGGCAGCCACCAACTGAGACTGTCACCTTGGGTAAAGAGGCAGTGGCAAACAGAGCTGAAGGGCACATGATCTTTTATAGGAAACAGATTCTAACAGCAATCTTACATTATATCAGAATATCAGATTTAGATTGGAACTCAGCCCTGACTTTGAAAATTGAAAGGAGTCAAGGGCAGTTTCCTACATTTTACTGAGAGGATAAAGTAGTGGGAATTTTGGGCTAGTCACTATGGTTCTGAGAAAACCTGGGTGTTGGCATCTTCAAAAAGATGTTAGAACAGACAGACAGTTCCCAGGTTGTGACTGGAATGTTGCATAGGGGATTACAAAACAATTTGCACAAACTGAATCTTCCTAAGAGGAACAGTAATTGATAAATCAACATTGGACACATTCTGTAATTCTAGGAGATAGCTGTTTATAATGTCTGCCATGCAYACTATATTTGACTATATTCTGAATGAAAACACACCAGAATATTTGCATCATGAATCTAAAACAARATCAATCTAAAAAAAATCAGCCAAAGTTGTGACCTTGAAATAAAGAAGCCTTGGAAGTAGCTGTTGCCCTTTCTGCCTGAAGCTTTCGCTTTAAAACTTCCCTAAACTCACTGAGGACTTCAGCACCAAGACTCCAGTGAGATCCATCAACTAAGAGCTCATTTTCACCTTCAACTCTCAAGGATGGAGGCTCCACAGCCTCTCTGGGACACACTAATGGGGCTGTACTCCCCTCTGAGTGACAAAGTTTCCCTGATGTCTGATCTGACCCTKTGGAGCCACAGTCTGTGATTGTCTCCTGTGTCAATGGAGAAGAGCTTGGCTCACTGAGCTTGTACCTGCCCTGCAGGACACTGTGGGATGCTCAAGTCTTCCTCACCAGACACAGCAAGCCCAGCTCCCTTTGCCTTTCCTTGCAGGTGCTGTTTTAACTACTCTGGTATTTCTGTAGCTCAGACCCTCTTCAGTTTCTTGATATCCCTCTTGAGCTTTGTGTGTGCGTGATGGCAAAACTGGGCACAGCATTCCCAACATGCCCGAATAGTCCTGAGGAGCTGCTTGGTGTCACAAACCGGACTGCAATGGAGAGGTCCCTGACCTAACACTGGCCCAGCCACTGGTCGGTGCTAGGACAGACAGAAGCACCAGCTTTGCTCTTAAAAGCTGTAGAGCAGTATGGTGCCTGCGCTAAGCAGCTCTGCAGGGTTCCTGCTCTGAAGCTAGCTCGGTCAGCAGTGACCGTGACCGCTCAGAGCCACCTCTCAATGTGCCGTGTAATGCAGTTCTGCCCCATCTCTTTCATTAAAATCAGTCCCCYGGGACTCTGATAGCCCAACTTCCTTTCATTTCCTAAGATACAATTATGGACCCCCCCCCATCCTGTTCTTCTTCCCTCTTGTCTTTAAAGCATTGGATTAGGACRTTACATCCAGTTATTTGAGTGTGCCGAAATGTGGAGCACTGCGAGAAATGCGTGATTCACATGCCTGGCTCTGTGCCCGCTCTGCAGAGCAGGTTGCAGCAGAATGCATTCTTCCCAGCCACTTGAGAGCAAAGTGACCTTCATTAGTTCAATCCTTTCTTTGAAAACAAAAACATCCACTTGGAATGTTAATTAATCTGCGCTTCGCAGCCTATCAGGCTTGGCTTTAATTTGTGCTAATGACAACACATATTTGAGGAGAAGCAGTGACAGAAGAGTCCATATTTACCGTGGAAACTGGACCAGTGGAGTCTCAGGGGAATTTTCCCCATTGTATCTCACATGGATTGATTTCACTGGAGTTTTTAAATGGACTGGACTGACTGAACTGCATAGAAAAAAAACTGAAAAGCAAAGTACAGGGAAATAGATCAAAATATAGCTTTTCTTCACCTGGCATTTATTGCTTTAGTGCTAACGAGAGTTGGTCTCTCTGCTTTGCAGGCAGTGGGAAGGCAGTGGGTATGAGCACCACGTCTCCTAGGGACTGGCCCTGCCAGGAGGTGGGCAGTGCCCCTCCAAGTGCCTCTCCAGACCAACTGGGGTGGAACAAGATCATCCCTACACAAGGGGCCCAAGGCTACAGCCCAGCAGCATGACATGGTCCTCAGCAGCAACCCTTCTGTGGTGGGCACTGCACAAGGTGGCAAAGAAGCCCTGAGACAGCGTTGGGAGCTCCTGCACCAGGGTGTCTCTTTGTTTCCCCTCTTTTTTTTTTGAAGCCCTAAATACCTACCAAGCCACATGATTTGGCCCTAAAAGTCAAACACAAAGGGAGCTGCCAGGCATAGCAGCAAGGCGGACGCTGGGTCCTGTCTAGTGCGTCAGGTTTGATTTTCTGCAATGAGTAAGCGAAAGCGGAGCTTCTGACCCCTGGAAGGACAGTGGCTTGAGCCAGCGCTTGGCTAAGCAGGCTGAGCTGTCACACTCTGCACTTTTTCAGCTTCTTCACATCCTTCCCAGAGATGTTTTTCTCCTTTGTAATTCCTAATGTTTTAGCAAAGACAGAAAAGGGAAGATACTTGGTGGCTGTCGCTGCGTTTTAAATGGGTAAGGCTTATCTTTCTCCTGGCAGCCTTGAGAGAGCTCAGCTTCTGGTTTTGTTGATTAAGCCWGCGACTGTCACAGTTTTATGCCTCAGACAGCAGTGACCACCCGATCAGGCTTTAGCAAATAAAATACCACAAATACATGCTTAAAAATGTGAACATAATACTCATGAAGGACTATTAAGGTGTGCAGAAACTATGCAGGCTGCAAATACACCTTCATCCTGACCTACAACATTCCTGTTATTTTAGTCCTAATGGAGACTGCCAATTATGGTTTTATGATATAGATTAAGGGTGAGGGCCTATTGCTGTTTGTGCCAACCAGAGCGCAGTTGTTAAATTCAGCAGGGCCAGAATTTCTGTCTTTGTGTCTGAAAAAAGAGAACCTGCACAAATACTTTACCAAATAATTCCCTTATAAACACTAAGGTTGCCCTGCTATTTTGAATTGGTGCACACGGGGTTTTTTTGAACTTTGYGTGCTAGATCAGAAAGCACAGAGGTGAAAAAAAATATCTTGGGACGTTATGTAAGAAGTAGGATTATTTCGGATTGGACTTTTTTACCTTTTAAACTTTCTAAAATTAAAAGCCTCCATCTTARAGTCCTCATCACTGGAGTCCTCATTTACCAATGGTAGGAGAGCAACAGTACCCAAACTCTTCAGTGAGAAAACTGCTCAGAAAGTCAGTTCAAGAKGAGTGATCTGTGTGAAAAAATATCTTTTGGATAGATAATATGTGGAAAATATTTAATTTGGTCATTTTCATTAACACTGGAATCTAGTCTCATGGAAGCCCAAGGAAGGTTGTGTCTCACTTTAGTGCCCTTTCAGGTGCAAAGAAGGAAGAGCAAGGAGGTGATATCTGCTTTCTTCAAGGAAAATATTTTTCCTCTCCTAGTCCTATAAGCAGCAAGTGGCAGCCTACAGGCAGCTGTCCCTGCCTGCTGGATCACGGGCCCTGGCACGGGCATCGCTCCATCCTGTCTCCGTTCCCGACTTCCTGGAGGTTTCTGGACTCAGCTCTAAGCCCAGCCTGGGCTGTCGTTTGCATTCACAGCTACGCAGTGTGTGCAGTCCTGCAGACAATTCTTTCCATCCAGCACCTTTCTGAGCTTGATTTTTCTTCTWATAATTTCCCATTTGACAGTATCTTCTGAATTTTGGATTATTCTTACATTACTTTACATTACATTTCATATACAGGCCCATCATGTTTTTTACCTGTACCCACCAGCTAGATGAACACAAAGATGAATATTTGGGGTGAGAGTTCCCCCTGCCTCATCCTGAYGCGACCCAGGAAATCTTTCCTGAATCTTGCACTGCGACGTATCTCACAGAAGAACAACACTGTGATTTTCTCGGAGCTGTTTACCCCTTTTCAATGCTGGGTTCCTCGTGTGTTCCCATCACCGCATCACCAGGCAAGAGTGTGCTTTTAAGGAGAAGCAGCCCCAGGTCGTTGTTTCTAAGAACACCACACTTGCAAATTCCTAGAACACTTCTGCTCTTTTTAAGCAAGCTGGGAACGTTGTTTTGCTAGACAGAGTATGTGAATGACAACCTGGTGCCCATCTACTCAAGTCCTCTGGAATGTGAGTAGATTTCCAGCATGAGGCTGAATACTTCTGTTTGTTAACTTAGTGGAAACCACTTGGCATGGGAGCACCTTAGGATCATGATGCCGGCGCTTGAAATTAATACAAAGCACTCCCGCTGGCTGGGGACCCAGCTGCTGAAAGGAGCCCTGAAACCTAAGCCTTTTTTTTTTTTTTTTTTTTTTTTTTTTTTTTGGGTTTCCTCACTAGAAAAGGGTCTAGAAAGTCAGCACTGCCGATTTCGCATTTTTGCTCTGTCAAAAACGATCCTGAATGTTATCTGCACCCATCTTCCGAAACATTTCTACTCTTCCAAAACATTTCTACTCTGGATAGGTTATGCAATGCTGAACCTCAAAATGTAGGTGATATCTAATTAAACAAAATAATTTCTCAACATTTTGCCCTGTTGAATTGTGTCAAGTACCAACAGTTTCCTGGAATTTAGACAGTTGAATATTCAGAAAGCTTCTATGCCTCCTCTCTTCGCAAAGTCTAAGTGGCTTCTCTGAGAACTTGTCTGTGTGCAAATGGGCACTGTGCAGGCTTAAGAGGAGCAAAAGAAAACTCTCTGCTATGGATTTAACATTTAGAGCTTTCTCCAGGTCACAGTAATTTTTTTTTTCTTTTTTTGATTTATTTTTATTTTGGTATTTTGCTGGGATGAGGATACAACAAGCTAAAAACTTCTTTTCAGCTTGGTGAAATTGTTTTATAATGATAAAAATCAACAGCATATAGAAATATATTTAAATTTGCTACCTTACTTTATTAAAATGTTTATTATTATTATTGTTATTGTTGTCATTATTATTATTATTATTATTACTATTTTAAAATAAAGCTCCCCTCAATTTCCTCTATGCTCTCAACTCCCATTTTCAGCTTACCTGGACTTCAGATGCTTCAAATGCTGCAACTGCTATTAAAGTCAATGACTAACAATGACACTTCTAGCTGAGGATCTGAGAATGTTGTGTTTAAAATTTATTGAGCTTTGAAGCTTGGAAGGAAAGCGGTAGCTGATGACCTGCTGACCAAAGCGAATCCATCTTTCCCTTTAAAGAAAAGAATTTCTACACTGTCATACTTATATCTGATCAAAGATCTTCAGTGGTTTTCATGATCTGAACTTTAGCTTTAATTTTCAAATAGAAAGGGATAAAATTCCGTAAGTTTTTAGGCAATCGGTGGGATATTATGTGGGCTTCAGTATTACGCATCACAATCTCCAAGAAAGCCTTTCAGTGTATAATTCAACTACAGATAAGTGTTACAAATGATATTTTAAACTAGACCTAAAAATAACTTCATACACAAATGAATTGATTTTATTACAATTTGAAAAAGAAAGAGAGACTCAATGACATTCTGGTGGAGCTGGACAGATAAGAAATTAAGGTTACAGAACGAAGAGTTAGAAAATTATCTATGCCTTTATTCCTCTCTCTGTCTTACTGTCTGGCTAGGGAATTGGAATAAAATGAGGAACCTGTCAATCTCTGCAGTGTCCTAGACATGAMATTGATTGAGGTGGAGGAAGGCTGTATGTGCTGAGGAAAGAGCAGGAGTGGGCTGATAAAGGACATGGAAATGCCACCATTTAAAATCCTACTTTTCTCCACAAATGGGATTCGGAAAAGCTGTTGGGAGTCCCCGGTCTTGCCCTGATGATATATTAGCCTAGTAAGGCAGACGCTACTTGTGTGGCTTATATGTTTTTATATCCTGAGTGCTACCTACAGGAGCAAGGCAAGAAGTGTTCCCAGGGGAGACTCCCACTGCTGTCAGCATCAGCTATGGGTTTGGACAACCCCCGTGGCTAAAAGGCTCTGCTGAGCCCTCGTCCCCTTCGGGCACGTGTTCACCTGCCTTCCCAGCACCTCTTGTGTCAATAATTACAGAAAGGAGCCCACAAGCAGTGCGTGCCCCACGTCATCCTGGTGCTATAYGTCATTCCCACCTTGATCATGTGCCGCACAGTCAGTGACAGCAGCAGGTTGTCCTTCTAATTAGAAAGCAACTTATTAGCAGCGTGGCAGTTTGTCTGGTGCATAGTTTGTTGTCTTTCTTTCTCTGGCTTCATATAATTCGATTTTAGGACCTAGCAATTTCCACCTTGAAAAGACCATCTAGGCAAAATTTCCTCCAAGTCCCGTTTGTCAAAGGCTTTTATCAAAGCAAAAAGCTGTGCTTGTTGTGCACAGCTTGCCCAGAACAAGGCTCCTTCCTCTGCTTCTAAAAATGTGACATTTCCTCGGAGGGAGCTGACCCAGAGTCCATCACCTGGGGGCTGTACCAGCCATGGAAACACTGCGCCCTTTATCGTAAATACCAAAATAGTTAGAACTTTACCAGGCAAAAGCAGCCAAAAAGGCTGGGGAAACAGAGAGGAACAAAGCCAAATGGAGGCTTGTTTCATAGGTAACCTTGYGACCAGCCTCGCCTGCCATGGTGGGTGCAGCAAGGTGTAATTCCAGCTTTATGAGAGCCTTCTGCCTTGGAGCTGGGATAGACAGTGGAGCCTCGGCCAGGGCCAGGCTGGGCAACCTCCCTAGCCCCAACCTCGTGTGTGGAAAGAGGCAGGAGCAGGAGGCAGCTTGGGGGCACAACGAGGTGGGAGAGCAACGGGCAGCGAGGCCRGAGCCCTCTCCCGATGCCGGAGCCCTGTTGTGCTCAGAGCACGGGGCACAGCCCTGTAATAACCAGCATTATGGCAGAAAAGAAAATATAAACCCCTGCTTGCATCRTTTTCCTCTTTCCGATGGAAAGAACATGCAGGACGCTGAAATTTGGCTGCTTGCTCAAGTCACAAGGAGGTTGGGGATGAAAGAACAGTGGAGGGAAAATGGATTTTCATWGAAAGCAAATTGTTCAGAAATAAGACATGGAGCAGAAATACTTTATGAAATGGCAGGAGGGGAAACGTAAGAGTGAATGCATATTTTTTTTCAGAAAGTGTTAAGCATAAAGCAAAATTGAAAATTATATCAGTATCAATTATATGCAAAGGAGCATACAATTGCACCCAGCTAGTGGTGCAGAATGTCCCAGTTTGGCAATTTTCAAATCAGGGGTGCAATTACTGCGGAGGGATTTGTGAGCCGGCCATAGCAAGTGGTGCTCTCCTTTGCTCATAGGATAATCAATCTGGATTTTATTCYGCAGCGAGCAGCGAGCTGGCGCCTGCATCACAAGAACCAGGTGGCTTTTAGGAACTCCTTCCTTGCCCGCGAGTGGGCATCRCTCCCAGGGACACGTGTCCAAGGTGGGCAGGCTGATGTAGTGCCAGGGCCTGGGCTGTCGCTCCTGCACGTCACTGAGTCCCACGCGGCTCCTGGGGCCGCAGGAGAGCGGAGCGCACGGATGTGCTGGACCACTGGCTGTGCTTGGAAAGGTGCTAGCAGGCAGCAACACCAACTACTTGGTTTTCCTCAGCCCTTACTAAAACTGCCAGATTCCTTTCACAGCTGTGCAGCGCTGGAGGAGCTGGAGGCGTGTGTGGATTTACACGAGGGCGCAGGCGAGGGGGCACTTAGCCCGCTCATACACACAACACGACCAGAGACAGCTGGCAGCCTATTTCTGGCCTCCAACACTTTTCTCAGATGACAACTGAACCACCATTTAACTGTGATCAGGTATTTTCTGTGTTTTTTTTTTTTTTTTTCCCCACAAAGTGTAAATGCTGCATTTTTGTTACACATTAGAAAAAAAAATCATCAGACACCCACCCAACTGTTTCCTCCAGACATATAATTCCCCTGGCTGTGATGTGCCTTGGTTTGCATGCAGCCATTGCTGCCTTTAAATAGCTGGTGTAAAGATCACTCCGCCCTCCCCTCTCTTTGTCCTGGTGCTATAAACATAAAGGAGTGAGGAATGAGCCAAAAAGTGCCTCCGATGTCACAGTATGTAAAGGATGTGCAGCAGCAGCCAGTATGCTAAAAAATCTTGAATGCTATGATTAAAAGTAGTATAAGGGAGGTATAATAAGGGATGTCTGGAGTGTACCTATTGGTGATCCAAGGGAAAAAATAGGAGGGAGGTGGTTGGTACTGCCTGCTTTATGTCAGGCTTCAAACTAAGATGCAATCCAGACTGGAAAGAGAATTGGAAAGTCTCCTAGAGAAGGGGAGGATGATGTTCAAGGGAACAACTCGGCCTYGTTGTGAGTTGAATGGTGATAGCTCTCTGAAAGCTACCTGGCTTTCAGAGATGAAGAGCTTTTCTACATGCCTTTTAATCCTCTTTGTGAGGACAGTGCTCCCTATGCTTCTGCTTCTTCCATTTTAGGCTTTTTGCTTTAGATTTTTCCTATATTCAGCTTTCGACTTGGAAAAGGGTGAGGAGGAATTCAGTTCAATTCCAAGGTGAGCTGATGAAGGGTCTGAGCAAATCTGTTTGGTTTCCAGATCTAGCTGGAGCTTTCCATTTTTCAGCAGTTTCTTACATGGAGCTGGTCTTGTAGCTGAAGTCTTCTCATCTGGAGAGCGGAGATGGGGACAAACRGGACAGTGTGACACAGTCAGCTTGGCTTGAAGAAGGAGTCCTGGGTAGGATGGTGTTTCATAAGGTTAAAATATATGAAATATAATTAAATATATGTATTTATATCAAACAAAAACTCCTGATCTGAGTTTTTTTTTAAATTGATAAATATTTTTGACCTCTGACTAAAAAAAAAAAAAAAAAAAAAAAGAATATTACAGGACAGAAGAAGAAAAGAATTAATATTCTGTTCTGTCCGGTAGAAAAAAGGATTAAAAATGCAAAAGGCCATCTAGAACAAAGCAAAAAAGAAGGCAAAGAGACCTCCCACCTACCAAGATTTCCTCCTACCTCCATCCTCCGTGTTTGACCTTGGCAGCAACGAAGACACAGCTCGTGCTGCAGGACCGGTAGCTGTTTTTAAACCTTTCCTGAACATGCTCTGCCCTCAGCAGCAGCTTTGGGCACTGCAGAGTAGCTCGATTTTGCTGCAGTAGCCAGCAGGGCTGCCCCACGGATGCTCCAGAGGACATCAGAGCCCTGTTTGGCGCCGCGCATCCCTCCCAGGCACAYGTGCAACGAGGTCTTGTGCTTTCCTGCACATCCTGCATGGGGATCAGGAACGTGTTAGGTGCCCTTCCCAGCTGCCGTGTATGCCATAGGGATGCTGAGTAGTGAAAACTGCCCTGCAAGGCTGTGGCAATGACAGATGTTTTGAGTCTGCAGGTCCTCAAGAGAACCAGGATTGGGTGGATGGAGACTCAGCAGCTCTCTCTCCTTGGAGACCTCCTGCTGGCTGAGGACCTGGCTGTGCTGGGAGTCCCTGCAGACCCCTGCACCAATGTGGGGACTACAGGTGCCATCCCTGGCCGTTTTCCAAAGGGGCAGCTCAGAAATCTCACACCACTGCATTGCACTGCACTGCAGTGGTGGTAATGCACGTCAGTGGTGTCACTTGAGGCATTTTCCCAGCCATGAGTCACATTTCASACGTGGGGCAGGTTTGACTGGGCGGATGGCAGGTCCTGTGCCGCGTTCCCGGCAATGCTGGGCATCCTCTGCTGCTGCCAGCGAGGCGCCGGGGCCGGCAGTGAGCGCGGGGCCGGCCGGTCAGGCTGCTGTGAAATGCAATCACCGCAGCTCCTCTCCCACGGCCACGCTTTTCCCCACCTGTTCCTGGATTTTCCACYGCTGGAATGCTGGCAATGTGCTGGGGCTTAGTGGGGGAAATTCCCAGGCTCCGCAGGAGCCTTGCAAAACGCTGGGCGCCACTCTGGAAAGGGTGCCGTGCTCCTGCTTTCTTGTCTTTTAGCAAATAGCGAGGGAAAGAGGGAAATGCACCTCAGCTGGGAATGCACATCAGCCTTGGGCCAGGCCAGGGCTCCACATGCCAGACTGAGCCTTGCAGAGCAGTGAACGTGGTGTAGGGCTGCACGGGGCTGCCACCGCTGTCTGYATCACTAGGCTGTATAGGGCATTTCTGCGGCGTTTGCACCCGCTCTGTGTTTCTAGAGTTATCCAAGGGGGAGAAAAGGCAGAAAGTGCCTAGGAATCAACCCGGCGCAGGAGGGAGGTGATGCGCGTGACCTCAGCAGGTGATTTCTGTCTGCTGCTGGGGCTGTGTTTAGGCCATGGTAATGAAGACTCTGAGGACGAGTTAGGAAAACAACCCTCCAAGTTTAATAAGATTTGAGTGACTGGCTGCCCATGGGCAAGGACCCCTGCGGAGCTCTCCAGCCCTTGCCACGTGGGCTGGCAGCGGCGTGCGGCGGGTAAAACATGTCCCTTTACATGTGCTGCCAAGGCAAAACCCAGCATCACATTTCCCTCTGGGTCCTGATGGGGCTGGCAGGGTTGCTCGCCTGTAAGCAAATTTTCCATCTTTCCCCCTAGCCCAGCAAATATAAATCCTTGAAACAATTCCCAGACTTGAGTGAAGCTGAAAGTCAAAAAAATAAAGCAGAAATGTTGCTGGTAACCTATACTTGTCTAATAATACAAAACAATATTCCAAAATCAAACCTCTTCTACTCCCATTTGAACTCTGGAAAGAGAAAAAAATGGAAAAAAAAAAACCCAAAAAGGTTCCCCATTCCAGGCCGTGCTTGACAACCTGCTCCATATCTAATCTTTATATATTGCATAAGGTGTTTGCTAACATCCAAAGTATCTTTCACTGTTTTGAATACTCTTATCACAATCTTGGAGGCAGCTTGGTGTAAGCAGTAAGTCTTGTTAGGCAAACAAACACTTTTTCATATTAAGATGTACTTAATAAATGACCAAAAATCCACCATCTCCTATTAATAAAATGCTGAGCTGGAACCACCTCAGGCTTTTTGAGCACACCTTTTGAATATTTACATCTGGAGAGTACACAGTGTTTACAAGAACTCGTGTTTATTTATCCAAGAACACTTTCGCAGAAAAGCTTCTTTATGACTAGCTGTACATTTGCCTTTGCCAGTTTATTGACCTTTAGCAATGCATGCCTATTTGTTTGGTAAAAACGATAGTGTTAATCTAACCTGCCACGTGTAACGTATCTCGGTAACAACCTTCTGGTTTTTGTTTTTAGACTTGTGGGTGGCAGCACCATCCCTTGGGTTTGAGGGTTTGAAGCCAGTGCTGGCCCAGTGATGAGCAAGTGTCGTTGCTGTCTGCTGACCCCTGTTAGGTGGCTTCAGGCAGATGTGCCCTGGGTCCGTGGGCTGGCACATCCCTGGCATTTCTCCACGTGCTTCCAGGCACTTTGGTCACTGCTCCCCCGGTGTGAGGCTGAGGGGGCTCAGTCCTGGCCCCGGGGCACCATGGCTGCCTTTTCCATGCTTAACTGGATGGCTTTCAATCTGCTTGCTCCCTACTCTGGCATTTCCTCAGAACTAAGTATATTTATCCAAGAGCACTTCCGCAGAAAAGCTCCTTTATGCTGTGCTATATATTTTCCCTGCCAGCATCCTGACCTTTAGCACTCACCCACCGGTTTTGCCTCAAAAGTGCATTTGAGAAGAGTCCCTCGGAGGCTGYGCGGGGCCAGCTGGCTCCGCGCCGCCGGCTCTCCGGGACGGCTGCGGGGCTCCGGCCGGCCGARGACCACCGTGCGGAGAGGGGCGCTTCCACGAACCGCATCGCCCACAGCCAGACGCTGCAGGTCGTCCAGCTCTGCAGTCRCTTCCAAAAGTGCAAATACCTGACCGAGCACGGCTAGACTGCACGGGAGAGAGGCAGGAGGGCACAGAGTGGGATTTTAGGCCCTTCTTCATCCCCTCTCCTCAAAATGCAAATACAGAAAGTCTTTAATTTGCTCCTCACTAGAAATGGAGATGGTCTCCGAGTAGATTGAAGAAAAATTCAGGTGGTATTTCTTTGCTTAGAGATGAGTTTATTTACCTGACARGAAGACAGTTGAAATAAAGACTTAGATTTCTTTTTCACTGGTATGTAATTCTACATTAAGTAGCACAAGAGCTGAAACTGAATCTAGGCTTCCTTGTTCCCAAGGACTCAGGCAGCACAGCCTGTCTTCTCCAGCTGAGTGATAGCTAGACCCAGCCTAGCAGGGTAGGTGCAAGASTCAGGGCTGGGATAGCCTACTGAAAGCCCTACCGAAGTCTACCCAAGAGGGCTTAGCATGCTGTGGGTCCCAGCTGTAAGTTCAAAACTGGACCTGAGGGTGAGACCATGATGAGTGAATGCCCCAACCACTCAGTGAAAAAAGGGAAAGCAAAAACAGAGGAGGAGGAAAGATGATGATGTAGGTGGAGTTAGGGGGCACTGGGAATGACTGAAAGTCTGTAGAGAAGACCAATACTGAAAAGCCACTGGGGGAAATGAAAAGCAGATGAAGCAACATGAGAATAGGAATTGTTTGATTTTGCTTTTTTTTAAWGAAATTTGGAAGCCATGTAGAAAAATAAATTGAAAAAAAAACATAGTGAAGGTAGCAAAATTGAGCACTCAGAACTTAAGAAACAAAAGGATGAAAGCTGCAAGAATAACATGTACAGACTTTTAATGGCATGAGTATTATTCATTGAAAAGGCACATGAAGGGGATGTGGTAGACTGCATCACTTGATGGCTTTAAAACAAGACTAGGAACCTTAAACATTGGCTCTGAATGCCCTAAAAAGATATTGCACTTGCTGCAAGAATCTTGTGCATACATTTTGTGGTCAGCTTTAGGCAGAAGCTCCCACTACAAGGTCAGAGCTMGAGCCAGGGCTGCTTTGGCACAGCTTGGGAACATCACGGGCTGACCCTGCTGCTTGGACATCTGTAGTGCCTCTGACCTTGTGAGGGAACTTGGGCCAGTGGCGAAAGCAGCGGAGGCTGCAGTGAATGCTGGAGGAGCAGTGTTAGGTTAAGAGGATCTCAGCATGGTTAGACCTTGTTCCGCTGGGTCTCCTCCACCAGTTTGTGCTCTCTGAGCTTCAATTTGAACTGCTGAGGACAGGACAGCTCTGCCTCCTCACAGGARGAATAATTGTGGGGGATGTCTGCACAGGGAGAGGTACTGAGATGATGCCAATGATTCACTGCAGAAGCCAAGAAACGTCATCTCCTCAAGCTACCAGTGGGGGAAGGTAAGTGAGCTCCATTTCTCTCTAACCTTGTCCCCACACTTTTTTTTTCCATAGTTGATAAAACCCTACTCACATTTTTGAAAGCCCTGAGGTCAGGGTTTAGTATCTGCATTTCTTCCTTTTAAGAATCTGCAAGCAGTGGCCAAAACAAGGAGCAATCAGGTAAGTGYGGCCAACATGTGGTATCCTCAGAGCTCTTAAAAAAATCAGTATTTAATGTTGGCAAGGGAGTGAACCAGGACCTGAGGTCACTGTGGGTGTAGGCACAGAGTGGGGGTAGATGTTCAGTCAGCCAGGACAATCACAACAGTCCAGCCTGACTTTTAACTCACGGAAAAACTCCAAAGTGCAAAGCAACCTAGAAAGTTCACTGGGAGTTGTTGGTATTCAGCACCTCCCAGGTTTGGGCTGTCAAAGAATGATTTTAATAGCACATTAAGTATCTGATTCTGGAACATGATCAAGACCTAACACAAGGAAGTAGCTTTTAATTAACAAGTTCCACATGCTACATATGAAAAATAACAGCCAGTATAATTTAATAAAATTAAGTGACATATCAAAACCCCTCCAATGCTGAGTTTAGCTGTTTCAATTTAAAATAAACATTTCTACATCAAAGTGCCATAAAAATAATTTGCTTAAATTTAATTTTTATACTGGTAAAAAGGATTTTACAGCCTAGAATACATGTTTTCCTACACGCCATACAGCTGCCGAAAATTGTATTAATTGTACTGCTTTCAGTGATTGTGTTGGCATAAGCCATTAATAATTTAGACTCGTGGGGTTTGTTTTGTTTAATTTATTTCCAAAAAAATATTTTTATTGCAGAAAGCTAAAATAACATGTAACCAAACATTTAGATTTATATGGAGGGTTTCAGCCAATAAAAACCTGAGTTAGAATGGTAAGCTGTGTTTGAGAGACTGAAATACTACAGTTTTATCAAAAGCAGCAATATGGAAGCAGAAGCTTCAAAAGATTGTTTATTTAGGTTTTATTTAAGTTTTTGAGCAAATATTAATTATAGTGTTGCTGTGATAAGTACTGGAGTGGAGAAGTCATGCTTAACTGCTGTTTCATGATGCTGTTTTTTCTCTCTTGATTCTCTATAGCTTTGGCACATTATTTTATTAGGCAAGAAGATACTTTTTAATAGTTCTTAGTATAGCTCTTATAATACTCTGCTGATACAGGTGAATTAGCTGAGTCAGTTTAATGGATCAGATGATGGGACACACACATTTTGAAGTCTGCTTCACAAATTAGATTACAATCCATGATTTCATAGATTCCCAGCAGCTTTTAAATATTCCATGAAAACTTTTAAAGTTTTTGCATTTAAAGTTTTTGCATTTAAAAATAGGGGTGCTCCCCTCAAATGAAGCTGCATGGAGGAGGGAAGGACTAGCTAGGCCTTCATGAGGACTATCAAAGAGGCTCATGAATCTTCAGAAAGCATTTTCTGCTTTGCAGGCTCTTTAACATCCCGTACAGTCTAACTATGTAGCACCTACATTTTGATTAAAAAGAGAGAGAGAAAAATACAAATGAAGTCTGCCCGGACTGAAGTTAATATTTACTGAGCAGCGGAAACAATCATTCCAACCACTGACAATGATGAATCTRAACTTACTTCATTGCCCAGGGCCAGCCAAAGGGAGAAGCTGCTTTGCAGACTTGTCTTGCATGCAGATGTTTGGGTGTCCTCCTACACATTTGTGGTAGGTGGCTGTGGTTCATCCTCCCACTTTCTTCTTGGTTGCCCATCCCCAACAGTCTGAAACCACCACAAGCACTATAATGTCATAAAGGACAAGGAAATATTGTCACTTTCTGACTAGGATTCTGAAGCTCTAAATTCAGCATCCTTCAGGCTTTTCTCTGTAGCCACCAGGGCCCCTGGCTATCTTTATGAAAATGGAAGTTGAAATTGCTCTATAAGGACAACATCAGATATCAGGGCCTAAGGCAAATCCCAAGAAAGGCCAGGAAAGCTCATGAACTCCCTGGGGAACCAGTTGACTCCTTGTGGGCAGAGGGGGCCTAGCACACCATGCAAGATATATTTTGCTTAGGGTGCTTCATAGAGACATCAGGAGTGGTGCAGGACACCCACACAYATCCTTCTTGCTTGCCTCTGCAGCAGTGATGGTGGCCCTCTTCAAGCCCCGGTACCCAGGTGACAGGAAGGAGCTTTGCCTGGTGCCTCCTTTCCTACAAGGCAAGCTCCGTGCTCCACGTCCGGTGTGCGAGCTCCCTGGCTTTGAAGCATGCTCTGATGATCACTCATTTGAACGCTGGACGCTTCCCGCTTTCATAACTGCTGCTTCTTCCTGGGCCCTTTTCCAAAGCCCTGCGAGTGCCAGGCTGTGGCGGAGACTGCAGCGGCTCCTTCCCCACCTGCCCAACGTGGAGCTCACACACGAGCTTCACCGTCACGGACTCCTGAGGCCCTGCAGTAGCAGTTACCAGAACTAGCACAAGCTTTAACAACTGAGTTTTCTGCTGTAGAAATCATCTCCTTACGCCTCCAATGTCTGTGTCCTGGGCACTTGTGCAAGCCTATCCATTTCCCCATGCCTGCCAGCGCAGGCCTTCCCTTGGCTCTCTGCTCTCTCCTTCCCACCACTGGTGGTCAGACCTGTCTTGCTGCCATGCCAGCTGTCGGGATTAATTGCTCTCCCTCTTTCCACCTCGGCAGCTTCCCATCTGTTTTTCAGCTATAGCTTAAATCCCTTTTGATCTGATCCTGAATCACYGACTGCAACTGGAGCCTGTGCACARACTGTTTCTGGGAGCAGGGTCCTCCCTTGTTTGCTCTCCCCAGCTCCACATGATGTTAGCCCACAGTACCCAGKGCAGCCCATTAAATGTCTCCTTGCCAAGGGTGGGATCATGCAGTGTTGTGGGAGCCATGGCCATGTTCCTTAAAAACACACACTTAGCTATATTTCTGGTGGATCTATTAATTTGTAGGAAATTAAGACTGTGCTTAGGGCTTTTCTGGGCAGCAGCCAGAACATGTAGCACAATTCAAGACTGAACCTTTCCATCCTAAATTGTTCTATAGACATGCYACAATACATCGTATAGCCAAGTGCATAGAGAGCATTCATCCCCTTGTTTCATTCAAAAGTCACTTTATCCATCCCACAATTTTTTAAAAAACATTATCTATTTATTTAATTTAGTAATCTAATGCACTGCTATTCAGACAACAGTTTCAGACTAAAGAACATCATGTTAACTGAAACTGCAGCACAGTACAGTTGACATACAGTTAGGAGATCTTAATTGTGTGATCAGGAGCTGTTACTGATAGTGATTCTTTTGTATCCCAAAAGCTGGCATTGAGATGTAAACCAAAAGGACAAGTTTTATACATAAGAACAGTMTTCAAATCCTAATCCATCTTCTGGATCTGAAGAAGTAAGGTAATTGCATCCACAGTGACACACTGACACATGATTTCCTAAGACTAAAGCAGTTTTATCCACCATTGAATAAMATAATTAACCAAAATATTTATGAACAGTACGGCTGTGCATTTTCCGAATGTGAACTTCAAAGTATCTCTGCTCTCTTGGCTCTATGATAGAAAAAGCAGGTACTCATGAGATACATCTCCTTCCACAAGCATGAATGCAAAGAGCCAGAGTGCATACACTGCAATTACAGGATAAGCAGAGAGATGTTAATGTAAACTGTTAGTGAGGAATGTGTGTTTGGGCAATTGAGTCTCACTTTTTATGTGCAGGAGTCAAGCAGAGAAAGGGAGCAAGGCAGAACTTGCAGGTGAGCACAGAAATCTGTGAAATAAGAAAAACAGTTTCTGGGAATGATCTGAGACACCTAATCCATATATGAAATTACCGTGCCTGTCTGTTAATAGGTTGTTAAATGGAATGTGGTAGATAGTGCCAACATGAAAATCACTATCTTATGTAAAGATTTGTAAATTTATAGGGAAAGAGAAAAAATGGTAATAAGCACTTGATGTAAACGAAAGGAGTAAGTTGAGCTTTAGTGACTCTTATTAAGACTGCTTTTGAGGTTTGATCTTTCAAAGTGTTGAATAACCTCAGCTCCTGGTGAACTCAATGGAAGTTGAGTGTCTCTTGAAAAAAGTTGAACCATTAATCCTAGGTGATTTATTGCATTAAAATCCTGGTAGTATTTTTGTGAAAGCAGAAGAAAGCTCTGGAAAGATCTGAAAAGAAGATCCAAATCCTATGGGATAAAAAGCAAGTTGTAACATTTGAGCAATCAGAAGTTTGAAGGGGCTAGAAAGGAGATCATAACTTTATGGATGTTATTCATCCACTAAGGAATACAGTTAAATTAAAACTTGCAGAAACCACACTACTTCTTTTCTGGATTCCTCTCATTCCTACCAAAGGCAGGASATAAACAGAATGTTTCTGTGGTGGTGATGTCCTGGGTAGGATGGCAGGTACCCATCTTCACTTCCTAGAGTGAGTTCCACTCCCTCCCTTCTCCACAGGGAGGTGTGTATGTGTGTGATGGGTCTATATATGTATCTATGCAGAGTTTGCAGCAGATTTCATCTGATATGTATGTATGTATGTATGTATGTATGTATGTATATTTTACCAAAGCTGGAAGCTGTTCCACACATTTCAAATTATTCTTTGTGATCCCTGGTTGTATCTGGTATCACAGAGGATTGGACTGGATGATTTCTAGAGGTCTCTTCCAACCTCAASCATTCTGTGATGGCAAAGCGCCATCATGCTCTGTGTACAGAGCATGTCTACAACCTCTACCTAGATGTCTCCAGGCCCCTGTGGTGGTACTCAGCCCAGGCACTGGCATGATGATYCTCTGAGCTGTATCCAAATAGGATGGTAGGTGCAGAAGCACTGAATCTGGAATCTGGGAAGYAGTACACCTTGGCTGGAACCAGGATGCTCCTTTTTAATGGGTCTTGCCTCTCTGCAAGATTCATTAACTTGGTCAATGAATCATCCAGAMTGAAATCATCCTGGTGAGGGATGGGCAGCATAGGTCTTGGTGTTAGTTGCTCTGTCTGTCCAACCTCCTAGCTCAGCACAGCGTTCAGGGATTGAGGATACGTTTAGCAAAAAAATGCTAGGGCTTGACAGCATATATGACATATATGAGCATATATATGTGTGTGTGTGTGTATATATATATATATATATATATATATATATATCACAATTTGTCATCTAGGCAAAAAGTTGTGATGGTAACTGCCCCTCCTGCTCTTTAACTATGTTGTCTGCACCATAAAGGAATTACATGATGTAGTAGAACACACACTATGAAATGACTTGGAGAAGCTATCTGCATAAAACCAGGAATGGATATGTGCATGCTTGCATATAAGATAAACAGATAGATATTGGAAGAAAAAAGAAAACAAAAAAAGCCCTATCCAGAATTCATTAGGTTATCTGCAAAAGTACTTAAGGGGGCCTCCTTTGGGTTAATTCTTTCATGGGTCGCACAGAAAATTACAGTCTGGCTGAGTTATTTCATTCACATTAATCTTTCTCCAGCAATCACCACCTTATTCTTCATGATCCTTAAATTAAGGCATGTATTAATTATTTATACAGCTCCATCCATGTGTACGGTGTTTTACAAAGCAAGTCAAATGAAGCCTTGTTCACAGAAGAGTGTATAATTTAGCACAGGCAGAGGCAAAATGTGTGAACAATTCAAGTGTAGAAAGAACAATGGAGAAGATACAACAATGGAGAAGAAATCAAAAGAGGAAGGACTTCTTTTTCTAGAAAAATTTAAAATCTATGATAGCTGGGGAGAGCTGTTCTGCTGGAAACTGGAGCTTGGAAAGAATGACCAGGACCTACGGTGTCCGTAGGCCTATGGTGGTGGGGAAGTACAGCTAGGGCATGATTATGGAGGATCCT
>NW_020455543.1:336884-377537 GCF_003342845.1 Nothoprocta perdicaria
GGAGGATTGAAGTCCTCCGCAAAGATATAGAAGTCATGGGATGATCTGATGGTCYACAATCCTTGCAGCGACAGAGACAAGAGATGTTGTGAAGAACAAGATGCCCTGGACAGTGGGGAGCTAACAAAGATAGTAAGTCAGGTTTTGTTTTCAACATTTTTAATCTTCAGCTTCTTTGCAGGATCTCTGTCAAAGCAAATAAACTGCAATCTTCCCTTCTGGCAACTCCTCCCTCCWTTTTAGCTTGTTTGTCAACGGGATACCAAGATGGTGTGATCATGGCACTGCTTGAATCTAATTTCAGGTAGGTGAAGGGACATGGGAAGGATGGTGGTCCTTCCACCAGGTGGTCCTTGTGTTGTCATTTGCAGTTTGTGTTGCTAAATGTGAGTCCTGGGATGCTCCTGGGTTTCACACAAGCTTTGGCCTTCACTTGTAGTCTGCCTATTCTCGAGTGGTCTGTGGAGAGGAGATGGAAGGTGCTTCCTGATGAAACAGCTGCTGTCTGGGGTGATAGAGGCTTGATAAGTGCTGACAGCTCATACTCTGCTCATTTCATCCCTATCTTGGTGCAGTCTGTGACACTCACAGAGGCAGCTGGGCAGTTCATAAAACGTTTCACTTGTGGAACCAGCAAACTCTCCCAAATTCTCTTCAGGAATGCGGAGGTTGGAGAAACTCATGCATGGGTAAAAAATAATCTAGACAATTTGCTTCTTTTTTCTAGCTTAGCATCAATAGTGGGACTTAAAAAAAGATCCCAGTATGCCAACTTCCTTGGGAAAATTATTAATTAAATTAAAATTATTAAAATATCCTAAGCAGTTCTATTAGATCTTTGCAGTTCTTAAAATGCACAAATTAACATCCTTAGCTATATTGAAAGCTTAACCCTTTCTTGATCTACCATCATTTCTGTATTACTACAGCTTTCCAAATACCATAACCACTTTTTAAAATAAAAAAGTCCCATAAAATATAGCTTAAATCCCCARGCTCTTTCTCTTCTGCCCATTGTGACCTATGGCCATCCAAGAATGCCCAAGTAGAGCTGTGAAATGGTGTCAGAAACTCTGCTATCATTGTGCATGCATCCTGAGGGTGATAGGGCACCCACTCAATAGGGTCCGTGTGGCTTCCTGGGGCCGCCGCAATCTCATGTGGAAAGGGCCATTTGTGGCTTTCGAGAGGCTGTTCAAGGAGACACTCATGCTGCAGGGTGAGAAGAAAAATACCAGGGATAAGAGATATTCCTTGGAAATTGAGGTTTAAAAAATGTTCCAGTTTGATAGAACTTCAAGACATAGGTGGATTTTCTGGGGAAAAGCACAGAAAAAAAAATGTTCTTGAATCTCATGGTTGTTATAGCACTTACTCATGAGGAGAACAAGTTGTGGTCAAACTTCTACTCTGGGCTAGCTGAAAGAAAACAAGTGTGTGTGCGCACGTGTGTGTGTTTTCCTCCCCCTTCCCCTAGATGGGTGCTTTGAATACCAAACTGTTGTGAAAGCYCTTTCTCATTCTTTGTTTCCAAATTTCAAGTGGTGTTTCAGTAGCCCTTCTTGAGTGAGCTTTCATCGAAATGAGTAAATTTCCATGGAAACTGGTGACTTTTCAGGCTTAGTATGTTCCAATTAAGTATAGTTCAATTAAGAGATTTTGCACCAAAACTCTAGGTACGTACTTTAGAGTGACCCGCATTCATCTCTAGTTTATCTCTTATGAAAAGATCCTGCCACCCCTTACAGACCTTTCATACTTATGAAGAGAGAATTTATTTATATACATCTTGCTCTTACTTTCTATCACTTGTGGCTGTCAATGTGAGATTCCTGTGGTACATCTGAGAATGGGTATCCTATAAAATATTCTGCAATGGCATCAACATTGTGCTGAGCTCTGATCCTCCCCTCAGGCTCTCCCAACCCCCGCTCAATGGCTGAAGCATGGACCTTCCTCCTCTTGCCCAGCCAGAGTTTTTWAAAAGTATTTTAAAATAAATTTTAAAACAAGTATAATGGATATGATGCATTGCAGATAAGCAAAACATTCTTGATTACTATGAGTGCTTTCTTGATAGTGATATAAATACACAAGGGCAGAGACATCCAGCAGCACAGCCTTTGCAATCAGATAACCTTGTGTTGACTCCTGCAAAGCCCAGGATTCCTCTCCGTGAGCAAGACCTGAGACTCAGGGTCTCGCCCAGTTAAGTTTACGCCCAAGTTAAAGCAGGTTTCCAAGGCTTTTTGATCAAAGTTCACAATACTGTTAACATAATTTACTGAAGTCAGTGTTTTGCTCTGCTGTCCTGCATAAAGACTTTTCCTGTTCTTTACCTCTCTCTTCTACCTCCTCTCAAAATACAAAGTCAAAACTGAAACAAATGGCAGCAGCAGCAGTAATACAAGGAAAAAGTTTTGCTGAAATTCTGTAGTTGCTAAGTTCAAACCCCACCATCAGTAACCCCCACACAGCCTCTTCATTTTACTGGTATTGCATGGAGGAAGGAGAGAACTTGCTATTGCTTATTTTATTTATTTAATTTCCCTGCAGGTGAATGCTATACATTTACACAAGTGAGTTCAGCATCTCTTGCTGGGTTTCTTGGTTCCACTTCTCTCTTTGCGTGACTCCTGTGCTTCTTTGCTATGCATGAGAGCTGCTGTACGAATGATGAATGAGTCAGCCAAAAAAGAAAGATGTCCTGACCTCAGTTAACTGCTATAAGATATTTTTTCAGTATTAAAAAACAGCAAAACATTTTTGTTCCAGATTTCTCTGAATATAAATCTGATTATAAAGCCAGGCCTCCCATGAACAATTCCTGTTTTAACTCGGTAATTTACTAGGTAAGTTGCTTATGTATTTTAGCTTTTAATTATTTATTTACCCTACAGTTCTTTAATAAAAGATACTTTCCATAGCAGCCTTCCATGTCATGTTAGTAATAATCTACAGTGATTTCTCTTCTGAAAGTAACACATACCTACGCACAAATCATGGAGTGTGTGGGCTTGACATTGCTTTAAAGGTCGTCTCTATTTTCCACCGAACATATTTTCCTGATTATTTAATAATGGCATTTTTGGACAACAACATGTAAAATATTTCCATGTCATAGTCAATAAACAGCATTTCTAATTAAAAAGGTGAGGAGGGTTTATATTTGGGTAAAAAGAGAAATAAGGGATACAAGACACAGCTGCTGATTTTTGGATTCTACTTTTGAGTGTAACATAATACAAACTGCCTAGACATAAATCCCCTGCACTCCACAATCCGCTGGGCAACTGCTTTCCTTGTGTTCATACTTTAATTTTGCTTGGAAGCCCGTGCGCCCTGGAAACCAAGTCACTCAACAGCTGGATTATGGTATCAGTGGTTTTTAAAATTCTCGCAATTTATCCCCAGTTTAATGGCAATTCACATACTGTTCTGAAGAGCCATGTCCCATTGTTTCTTCACCACTTCTAGCTGTCCCTCTCCAGTTTCTCCGTGTGAAAATGGGCCTGGATCCAGTAAAACATTTAAGCATGTGCTTCAGTTTGAGTACCTGATAAAGGAGAGGGCTTGGGAAGTGTGGCCACAAACACTCCTCGAGGTACCCGCCAGTTATGTCCGAGAGCTCTCTTAGTGAACGAGCTTCAAGGATGATGGGGAGAACCAGAGGATAGAGGATGTCTTTTGCAGAAGATATGGACTTTTCGTTTCATGAAGGAACAAGTACGAGCAGATGGTGACTTATCCCCCAGGCAGCATCATTATCTGTGTTCTGGCAGCACTAATCTGCTAGCCCAGCTGGACCCCCGAGTGCATGATACATATTGTGGATGAGCCATGGCAAAGAGAGATCTCCTAAAACCTGTCAGAGCAAAGCTCCACCTCTCATCTTCCTGGGCATCCAGTTTCCCCAGCTCACATAGTCCATTGTGTGACCTCCACCAGCCTCTTCTGCATCTCTCTGAAGGGTTTGTCCTCACCCTCTTCTGCGTGGCTGAACTAAGAATTGCCTGTGTGGCATTTTACCAGGTGCTTCAGCACAATCCAGGCAGAAGAAACACAATGAGTTTCCTTTGTCTGTGCATTGTTATTATTAAACAATATGTTAATGCTACACTTTAGYGCATGATTTTACTATTTTTTTAAATGCCTGTTGTATTAAGATAATTTGTTTCTCCCAATGTTGTTCAAAAAATCCATTCAACAAAATGTTAAATGATTTTGATTTCATTTTAACTGCTGGCAGTGTTCCCACTTGAGAAAAAAAACGCTTAGGCTCAATAGAAACATAATAAAATAGAACTAATATTTAAATGAGGGCTCACGCACTATGACTGGACTTCTCATTTAAGAGAAATGGACTCTACTGGCTCATTTGTGAAAGGTAAGCTGTTTTTTTTTTTGCTTTTCCATTAGGAAGATGATTGGTTTTGTGGAAGACATCTGATAAATGTCCTCTGCCCAATTTTTCCTTGTTAACAGACGTTCAGTGATTTTTCTGTCAGTTTTGTGCAGTTTTAATTGATATTTTAACTAGCTAGACATAAATGATTTTTAAAARAAAGAAAGAAAGAACTTTCTGTATGGAYACTTTCTATGCTTTTCTTAGTTCTTTAATATAGAAAAACTGGACAATTCATATGAAACCCGGAAAGGATTGTATATTAAAACTCCAATTTTCTTTTGAAGAGAAAGTTGACAATTGTTACACAGATTTTCCTTCCAAGCCATTTAAATTTAAAACACATTTCGTTACATTTACTATATTACAGAGATTCAATAAAGTATGACTTTTAATATCTATCGAAATATAAAACTTTTAATATAAAAAAAATGGCTTTAATCTCACTGAAGAAAAGTCTGGAACAAACTTTGCCAGATATACAGATACCCTCAAACAGCATCTCTGAAACACCACTGGTAATTTTGTTATTACCCACTTTGAGCTATAACAAAATGAGCCCAAATTCTACCTTTTTTCTACCTGTTTTTAACTGTACTGCCAAGGGCCAAAGAATAGTGATTTTTTATTCCACCATATCCTAAACAATGTATTCTTTCTACAATCTCTGATTATTAAAAAACTGGGGGAATTGTTTCTAAGGAGAAGCACATAAATGTTTCTTTTTCTTGTCTCCTCAGTGTTTTGAGGTGTTCTGTGATACTACCTTAAACAACATCAGTGATTTTARTTCCCAAGGCTGCAAGAGGCAGTTATAAGGATTACTCCGTATCTCAGAATCACAGAATGGTTGAGGTTGGAAGGGACCTCTAGAGATCATCTAGTCCAACTCCCCTGCTCGAGCAAGGACAATATTCTGCGTTTATCTGCCCAGCACAGTAATGTCATGTAGAGCTTTCCAAGGAGCTGAGTAGGTAGGCCCTGGTATCTGTAAAATAATGAAAGATTCTATATAGATCTTACCTAATTTATTTTGGGAAGTACATGAGATGACATACATATTAACAAGGATCACATAACTTTATTGCAATTAAATTCCAAAACTTCTCTTTATGGTGTTTTTTCCTTCTCCATGCTAATCTGAATATCTTCACTCAATGATTTGTGCATTATATAGACATCTATGAGGCCATATGCATAATAAATCAAGAAGTTAGTATACACAGTCAAATTCAAATCTTCTGTCAYTTCAGTGTGAAATATATATATTCATATTCCACGTGTGGGACTGGATAAGTTTTATTAAGAATAAGGACATATGGAGTTCTTGTGACAATAACAATTACAAGGACATAACATCCAATGCTGGGGTTATTACATCAATATGGTCTCTTTATGTCACAGGCCGATGTCAGGCCAATCCTGCTGGCTGTGTTTGAGATGTCACTGTTGTTTCTGAGCCTCATTGGCCACCATGAGGCCATTGATGCTGGTTCTGCTTATGATGTCACTATTGCATCTTCATTTCATTAGCCAGTATTAGGACAATGCTATTATCTGTACTTGTGATCCTTATGTCATTGGCCAGTGTCAACAATGGAACAATGCTACTGTTTGTGTTTGTGACATCTCTGCTACTGCTGTGACTCATTCACCAGGGTCAGGGCAGTGCTGCTTGCTGAGATTTGAGGTCACTTTGGCCTCTGTGACTTAGTGGCCAGTTTCAGTTTTACAGTTGGATGTGATGATCTCGAATGTTTTTTCCAATCGTAATGATATTATGGTTCCATCTCTTCAGTGACACCTTTTAAGAATGATTTTCTCCTGCTTTGTTCTCATATATCAATATTTTAGCAGACTGGGTGAGTTTTCCCCTTTTCCAGGTTAGGCCTGAATAAAACAAAGCAACACGTGTTTTTCCTTGGAATCCTTTTGGACATCCTGAGCTCTAGGGAAAGGCTACTGAATGTCTTGTAGTCTTTTCCTTTGGAAAGTCAGCCAGTCATGTGGCATCAACTTAAAAAAACCCCAATGCACTGACCCATCCACCCACCTTAAAAAAAAAAAAAAAAAGCACTCTAGAACAACAACAAAAGGAACTCAAATAGTTTTTGACTTGGTTCCAAAGCTTTAATCCCTCCTAAATTTGCGGTGGCGCTTTGGGAGAATGCCACAAGATGTGCTTTCATAGCTATCATGGCTTTCACATCTTTCACAGCCTGTGGTGTAGAAAAGTGTCTCACACCAGCAAGGGCAGGTTTGGCTTCTGAACCTCTAGAAACAACATGGTCCTAGGAGATCTCAGGGGGTCCTGGGCCCAGAAGGTGCATGTGCCACATTTTCTGCTTCCCCAGCCCCATRAGCATCCCTCTCAAGCTGTCCTGTAACACTAGCCTCCTGAGGGTGAGTGGAGAGGGGGCCCCACGTACGGGCAGGCTGAGCTCCCTCCACCGCCAACGTCACCTGGGTGCAGCCTCATCCCTGGCCGTAGACTTGGGACCCGTGTCTGGAGAAGCACCACCCATAAAGCTGACACCTGAATCCTGTTTTCAAACACATGGCTTTAGAGAAAGGTGGGTGGAGAGGGCAAGAAAAGCATGTTCACAAAGTTGTGCAAGCTCATTCTGTGTACAGCGTGATGGCTGCAATATCAATTATGTTCCCGAGCTTCCAAGAAACAGCTGACCACAAGGATGAAACTTGTGTGGGAGGGAGAGGGAACATGCTTGGCAGCTGGTCTCAGACAGAGGAATCCCTGCCCCAGGAGGACAGGTTAGTAACAAACTGGTCTTATTCGGAGCATGATGTAAAATTTATCAGTTTCAGTTTTCTCAGTGGTGATAATTCTCATAGGGAAGGAGGAGGGGGAAAATGGTAACGTTTCTCTGTGCAACTTTCAAGTTATGCTCTGTCACAGGGATGATGAGGATATAAGTATCTGTTTCTGTTGATCAGTGAGATTTGTTTTTGTGATCTGCATTTTGCCTTGTTTATGTTAACTTGGGTATATTGTATAGTGCTAGATACCTATACTCTAAGGATATTGCCCCTATAAGAGCTGCAGTAGCTGTGGGGAAGGAAAAAAGTATTTCCTTCTCTCTGACATATTGTAGGATAATCTAAAAAAGAATAATCATAAATAATAATTCTGTTCATATGATGCCATGAAGAGGAAACATTAAACTTGGGCTACCTTGGAGAAAACAATAGGTCAAAGAGGGGCTTATGCTTGTTTTAAAATATTTGTGGATATAAAGACTTTTTTTCACCTAGGCCTTTACACGCTGCTGATATAGAAAGAACAGTCATCAGTCATTTTTAGCTGCTGCTGTCATAAGTAGGAACCAATAAAACACTTTAGGTCGAACACATACATGTTATGTTTAGAACAACCACCCACTATGTACCATATGCTATCACACTCCCTTAACAGAATGAAAAAAGCCTGAGTTTCCCCACTTATTTTTAAGGAGTTTCTCTTTAACACCTTTTTTTTTGTTGTGCTTAATTTATATTTAAATTTAAAAATGACAGATGTTATTTGTTTTCTAATGTAAATTGAAATGTAGATATCGGCGTTTTGTGGTCATGGTACTGTAATGCTGCCATCGTTATAACACTCAATTCATGAAGAAAGTTTGCTGAAATGGACAAAGCCATATAACTAAATCTGAATTCTGGTAAAAAAAATGCTTCATTAAGCCACCTGAACAAGATGAAGAGTTCCTGAGTATTTAGGGCCCAATCCAGYAAAGCTCTTTGTTAGCCTAAGCCTTAAAAAAAGAAAAATGAGGTTATCTGTGATACTACAAGTGTTTTGCAAAGTACACTGGAAGTGTTTTCCAAGATTGGGCCACAATGTCCATGACTTTATGAAATGGTTAACAAAATAATAAGATATTATTTAGGTCATGGTCTCATCTACAAGTTATGTTGCAATAGCTAATATTTTCTGTAAAGCTAGAATAAAGTCAAATCTAGGTAGCAACAGCAGTACATGGGCCATAAATTATGTTACGCRGTACTACACAGTTGTGGGAGTTGGAAAGGCTGAATTGTCCTTAASTGCAAAGCTCTTGTCCCCAGGTACTACAGACTGTTCCCAGGAGGTAGGAAATAATGGGGTCCATCTATCAGCAAGGCAGGTTGGTAGATGCTTGGATGTGCTGGGGCACTCAAGACTGCTCACACAGGAGGGCAAAGTCAGCGCGAGTTGCACTTGGATGTGGCTCTAAGGTGAGGTGGTGAGCAGAAGGCAAGCGGGTGGGTGAACTGGCACCTCCAAAGCATTGTCTTGCAACACCACCCCCAGGGAAGCATTGACCTAATTGAGGCTAATGTTGAGGCTAAAATTGACCCACAGCCTTGGCAATTGTGGGAATGTGAGATTCCTGAGGAAATGCACAATGAAATGGGCCACCACCCATACCATTCTACACTAACATGATTTATAAACCTTCTTTCTGGAGTCAAACAGGACATTTAACTATATGCCTTTGCACTGAGTTGCATCAATGTGCAGAATATTTTGGTGAGGAGATGGATTCTGTAGACTTCCTCATTTCTGTTCTGTCTCTTCAAAACTGACTTGGTAAATCTGAGATACCCTACCAATCAACAGGAATGACCAGCACAGATTTATCATTTTATTCTCAGGAACTCTCTCCTTTCCTACTAACCTTATGATCCTGCACTTTTCTTTCTGAATATTTTTCTTGTCTCATGTACATCCATCAGATAAACAGCACAGATTTAGCGTGTGTACTTAGAAAGCGGGTAAAACTGTGGACTAATGCATGCCTGCTTGCCGTGTGCTTGTATAGGAATACAGTTAAGGAGGCGGCCTGACATTGGCTTGTAGAGAAAACAGTCATACCATGCATATGCAAAYGGTTACTGTTTGGAACAGAACCAGTCCCGTGGGAAATGCTATTTATTGCTAAGCTTTTATAGAGGTTACCATAATTATGGAATAATTAGATAGCAAGATCTACGGGACAAGGTCTTTATAGACTCTGAGAAGCAGCTAGCACATTTTGATATACTACAAGCAACAGCAATAGAAATGCAAAGCAATGCTGTGGCATGAGTCCTTGGTGCAGCGAGTTACTGTGGGGAGACCGGTGAGGCAGCAAAGCTCGGTTCTGCTTCAGAGCAGCCAGGCTTATCCGCCACAACTGCACAGACCTGAGGACAGGACTTTCCAGTGCACCCTTCCAGCTCTGAGAAGGGTCTGCTTGGGACCAATATCCTGTTCTCACTGGGAGAGACCAGGGAGTCCGTGTCATGTTCCCATCGAAACAAGAGTGTTGGAAGTACCATACACTCTTTGAATCAACTAAAGTTGCCAAAAGAATAATTTGAAGAGCAGTAGCTGAGCAGTAAATAAGATGGTAGGGAACTGAGTTTATGCCTAACTGTAAAATGTGATTTTTGTGAGATAGTAGTTTTTGGGAGACCCTTGCAATTGTGTGTCTGTCTTACTGTATCAGTTTACCTCAGAGTTCATACTGGTGTAATGCTTTCTTTGGAAGTGGGTACATGGTGTGATGCCGGTGATTTGCTTTTTTTCTGCTTTTTTTTTTTTTTTTTGGTTGTTGTTCTGGGAGTTACGTGCCTATTGAAGTGGCAAAGGAAATGATTTACCTATATGGCACATTTACTACACTGATCAGAGTACATCTTTCATTATGAAGGAACTTTCCCTCATCCTTTCTCCATCTATTCACTACCTTYTTCTTGCCTAGATCCCTCCTAACACTCTTCCCACATTCCCAGAAGAAAGGAGATTGCTTACTAAGCAAACCAACCTGCCATGGAGCCATCATGCTGGTCACACATCATAATTAATTGTGATCATATTTTGGTAATCTTTATCTTTCCTTGTCTCATCATCTTGTTTATTAGTGCCACCATTTGCCTATTACAAAACTTAACAGTAAACACAGTTAGGCAAGGATCAAGTCACTTTAATTCTTTAGTGAAGCTTACTCCTCGGCTCCCTAAAAAATTGTACTTACCATACTTTACAGGGGAAAAGAAATATAATATTAAAAAAATGATAAAGGAAGGAACAGATGGAATAAATGACTTGAATGGCCCTAGAAATAAAACCAGCTTCCTTTTCCTAGTTAAGAGCTACTGGAACACATCGTTCCCGTAATAACAACTGCTCTGAGAGCAACAGAGCCTCAGGATACACATTTTTTTGAAATGACCTAATTATGTATTTCTGACTTGCAATTTACTCATTAATATAAAATATAATAAAAACCTTTAGCAGCACATTTCAAGAGTAGCTATGGCAAACTGTCATGCTACCAACTCCTTTGGCGTCTTTTATAAAAGAAAGTTGGAGTTACTGAATACTCAAGCGGAACAAGTAAGCATTGTATATAGGCTTTAAATAAGCATTACAGAGTAACTTATTATCTAGTGTTACCATTGGGCCTTACATAGGACTGCTGTGAGTCCACTGTGGCAGTGCTCATTTCAGGCCATTTGTGTGAGATGTGGCATGCAGAAGGCAGGCTTAAGAGCCAGACCTGAGCCTTACCTGGTYGTACTGTGGAATCCATGGTGAATATGTCCCCGTGAAATCAGAACAGACAGTCATCAGATTGTGAAGTTTTTGTTCATGATCTGCTCTGTGCTTAAGCATTATAATTTTCCTTTGCAAAACAGACGAGTCTTGCATTGGGATGGAATGGCAGCTTGGAGAGTTGGCAAAGAAACATCACAAGTTGTATGTATGCAAGCATATATACTGTATACAATGGGAAATCATACTCTTATCAGGAAGGTAAGGGAAGGGGGAAAATCTAAGTTATTAAATGAAATTAAGAAAGGATAAAGGGATGGAAATTTAGGAAGCCTGTGCCTGTGCCTTTGCAGTTCCAGGCACAATGCACATTTATTAAAAAACAACAAATTCTCCAAGTAGCCAGAAAATGCAAAGCACCATATAAATGCTAGGGGATATTTGTCCTGATGATTTGTACATATATAACATTCCCTTCCAATTAAATGTGCAACCATTTAGCTATACCTGTGTTTTTAATCTGTTAGTTTTGCAAGAGGAGGGCACTTGCTCCCATTGAGGAGAAATGAGCCAGATAAGCAAACTCGTAGATGGTAGCACAGTCAGTCAAATCCGGAAAGTCAGTGTTCACAAAAACTGCTCTTTCCCCTGCTCCTTCGAGTTGTGCTTTATTTTTCAAGAACTTACAGGCTGAGCGCGAATATTGAGGGAAAAAAAAAGAAGCTGGCGTTGTTGCAAGAATGGCTTTGGAGCTCATCAGACAATCTATGCATATTTTCACAAATATTTTTAGTGGGGGGAGAAAAGTACATAATTTAGACCTGCAAAGAGGCATGTTTAACTTGCACTCTACTCTGGCCACTTACATGGAACTTTACTCTCCTCCGCTCTCTAAACACAGATAATTACCATAGTAACCACTGTATTTCAAGACTCTTACACATATACTCACACCTTTCTTAAAGAAACACAGAGCACAATAATGTGGGACTGAAACAGTAAATCACTGGACTGTTTTTTATTTGTTGTTAGTTAACTGTCAGGATTTAGTGAAGAGCTGGAGACTTTCAACCCATATCAATTTCAGGCCAAAAAAAGGAAGATGTTTAGACAGACACTTTGACATCTTTACTAAAAAACGGGATGTTGTTTGTAACTCTGTGTAAGGAATGACTGATGATCTCTCCAGCAGCAGGGTGAGAAGATTCCTGAGCTAAGGAAGGAGATTAAGAGCCTAATACCAATGAGCCACCTTTAGGATTAGATGCTAATTTATCAGAACAAGAAGCCGTGACATTCAAGGAACTCCCTGGTAACTACAGTGAACTTTCAACACTGCGGGATACAGCAGGTAAATGTGCCTAATATCTGAGGCTCTCTTGCTACCTATTATTTTCCAATTTTTATTCCAGTTTTTATTTCAGTAGCTCTCCCACTGCCCTACTGAAATAAAGACCTTCATGTGCTAGGTGTGCAGACACACACTGGGAAAAAAGCCTCTGCCTCCAGTGCTGATGATATGCCCTGCTTGGAGCAATGTCCCTGCCCATCAGTGTTTGGGGCACACGGAGGGCAGGTGGAGGAGAGGTGCCAAGGTCACAAGTCCAGGTGGTGGAATCCCAGCCCTGTCTGTGCCCCAGAGCCTGCACTGCCTCTCCCTGCTCATTACTCYGTTGCCCTGTGAACGTCTGCCACGAGTTATCTTTGATAGGTGAATCAGGAAGTAAAAAGGATAAATGGTTTGTTTGCGAATGAAACATGCTTTATGTTTTTGCAGAACCACAGGAGCGGAATGGCTGAGGTTGGAAGGGACCTCTGGAGATCATCTAGTCCAACCCCCTGCTCAAGCAGGTCACCTAGAGCACGTTGCACAGTACTGTGTCCAGACGTCTTTCCTTCATGTTAATGATCTTAATCTCAATGTTTGCAGTCTGGGCTTCTATCTCAGTTTATTCTTACACACTTGATGAAGCATTGCGAGATACTGTTTTGAAGAAGTAAGCTTTCAAGGAGAGAAGGTCTGAAATATTTGMAAGTAACAATATCTAAACAAGCTTGCATGGCTAAAGTACAATTAAGCCCTGAATTCTGAAGTATCCTTATAAATCAAAATAGCACCCTTCTCCCTCCCCTTTAAAAAAAAAAAAGCTCTGTCTGGGTGTAGGGATATTAATTTGTCTCAATGACATGTTGATTGTGACTTCTTCTTGGGAGATTCTTTCCTTCTACCTCTGAGGTGCAGCTCATGCCTCTTTGRTATTTGCCATAAATTTAAGAGAGTCCCTTCTGATCCTGTCCTGGGGACTGGAACTTTTGGAGTTCACAGTGCTTTCAGTTTACTGAACCAAAAATGTTTTGTTTCCACAGAAAGAAATATTTGTATGGAATAATAAAAAGTTTTTCCTATTTTTCCTGGAGAGTTTGATCATATGGGAATCAAACTGACACAAAAACATTCCCTATCCTGCAATCCTTGAGAGCTCTGTTTAATTTAAACATGCCTTCTGGTCTCCGAGAGCTTAAACTAGTCATTGAATTAAGAATCTTTGCTTTCAAACATTTCATATTATCTGTTCATTCACTGGTGATATGGTGGTAGAAGAGTATTGCCTTAATATGTTTTGAACATGCAGAAATCTCACTCCCCATTCTCTGGAGACTGACATTGAACTTTCCAAATGAGTCCTCTCCATAATTTTTCTTAAAGGAGTAAAAATCCATGAGTGGTTCTTAAAAAAGAACTAAACTCATTGATCAAGACACAATGACCCAAACTTATTTAATATTTAGAGTTTGTTTACTTATGATGATATTAGTTGTTATTTTTTAATGGATATCACAGGAGTTTTCCATGATTGCCATTAACCAAACAATATTAGTAATGTATGTTGGGATTGATTTTGTAAGAAGCTACAGTCCTAATGTAAGATTACTTAATGTAAAAAAAACGTAATGAAAGTTTATTGATGAGATATATCAACAGAGCATGGATTCTGTTTCTTGTAAGGGAAGCAAAAGCAGAAAGTAGTCAATTTATTTATTATCTGGTTATTATTCTGCTGTGATTCAGTTGTGTGACTATGGAAAAGAGCAATGCTAAGACAGRGAGCTCCCTGTCTTCTCTTCATCCRCTCCTGCCAAGCAGGAAGAGGAGGCCAYRCTGGCRTTGCAGGTGCCTGTTGTGCCTTGACTGAAGCTTTCTGTAGGGGATTWTAGCTAACCAGGTCTTTCCACTATCTCATTGATTTATGTGATGTCTGCTRTGGTGAGATGGAATCTCTTTATGTCAGCTCTGAATTTGGTTTTCAAGAGTAGAAGCTAATGCTRCATTTTGCTTATTAGAAAATACAGAGGCCACCAAAATTATAGCGACTAACCCAGTTGGAGGCTGTGGGTGATATCTTGTGGCAAAAGAGCACTACATATATCTGCCTGCCAAGTACCTCTCACCGCAGCCTGCTATTCACTTCCTTAGAAATCCACAGAAAAAAAAAAAACAACAAAGGACCATTTGTGTGATTTTCCGTGAGCAATGCAGCCAATGGATATTTTCTGAGGGGTTTGTATTACATTTATCTTATTCATCCRTCACCAAAGTTCCCCAGCTCCTTTTCTTCAACCTGGTTCCCAGGTTCAGCATCATGGTGCTGCCTGCTCCCTGCAACCAGAACCAAGCCCTGTGGCTCCCCATGCACTAACTGCCTTCTACAAAGGATGTCCTCTTCTCTACCATCCACCCCCTGAGACCTGCAGGAACATAATTTGTCTTTGAGGCTCTTTCAGATTGGGCAGAAGYTGAACAGTGACTTCAGGAGTTATCAACGTGAGCTTGTCACTGCAATTATATAAGGCTGCATTTTCTTAGAAAAACAGAGTAAATATTTTGAAGTTTGTTACTACTGAGGTAAAGCAATAGTTCATCCACCAAAAGAAACTAGTTGACAGACCAACATGTGTTTACCATTACAGGGAAACAAGCCTGAGCATGGTCACACGTTTATGCAGAATACCTACACTTATGCTAGAGGCATTATATGATTCTRTGAAGGAGTGACTACCTGGATAGATGAGGGCAGAGCAGTGGATGTCATCTATCTGGACTTCAGTAAGGCTTTTGACACCGTCCCTCACAGCATGCTCGTGGGCAAGCTCCAAAGGTGTGGAATAGATGAGTGGACAGCGAGGTGGATTAGGAATTGGCTCAGTGGYAGGGCGCAGAGAGTGGTAGTCAGTGGCGTGGAGTCCAGTTGGAGACCTGTACTTAGTGGTGTCCCCCAGGGGTCAGTCCTCGGTCTGGCCCTGTTCAACTTATTCATTAACGACCTGGATGAAGGGCTGGAGTGCTCCCTCAGCAAGTTTGCCGACGATACCAAACTGGGTGGAGTAGCTGATAGCCCTGAGGGCTGTGCTGCCATCCAGAGGGACCTGGACAGACTGGGTGGTTAGAAACCTCATGAAGTTCAGCAAGGGCAAGTGCAGGGTCCTGCACTTGGGGAGGAATAACCCTGTATACCAGTACAGATTAGGGGTGGACCAGCTGGAGAGCAGCCCTGCAGAGAGGGACCTCGGCGTCATGGTGGATGACAAGWTGACCATGAGGCAGCAGTGTGCCCTGGTGGCCAAGAAGGCCAACGGGATCCTGGGGTGCATTAAGAAGAGCGTCTCCAGCAGGTCGAGAGAGGTGATTGTCCCCCTATACACAGCCCTGGTGAGGCCACATCTGGAGTACTGTGTCTAGTTCTGGGCTCCCCAGTACAAGAGGGATGTGGAGCTGCTGGAGAGAGTCCAGCGCAGGGCTACGAGGATGATCAGGGGCCTGGAACATCTGCCATATGAGCAAAGGCTGAGAGAGCTGGGCCTGTTCAGCCTGGAGAAGAGGAGGCTGAGGGGGGACCTGATCAGTGTCTATAAATACCTCATGGGAGGGAGGGAGGAGGAGGGGGGCGGCCTCTTTTCAGTGGTGGACAGTGATAGGACTAGAGGAAATGGCCACAAGCTGAGGCACCAAAAGTTCCACAGGAACTTGAGAAAACACTTTTTGACAGTGAGGGTGACAGAGCCCTGGAACAGGCTGCCCAGAGAGGCTGTGGAGTCTCCTTCTTTGGAGATCTTTAAAACCCGCTTGGATGCAGCCCTGTGCCATGTGCTCTGGGTGACCCTGCATGAGCAGGGGGTTGGACTAGATGACCTCTGAGGTCCCTTCCAACCTTAAGCATTCTGTGATTCTATGATTGTGTCTTGGGACTTTCTCTGCTCCAGAAAGGGCTTCATAGAGAGTTCTACTGCATATCTGGAAAGAAAACTTTATCTTTTGGCTTTATAACTCAGCTTGGATTATTAAGAAAGAATTAAAGGATATAAGAGATTCAGTCTTAGCCACTCAACTAAAGAACAACAATTCTATGGTTAGAGCCTGGGAAGTATGTGATCATAAACAGATTTTCTAGTATCTCCTCTCACTCTTTGTGAAATATTGAAAGGATAAGCCAATCTGATGATTTTTAATGTCACATGTTAGATATCATGTTAAATAAAGAGGCACAAGCTATAAAATGTAACTTTAAATGCCTTCTTTCTATATATAAAAGTCTGTAATGGCACATCTACTCTACAGACAAAGATAAATTTAAACTGCTATRTGGTTCAATGCCAGAATAGGTCACAGGATTGGAAAACAATGCAGAATAATGCAGAAACATCATCTGAGAAACATATGCTGATACAAAATTCATAAGAATTGAAAAGCCTTACACAAAACAAGATAGGACAGTCTCATTTGAAATTCTGTTACTTACTTCTGCGGTATCTTCCAAAGATTTACACTGATTACTTGGAAGCATTTTACATTTATTGACATGTTCTCCATGTCTCTCTTGAATGTGTTTGTGCTTTTCATAAAGTTTTAGTATTGATAGTTCTCTTGAGAATCCCAGCCAGTTTATGAACAGGAGAGAGACAAAGAAAGGTAGTAGTAAAGCAGAGGTGACATTAGCAATGGACAAACACTGTGGTTTGCCAGTGACTGACAAATATGCACAGGCTAGTTTAGGACAACTTTGTTTACATAATGTTTTACTTTAGGACAGAGTATGCTATAAATACACTGCAAGTTTTGTAGAGTCATAAAGTTGTCTATACTATTGAATGACTATCTCTAAACAGCAGGTAAAGGAAGGATAAAGCTGATTAAACAATCAGTTGCTAACTGGCAAGCAGTTTAAAAWTAGGATCCTTGGGCTGAATGGAATGATTTGAAGCAGTCTCTTTCTCKGCCAGTCTCCTTCCGCATGGGTCTTCATGTTAAAATATTAAATTGTTTTGCACAGTGGCTGTGAGCCCTCATAACTGTGGTAGTTAGAGATCTTTTGATTTTCAGATTAAGTTAATTCATGGTTGTTTTATATCCTTTTGTGCTTGGCCAAATTCACTTCATAGGTCAGATATTGCTTATTAGTCTCTATTACTTTAGTCTCTATTGTCTGTTGCTTTAGTCTCTATTAATCKCTATTGCACCTTTCCTATCTTCAAGTGCCTGAAGTATTCAGCCTTGGTTATAGTCAAATGAGAGAAAGAGAAACCTCCAGATGTCATTCTTTGGACTTGTATTATATATTACTTCAGGATGAGGTTAACATCCTTTTGAAATTCTCACCATCACMCAAAAARGAAGCCTAGTATGACTTCACACTAAAACATTTTAACTTTTGGATGCCTAATCTATATATATGAATTATTTTCCATAAAAATATACAATATTCCAAAAATTGTCTCACCAGGATTTTAAAAATAGCATTGATACTTTCCTAACTCTATCAGAAATCTTCATAGATATATTTTAAGTTTGCACTGCCTTTGCCTTAGTAACATGAATTAGCAAAGCATCTTGTGAATAGTTATCACTTTCAGGGTGTTCTCCTCACCTTTTGAACTGCTGAGCTCCCATTTTATTGCATAAATCTGCTTTTTAAATCCTTAAGTACAAAGTATGGCATTTGATACTATTAAATGTTATCCTGTTTCAGTTGCTCCACTCCTTAAGGTCATCTAGTTCTTCCTGTTTATTCAGACTCTCCTCCCTGGTAAGAAAGCTTTCCAAATTTCTGTTATCAGAAAAATTCATTAGCATGCCAACATTTCTGTGGCAAGGTACTTCCCCATACATTGGTCACCTTTATTTGGGTTCCTTATGCATCTTACAATTCTTGTATTAATTGCCATTTATTCCAGAATAGTTTTCCACAGAAAGATTACATCTCCCACATAATTACTTTATATATATATAAAAATAAATATATACATATATATATTTATATATATATATTTATATATTTTTATATATATATATATATATAAATATATATATATATAAATATATATATAATCTCTCAGAACAAGAATTATTTTGAATGTGGTGTGAAACTTCTGTAAAGCTTTTATCCCATGTTCTGTTTATCACCATGTCTTTAATTCTTGCTTTCAGAAATTGTTTGCAAGCCATGCACGCTGGTGAATTTGAAACATTAGTCTCTAAATAGCTAGATCATTCATTTTCCATCCAAATTAAGGACTATTTTTTATATATGTTCAGTCAGACTGTTGAATTTGACAGATTTACCAAAATCCCATGCTATGTGTGCATTTTTCCACCAAGCTGGGTGGAGTGACTGACACTCCGGAGGGCTGTGCTGCCATTCAGAGGGACCTGGACAGGCTGGTGAGTTGGACAGAGAGGAACCTCATGAGGTTCAACAAGGACAAGTGCACCTGGGGAGGACAAGGACAAGGGTCCTGCACTTGAGGAGAAATAACAGGCACCAGTACAGATTAGGGGTCAACCTGCTGGAGAGCAGCTCCACAGAGAGGGACCTGGGAGTCCTGGTTGACACCAAGTTAACCATGAGGCAGCAGTGCCCTCATGGCCAAGAAGGCCAATGGGATCCTGGCTGCATGAGGAGGATGTTGCCAGCAGGTCAAGGGAGGGGATCCTGCCCCTCTGCTYGGCTCTGATGAGGCCGCCCCTGGAGTATTGGGGGCAGTTCTCTTCTCTAGAGAAAATAGGCCTACTCACTCAGTCTTTCCTTGTACAAGAGATGCTGCAGTCCCTTAGTCATCTTGGTTGCCCTCCGATGGACCCTCTCCRGAAGCTCTACATCCCTCTTGTACTGGGGAGCCCAGAAGTGCACCCAATACTCCAAGACTGAGAGGGGATCTGATTAATTTGATGGGAGTCCCAGTTCCTCAGAAAGTGGCCAGGGTCAGCTGTGGTGAGTCTCACTCAGTGAGATGAGAAACGAAGTGTGATGAGAAAGGAAGGTCATTAGATGGTKGGAGGAAGGTTTGGATGGCTCTGCAGAGCAAGGAGCAGGTAAGAAAGTGAGGGGTGTACCTGTTTCAAAGGGGCACGTATTAGTAGGACGAGGGACAAGACTGAAGTCGTAAACCTTTAAGTTGCCTGGAAGAGGAGGACTCTGTTGAGAGAGTACACAATAGAGATTTTGTCTCCTTCATCCCTTGGCTCCTAAGAAGAAGCTTGAAGAGGCATGTAAAAGATGGGGAAAATATTAGAAGTTTTTTATTGACATTTAAAAAAAACATTTCCATTTTTTGAGTTCCTGATTATTGTTCATTGCTTTGTTTTTTTTTCTTTTTTTTTTAAATGTAGGGTTTTTTTTTTTTTGTGCTGCCTTACAGCACAAATTTGCAGAAGATGATAAAACATATTAAGACCAGAAGCAGAAAGTCATATGCGGGCTCATATGTAGCCAGGAGCCATATCCAACTTTAGGCTGCAACAGCAGGACCAGGGTTCCACCAGCTCTGTGTTTTTCGCTAGCCTTTTGGATTCTTGCAGGATGCAGCAAAATTAACCTCTCTTACTGTTTTTGACTCTTTAACCTTAATTGTAATCATTGCCTAAGTAGAAAATSATTATTGCAGCCTTTCGGTCAGAAAACGAAACTAATTTTACCTTGGCCTATGAGTTCTGGCCTTGTTGTACCATAATGACCTCTTTTATAACTTATTTTCCCATCTGAAATGAGGTGTAAACTAACTGACTTCTTTGTAAAACAAAATTAAGATGAAAATGTTTCTTACTTTTAGGGAACTGTGCATCCAGAAGTGGTTGTGACTTCGCTATGGAACCAATCTGATTAGCAACCAAGTTTGGTGCTATAATAGGGCGTAAATATTGTTACAGCACTGGAGAGCAAAGCTTCAGTGGGGGAGGTTGACCAATTTCAGCCAAAAGACCCCTGCCTTTGCCCCTTCATTCTTTGCTTTTACTGTGAACCAGGTCTGTAGCCTATTGGACCCATTCCTAAGGTGATTCACTTCTTTAATCTGGCAAGAAAAGCAAAACAAGAAAAGAAACCAGCAAGAAAAGAAAATAGAACCTATAATTTCTTTATCTTTTATCTGTGGTCTCCTTTCCATTCCTTAAGGCCTTCAAAGTCTTCCATAAAAAAAAAACAAAAACAAACCAATCTAAACCGAAAAAGAAAACTAAAACAAGTGAGATAAATGTCAGATGATAAATAAGTTTATTAGACCTTCAGCAATGAACATGCAAGAAAACAAGTGAGACAAATGTCAGATGCTAGATAGGTTTTATTAGACCTTCAGTAATGAACAAGCAAGAAAAATATTTCAGGGTAACTAAATAAAGGAAGWCTCTCTCAGGTCCTCCTCACACAGGAGCTGGTTGCAGTGCTGTGAACAAACTTTACTGAAGGATGGAAAAATGAAGAATTTTAGTTGTAAAAGACACTTCTTGTTCATACAAATATCTTCAATAATAGCAAAATGAATGCATAAAAATATAGGCCAGGTACACTCCTGCCTGCCTGCATAAAAGATTTTGTTTCTTAGCTACTGTACTTTTTCAATCTAAAAGGCTTTCTCCAGGGTGTAATTTCTTTAAAGTAATGAACATGTATTGAAATTTGTGCTTCATCTTTTGACCAATGCCCCATTATGGTTACCATATCTAAATATAGCTCTTGCCTGCAGCCAAGGAACATAGTAATTTTACAGGTTTTTATATATTTTCATTCTACTTCTCCAATTTGTTTCACCCTTTTCAGKTTTCTAACACCCACATTGTCAGACATGTAGAGTGCACATATTTTTCTGTGAAAATAAGCAGAGAGGTAAAATCCAGGGCAGTTACAGTGCACAACTGTCAAATCTTTGTCACTTGGGGGACCACTTAATTAACATGTGTAGTTTTTGTATTTTAAGTGTGGAGTTATTATTCTTTTAATCCAGCACATGGTATATACATGTAGTAAATAGGGGTAGATTTAGATACATAGATAGATAGATAGATAGATAGATAGATAGATAGATAGATAGATAGATAGGCTCACATTAGTGAAAGTGGAAATCTTAACAGTAAAGCCAATCTTCTAAAAACTCAGCTGATAAGACTTCAAAAAGTCGGAAAGATTTTCAATCTGGTTAAAAAAATTCCAGATATTTGGTAAATGAAGTGTACGAGGTAACTTGTTTAAAGTGAGATCTGTCTGCCTCTGTTATCATTACTGTTTCCTGAGAGACAGTTTATGGAAGGTGGTTTTATGATACATTCCTGAAACACCTCCAGATTTCAAATATGCAATATAAACCACCTTATGAAAACTGCATAACTTGCCCTTGATTTATAAATAGTACCACACCTACTCTAGCTGTACAAAATTTCTAATGTAGTCAGTTAGTAATAAAAACAAAGCTTAACACAGAAAGATTTGCTAAAGAACCAGAACATGAAGGGACAGGAAACCACCTTTTAGATTAAAGCTTGTTGCCTATTTCTAAGGCAATGGTTAGAAGAACTTAGCGAATTAGCAAGAATAGTTGGAAAAAGCCCAAGAAAAATTTTTCTTACTGAGGCATGTTGTGAAGAGTTCCCTTGAAAGACTGTGCTTGAAAGGAAGAGATGTTTGCAATGTTTAACAATAAAAATATCAATGGTTTATTAGCATTAAATGGAATAGTTACAATAGAAAATGGTTTCCTTTGATTCAGGTAATCACAACCATTTTTATGTAAACAGGATGAATTATAAGACCTGGGAACTATCTCCCACAGCACAGGAGATTTTCAATTAGTGTTCTGCAAATAGTTATGTATTGAGAGTCACAGAAAATACCACAGATGGCTTTCCAGCATACTCTTTAGCATGAGATATCTGTTCACCTCATCAAAATGGAAGTGTAATCGCTCATGTATTGTGGAGAACAAGAGACTGATTTCTCCAAGACGTACTTTTTGCATTTTTTTGGGTGTAACTTTTTTCCAGTTTCTCCCACTTGAACTCTACCTCAATTTTTGAACTCTTGGTATTTTCCATTCCATGTGTGTCAGACAAATTTTTCTTGTGCAGCCACTGTTGTATTTGCATAGCAATGCATTGAAGCAGTCCAAGTTCTCAAGAAGGCCATCAAGGTAGAGGCAGTTAGACTGAGACAGCCTCAAGACTTCCAAATTCAACATACAGTTCTCTTTCTTCTTCATTCTCTATAGAATCCTAGTATTTAATGCAAAAGCTACCACCCTTGTTAAAATATAAAAGCATTCCCTTATTTTTTGTTAGTATTTTCCTACAAATCTCACTTGAATCAGCAAACACAATTCAGTCATTCCAATAGAATAGTCAAAAGGGTATATTTTCATTTCTCATTGGTTATCTGAACATCTGTAAGTTCATAAATAATGTTGAACATCTGGCCCTACCACACACTAAGCCAGTCAGCATGCCTGTTTCCTTGCACAGGTCTTCTTTAAAACAGTGGAATTGGTACTATTTTCTTGTTCAACTCTCTTGAATGCAAGGACTTTTTTTTTCTTGTATAAATAGAAGAGAAAATAGAAATAAGTGAAAATAGATACAAATTCCTAGTGCCTGCCATTAAAAATTCAGTCCCTGACATGTCYTACTGGAAATGCCTGCACTGTAGTCAGGGTGCTATAAAAGTACGTTAAAATATCAAGATCCTCTGTGAATAGTTAATTTTCATTGTATTCCTTTGTTTTTTTTTGTCATTGCAGTGTTCTTGAGTTTAAAAGGACCCAAATATTTATCCATAAATGAAATGTGATAAAAATGAACAAAGTTCACAGTGCATTCATAGCTGAAGTACTCCTGATGGGGACCGATTTCACCTGTACCTGTCTAACAGTCAGATGTCTGAGCTAAGCCTAAGTCAGCTGCCTCACATTTAGGCTGTGGTGCGCTAAGATGTACTGCATGTTTTAACAGATTAGTGGTGCCAAGAAGGTAAAACCTCCACTCTCCTTGCTGTCACTCCTGGTTGCCTTCTTGCTGCATACTATATGCCAGTTCCTCAGACCCTTTTGTGTTGGCCAGCCTGGTGAAAAAGTAATCAAGAGAACAACAGGGAAAGAGGAACAGTGAAAAAAGAGGAAGAGTAAAAGACCCCTTTTTTCAGTGGCAGTGAGATGTTATGGCACAACCATGCATGAAATCATACCCTTGTGTATTTACTGCAGAAGGGGTCCTCTCTGGAAGCATTTCTCTCCCTGCTTATTGCAGAGAGTGTTTTGATGCCGTGGACAGTCTAGGGATGTCTTTTAAGCATTCAGGTTTGATCAGACTTCATGGAATTTTGTATTTATTCTAACTCAGATATTTCTAATTAAAAAAAAAAAAAACCCTTGCAAGTTTATGAAGACACACAATGCTGCTTCTCCTGCAAACAATCAGATCTATAAATTTGACGAGTTATGTGAGAGCTGAACTAGTTCTGCTGTCTGGAACAGCCTCAGCCCCAGTCTGAAATACTGTTCAGACAAAACTCTCTCTTCTGCTACTTAGTTTAGGTGGCCCCATTGTCTCCAGCGTGTACTTCTATCTCTTCACTTTGTGTGGGAGCTAGTGCTTGACTTCGTAATTCTGTTAATGATGTATAGCTATCTTACCAGTATGACCTCCGCAGTGATAAAAGGAATAAAATGCAGAATAAGCCTCCTATTAGTGGTAATGGAAGAAGAGATATCTTGGAATACATGCATGGGAAAGATAAACAAAGTGAAAAGGTGCTGATTTTACAGTCATCTCTTGGAGCAGAATGCTTTAATGCATTTTTTTCCATAGTAGAAAGCTTAAAATGGAGAATTCATGGGGCACTCAGAGGACAAGCTTCTGAAATGGCAAAGAAGCACAGATAGCAGCAAGGATGCTTTGCCTAGAGAATATTTTCTGCATGCTGTGTCAAGGGTGAGAGATCAAGGACACAACCTTTTCTGTCTCATGAATTATTCATCTACTCAATAACATGGTTTCCAATCTGGATTCTGGTAGACTCAGATAGTTTAAAATAAGCATCTTTAATTTCTGTCTCTGTTATTTCATTCATTTTAGTTATAGATCTGAATGAGCAATAACAACCTATTGAAAAAATATGATAATTATTATTATTTATATATTATTATTATTAATATTATGCTTATCATGAAAAAGAGTGAAAAAATAATTTGAGAAGCAAGTTACTTTTGAGTAGTAACTCCAGTTACATTTGTAAAAAAACACAGAGGCATGTGTCTGTGYCCATGGAAGCATGCGACTGGTGTTCATTTGCTCATCTGGGCATTGTCATTGAGTTTAATGATTGTGCATGTAAGCACCCAGGATCATAACTGAACACTGTATATGTGGGTTCCAAGCTAGAGGAAATTTCTTCTCTTCAAATGGCAGGCTTCAGTAGGTGGGATGGAAATGTAGGAAAACTTTAAAAGTATCCAGAAACTAGTACAGAAAGAGAAAGCAAGTAAGCAGCTAAGGACTGTGCCTCGGCATAAGATCTGTTTGAAACCCAAATTCATACTGTGTGGATGTAAGACTGGGCTGAAGKGCAAATTTTAGGACAGGATAGGTGCTTGCTACTTTTTAACACAGGATCAAGGAAGGTCTACTGTGTACAGCCCTGTTCTTCCTTGAGTACATGCCTTTGTGATGGTCTGCCCTTACAAGTCATGATATAAGAGAAACTTAATGTCCTGTAGGTTTGTACTTAAGAAGGGAGGGAAATAACATCCTAAAGTGGTAAGAAGTAATTAGTGTGTAAATTAGAACCCAACAAGATATATATTGATGTCACCTTAAGAAAACTGACTGATATTAAGAGATGAGCAAATCAAAGGTTACAGGTTTAATTTGTATGTATATGTAGGTGACTTCTTAGAAACCTAGTTCAACGTTCAGTATCATTCTGAGATTATGGAACCTAAGTCTTTAGACAGACAATATAACTATATTCAAATGTATCGCTGAGTGGGGGGCTCCACAGTGATGCAATTTCTATAAAGGAAAACTTACAGTCTTCTTAGATCTCAGATAAATGCTTTATTATTATTATGTTGCAAAGATTTATGTCTAGGAGGATGGCATCATGGTGGACTTGTTTATTTTGTTAGACAGCATAACTCCTTTTCTTACTACTTATTGCATATTGCAAATGGGATAAGAATTATAACAGGTAAATGAAGGCGTTTTATTTGGTAGTATGATGTAACATTATTTTCCAAACTTAATAAAATAGTGGCAGTGGGATAGCTGAAGCTACTTCATCATGGTACATTTTCATGCATAATTTTCTCTTGTTAGCAATGAAAGTACAACATTACAGTAACATTTCCTTTTCCCATTACTGTCACATAAAGACAATACACTAGAAAAATCCACTAATGTCGCCATTTTAATATGTTCTCTATATAATTCAGAAATACAGTGCCTGCCTATTCACACTCAGTTACAATGTGTATAGGCAAAAAGAACAGCTCATTTTTTAGGTTTATGAATACAAACCTATAGATATTCCACATGAGGACATGCCCAGTATTCTTTTATAGTCTGAAAGGGGGTCTCTGTGCCCATATATATTAAAGTGTGCACCTGCCTTTAATAAGCCCACATCAGGATATGCAACTGAACTGTACGCCAAATTTGCCTTATAAACCAAGTGTAAAAAGAGCAGATTTTGCTCTGAAATAAGAAAAAGAAAAAGAAAGTCAGTGTTATTAATGGAAAAGCAGAGTTGAGCAGTTTTAACTGATATTTGGGAAAGTGCTTGAGCAAATCCAATGGAACAAGAACTGACCAGAATGATAATGGACTTCTTTCATTTCTCTTTTTGGAAAATCGTAGAGAATGTTTTGTGGCAAATTAGTTGCCATGCAATTTTGTGCAGGCCATTCTAGTTTCCCAGAGCTGCCACATCTGCTGATGTGACTGGCCATGCTAGCTTAGTCAATGCTTGAAAGCAGGACTGCTCCCTATYTTGCACCTATGTCTTAGGCTGGCTYTTGAGCTACTCTGCCTTGTCTTTTTGGGGAGGAGCAGAGATGCAGGTAGTCTGAGCACWATCAGTAAGATTTCTGTTACCAGAAGTGACCATAGACCTGATTTTCCTAACCAGATGGATCTGTTAYGATCATGACTTCCACTACTGCAATTTAGCAAATAATTTGGTCTTACATTGTCATGCAAAATCTTCACATAAATGAGCAGGGGACTTGGGCTGAAGAAAAAACACTGCGGGATGCCCAACAGACATTAATGCACTCCAGGCCATCTCATTCCTTGCTTAAAGAATTATAGCCATTAGAGATGGATGTAGCAAATGGCCATATGTGCAATGGCCATAATCTTCCTGAAAAGAGCAATGTGGTCTATGTGCAGAAGCAGCATAGAGCAAGAAGAACCCTTCAAAGCTGCCCATGTCAGGTGGATGAATATGTCACCAAGTACTTCCAAGCCTGAACCAGCAGCCARGGGGTTTGCACATTTATTTGTATTTTTCATGCCGTAGTTTAAAGTTTAAAGGTTAGTTTAAAGGTCTGTTATTTATGCAAGCTAAAGTACTGGGTGATGAGGGAACAGCATGCAGGGGCTTAAGAGTGAAGCTTCTGAGACTGTGTGGGCTTTGTACGGCCAAAACTGATGTCTGAGACTTCATTCTCCTAAATGGGCAAGAAAAAGAAATCTGACCAGTTTTAGCTGTCCAGTGGATGAGATATATTGTCTTCTGGCAGTGCCTTTGCTTTTCCCATGGCTGCAGCAGGCATGATGAACTGAGGTGGAGAGCCTTGTGACAGTGAAAGGAATCCAACCATATCTGGTCTGTTACCTCTTTAGCAGAGCACATTATGTTTTTGTATATATCAGAACCACTCTGGGCCACACAGCAGAGAGAATAGGGGATTTTTGGATCATCCTTAGGTTCAAACCAAACTAGTGAGCAAGAGCAGAGCTGTGATGCTGCAGAGCTGAGCTTGTTTAAGAAAAACTCCTTCATGCATAAGTAAACAGTGTTATGTACTGAAATCTGCTCTAAGTGATCTTCATCGGGTGTTAGGATTAAAGTTTTGTTTTTAATGTTGCTTATGAACAGTTTAGAGCCCATTTCCTATGAATACAATGAGTTTCTGAAATCTGGGGACTTCAGACTTCAGAGCCAAATTCCTATAGTTTCAAGTTTAAATATTCACCTTAATTACAAACTGAGAGAACATTCACGGGAACAATGCTCTGGTCTATTGAACTTACGAAGCCACCTTCTCTGCTGACTGTACCCTCCCCTTGGGCTAAGTGGGAGGAAGGGATATGCCGAAAGTGGGAGAATCAGCATGCAAACTCAGAAGAGCTGAGCTCTACTCTGCTTGACTCCAGTAGGATAAGGCTAACTTATCCAGGAGGATAAGGCTAGAGAAGCCCTCTAATATTCTGACTTCTGCTGCAGCTAAGTGGATGGCGAATAGCTGCAGACTGTCTGTGTTCTGGAACCCTTTGAGACTCATGGAGAATGTGGGTTGCTGGAGTTTGGGCTATCTCCCCAGATTGCTTCTGAGGTCTTTGCCCACCCTCCTTGGTATGTCATTTTTAGCAATCTTGATCTAACTGTTACATTTCATTGCTTCTGGGAAGGTTTAAAGACTTCTCTTGAAATCTTCTTTCTGTTTTGCAACATTACATGCTTTGTAATATGTATCTGACTAGTATTTATAGAAAAGGAGCTGTGCCTTTTGGACCTTGGGAATCTCAAAATGTGTTCCTGTTGCACATTTTGATACAGATTCTGCCCTGTTGGACATGTGTGAAATGACTATAAAAAGGAGAAGGAAATTGATTTTCAATCCTCCATCACAGACAAAAAGCCTGGTAATACTTGAACAGTTTAAATATCTGTGGCCTGTTATTCTTATAGTTAGAAATCTCAGTTTTATCATAGAATCATAGAATCATAGAATGCCGAAGGTTGGAAGGGACCTCAGAGGTCATCGAGTCCAACCCCCCTGCTCACGCAGGGTCACCTAGAGCACGTGGCACAGGGCTGCATCCAAGCRGGTTTTAAAGATCTCCAAAGAAGGAGACTCTTTTATCTTGGGTGTTTTTGAAGTGCTGATGCTTGGGAGCTGTGTGGTGGTAGGATGGTGAGCTCCCATGCAAAGTGTACTTGTGCTGTGCTGGAGGAGCTTCATTCTAGCTCCCCTTAACTCACACAGGAACTAGCCATGGACTATSAAGTTAAGTGGTGGACTGAAAAAGCAGAAATCTGCCCTCCACGTGCATGTGATAAGCCGYGGCTTACTGCCTGTGTGTGGGCAGCTCTCTACTATCCTGACTCCAGCTCTGATTCTTGTTGAGATGATGATAAGTACACTGGCTGCACCAAAGGTAGAAGGACTCCAAAGCGCTGCCTTTGCTCTTGCGGAATTCAGTGCTCACATTTCCTGGGCTGGCAGAGCCTTACTGCCTCTACCTCAGTTTCTCTGTGTACAATTACATTTATTGACTTAGCTGACTCTTCTGAGAAGTGCTGTATAAATGACGGTCAATTAGAGCAAGTTTCTTATCTTTTCTGATGCCTACATACCGGTCAGCTTGTAGTTTCAGGGCAGACAGACTTTTAACGCTATACTTCTGTGMTGACAAGTGAAAGGAGGAGAGGAAGTGTGTAGTCTCTAGAGCCAACCCATTGCAAGACTGCAAGAACAACTGCATCCATTAGGAATTACACAAGGAGTGTTCAGTGGAAAATTAGAACCACAATTAAACTGCCATCTGTCCCTCTAACAGTCTAGAAGCAATAGCAGAGAAATGGGGAACGTGGTGTGAGTAAGTACTGTTCGTATGTAAAGGAAAAAGATTACAAATAATGAAAACCTTGAAAGTCTTGAAAAGTACCTGAATTTTCAATCTGAATTGTTTTACTTGCTTTCAAATGGTCTTTCCCATTGTAAAGCATGTTTCAGAGAATAGTGGCCAGACTCCAGGTTCTAAAACTGATGATATCAGCTCTTCAAAGCTGGCAGATCAGAAACATAAAGATATACATGAAGAGTTCATTTCAATGAGAGTTTATTCATTATTTTCAAAGCAAAGCAACTTTTTTTCCTCCTACAAAAAGTTCTCTTTCATTAAAATGTTTATACTGTGGTGTATATATGAGGGGCTGTCCTTTGAACATGTTTCTTGTGGCCTACAGCATAGAAGAATTAAACTGGCACTCAACCAGTAGATTAAATGTGGGCAGGACCCCTCTGTAATGTGGTAGATAAGCAGGTGGATGCAAGATAAGAATTAATAAGATAAGAATAAAAAGTAGAGTAATATTTCCCTATAAGAGTTCAGTGAAGACTTCAGGACAAAAAATGACCCAAACCTCATCCACTCCCTTATCTCTGCCTTTCCCAAAGCACTCTGTTTCAACTCTGAAAAATCTGTGATCTTGCAAATAGATTATTTAGAGAAGTTTAAACATCWCATTACGCTCTCCCAATAATTTATTTTATACTAACTGAAATTTTAAAATGTTTCTGATTGCTGCATAGAGAATAATTTTACCTGGAAAATAATACCACTACAATACAATCGATAATAATGAATTAATTTTAGCACCTGGAGATTTATCTCAGTTCTCATCCTCCTATGTACTGTGTGATCAAAGAGCAGAAAGGGCAGCTTCATCTCAGAGGACTCATTGCAGGTCAGGCAAGAAATGGAGCGGGTGGACAAAACACAGGTGAAGAGGTGGCAGGAGAGGGAAATGGGGTAGGTGAGCACAGAGTATGAAGCTGTCGTTCATGCTCATGACACATCAGAGAACTGGCTGCTTTTCTTCATGAAGGCTGCGAATAATATATTCTTCCTAGCTGTACAGGAGGTTTTGGGTGCTTTGGTTAGCTTTGCAGCCTTTCATTTGGAAAGGGATGAAAAAGTTAGTAAAGAAGATGTTCCTCCTCCACCCATAAGGGAGTCCATAAGGTTGTATGGATGTACTAGAGAAAAAAACATGATTTTAATAAATGAGAAAATGGACCTATTGAAAGTCAGATGAGAATGATGAGACACACGTAGATAAAGCAGAATACATCAGTTATAGGTAAGGACTATCAAACCCTAGTACAAAATTAGAGACAGTATGGTTGAACTAGACCTTAAAAAGCAAATAAGTACATTCCCATACTCAAAAATAGAATCAATTTACCTAAGCCTTTCCTTGAAGTTATTTGTTCAACAAGTTGAGTGTCTCCAGTGCTARAGGCAGTACAATACTTCAAGGTAATCCATTGCCGTTATTAGTCATTGATAACGTTTGGCTTATTTTTCTTTTTCAGAATTTCCTCTGCAGAAATGATGTCTCATGCCTTCCTTAGATTAAAAAAAAAAAAAAAAAGTTGTAGGCAGACCTTCAACTATAATGTTTTTCTTGAGAAGTGTTGCCCCAAACCAGACACAAATTCATAGCCTACCTGATGTCTYGTTAGTGCCAACATGGGTAGGAGAACTACTTCACAATCCTTAKGCTGATCCCTTCGGCCAGTGTATCCAGTGCGAAGCTTGCTTTTTGGCAGAAATACGGTGTGGTGACTCATGGTGAACTTTTGTTTTCCTGTAACTGTGTTTTCCTTTCATTCTCGGTTTCTACTTATGTAATTGCTTATTTATACCTATTACGAAACTTTGTAATTGTCCTAATTTAACGGCGTCCTGATCTTTTGCAATCTCTTTCTAGTACACAAAAAAACTTTATGAATTCTAATCCTGTCCTTAACTGAGCTTCCAACTCTTTGKAACGGTTATTATTGCAGTTAATTCAGATAACCATTACATAGACWCATATATCAATGTATCTGTATCTCTATCTATATATATGACAATATGCATATTCTACCCCTTCATCCAAGTCATTCAGGAAGATATTRGATAGTACTAGAATCCATTCACTACATCACTCTCTTTTGGACAGTGAAGCCACTAAAAATTACTCTTTGTGTGTTGTTCTACATTTGGTTTTGAACTCATTTTGTAGCATTTTCATGTAAACTATTTCTTCTGAGCTTGCTTAGGAGAATGTTATATGAAGCTGTGTCAAAAGCCTTACTAATGTTAAAATATCACTTGTTACTCTTTCTCCAGTGTTAGGCAGGTTTTCCTCTTGTTGGATGAGAGTAGATTGGTGTTGCAAGTCTTGAAGTTTACAGATATGCCTTCTACCACCTACCAATTCCTTATGTTACTACAGGGGACAGAAAAACTGAACTGGTTTATTATTTCTCAGATATTGCATTTGTTGGAAAAATAAGTGTTATGTTTGCACTTTTCCAGTCACCTGGAATGTGATCTGTCCCTCACAGCTTCCAGAGATAACTGAAAATGCTTCAGAAATTGACCTGTTTTCCAAACATCTCCTTTCACAGAGCCCACTGACTTACAAATTGTCTAAGCACAGTGCATTTCCTTCTCCACTCTAGTTGAGAAATTTAGCTTTGACAATGGAAGTAATTTTGTCAGCTGCCTAATTTTAATTGATCTTTTTTAGGGAGAACAGAAAGCCAAATAGCCAATAAGTACTTGGCCTTTCTTGCCATCATCTGTTGATGATTTTTCTTCTTTGCTGAGCCGATCTTTCTTGGTCTTCCTCTTATATAAGGGTTCCTATAACATGATTTGTCATTATTTCTTGTTTCTTGTTTTCACATTCAAATTTACTAAATATCTTGTTGCAAACCCAGATATATCTGCTTTGTTATGAACAGTGAYACTCCGTTGATTCCAAATTATATGKCTATTTTCCCTTTTCCTTAGTTACTATTACTTGATATGTACTTTGTTTCCACTGGTACTAAGAACAAAAAGTGAATAAAAAAGCTCTTTTGTATGTGAGTTTATTGCTAGGGTTTTGGGTTACAGAGAAACTTGGTGCACACCAGACCTTTGAGAAACATAAGTTCTTTTGCTGTATTTGGATAACCATTGCCTCATCCTTCTATGTAACGTGTGTCTTCAGTAAAACCACATTGTCTGGTTGATGCTCTTGTTGCAACTAAAAATAGATCTGAAGCCATTTGCACCTTCCTGTTTAGGAATATTTTCTAACATTTTTTTTTTCTTTTCTTTTTTTYYCCCCCCTTCTTTCTTTTCAGTTTTTCTCCCCTGCTTGAGGATTATCAAGGTCATACTTTTCCTTTCACAGGTCTACTCTCTACTCCTCTTTCCTGGGTTATTTGTCCATCTGACCCCAAGGAGTGAGTGTCCTCTCCCTCATTCTGTACATGCTCCTTTCCAGCCATGTATTCCTGCAGAGCTGGAGTAACCTTCATAGACACTTGGGAGACATCTGATGTTTTAAATACTCTGCTATCTTTTGGCCCATTTGGCCCTTGCAGTTTTCAAATCTTGCCTTTGGATCTTGAGTTATTCTTTGATAATTCAGTAATGATTAGCAAATGAGATGATTGTGCCATATGTTAGAAGACKGCTACTTCAAAACATCTGATATCAATGTGTTATGTAAACTCAAATTCTTTATGTTAGTAGCTGAGTATTGAAACTATAGCAGGGTCATCTGATTTAAGAATCTTTGTCTCTAAGATGAGATTTATGAGGCAAATGCAATATTGCAGAAAGATTTGTAAGATTTAATACAGTCAGAGAGACCTGTGTAACATCTTAGAACTTAGGACCTTGGATTATATAAAATCTAGTTTGCCACAGAGGCTCCTTTCTTAAAGGGGAGCAATTTCAYATTTTTTTTTGCATGTGTTTCACATGACATTAGGATTTTCTTTGTGCCTAGTGCTAACAACCACAACAGAGCCCATGAAGCTGCCATGTGGCATGTGCAGGGCAATGAACTGAGGAAGTCAAGTGTGATATGGATAGATGCAGGAAAAAGAGGGAGGTGGGAAGTGAWGAGAGAGAGATGAAGAATTTGCCCTTAGAAATCTATTTTTTTTTTCTTTTTGAAGATATATATACAATATCTATGTCCACTGGCAGCATGGAAATAGTGAGTAACCGAGGCAAAGCAGTTCTACAAGATCTGCTGAGAAAAATACTACATTTATAGGAAAAAGAAAGCATAACATTTTCCAATTTGCCTTTAAAGAAAGAATTTTGTCTATAAACCATGAAAGGTACAGAACACCAGATGTTTTGTAACAATTGGTTATGTATTAAATAGTAAGCTACTGTTCTAGTCTTTGAAATAAGAAATAAAATGACTTCTGATAGTTTCTGATCTGCTACAGCACCAACATATGTTTTCAATGAGTAGGAAATAATAGGGATTGCACTTTTACTGAAATTGTTACTTTGTTGCAAATTTCAAAGACATTTGTTGCCCTGTTCATGAAATATTTGTATTTCTCCTTATGTCAAAGGCACAGTATTCAGTCTTTGTCCTGCCTTCTCCATTCAACAGGATTTACGTGGTGTAAGTGAAAGGCGAATTTGTCCTCTTCTGGCTTTCCTGCTATTTTTTTCACTTGACCCAAAAGCTAAAAAGTAGCATTGAACCAAGCAAATCCTGTGAAAAGTTCTGTATAAGAAAGCAGTGCAGACCACCTACAGTGTGACACTTAGTGAGATGAAAGGATATTAACTTTAGGAGTGCCTTATGCTTTCAACAGAAATCTTGTTCCTTGTATTACAAACAAAGATAACTAACATAATTTAATTACACTCTAATAGTAGTTGAAATGTATATATCTTTTGGCATAATGTAATTTTTGTTTAGAAAATACTGTATCTGTTCTTAGCCTACAATTTTGCTGGAATTCCCTCGTGTGGGAAAAATGTTACCAAGGGGCTGTTGTCTTATGCATATTTGCACATACTATTTATGTTAACAAGCCTGGGATTTTTTTTCCCCTCTTTTGAATTGAAATGAGGTTCACGGGGTTATTTTATTCCTTTCTTTTTATTTTAAGACTCTCAGTATCATAATGTCAAGGCCACTCAGTTCCTATAATATATGTTTATAGTTTCTAGCTTTCAAATGAAAAGAAATTGCCAAAAAAAGGGCCATTTAAATCTTTTTGCTCTTAAATTATTGGAGAAATGCATAAAAGCCTCCAAATTTCAGGAAATATTTCAGCTAAAGGCAAGGGTGGGGTTAACAGTAAACCTTTAATCTTTGTGGAGTCTCAAGCATTTTACCTGTGCCATAGCAGTAGCTCTGCATGGAAACACCTTTGCACGAAACCGGAATGTATAAAGGCAGTTAAAGAATGTCACACAAACGCAATAAAATATTTGCTGCCGCTCCTTGTCCACAGGTTTTATGTGAAACCCACTGGAGTTGCACTGGTGCAACTGAGGGCAGATTTGGCTGAAATTTCATATATGCTAACTTTTGTTATTTAACAAAAAATAGCTGTATAAGTAATCTAAACAGAGACTAAAGAAAACACTTCTAGCTAGCTAAATATTTACCTTTTAATACTTAAAGGGTCTTATACGTTGGAATAAATTAACAAGTCACATTTTTCAAAAGTAAGGTTTTTTTTTTTATGCACATATTTGCAAAATTATCAAGTCAATATGTTCTATTTTAGAAGAGGTTTTCATCATGTTACAGACAAGTTTATTGGGGAAGTTCCTAGCAACAATACCAAACTTGAAGGGACATGGCACTGATTTGTTATAAAGTTTGTTACAGATTTTAGGATAAAAGCTGGATTAATTTGGTCCTGCAAATGCCACCTTGGGGAAAAGTCGTATAGACTTTAATAAGTAATAATCACCTCTATATATTTAAAAAAATTAGTTGGGAATGTTAACACCTTTCTGTAATGCCAACGGCCTCAAAACTATTATAAAAGAAAAATATTTTCCTGTTACTTTGGCCTAAAGATTTTGGGCATTTATAGTGATACAAAAATGCTTAAGATTAAGAAGCAATATTCTTTTCAGTGTTTTGCTTCATAACTACTAATAACATCAACTCTGTCTCTGAAGTACTTGCTACTACCTTTTCTCAGACTGTAGCTGCTGGATTAGACACATGGCAAGGCACCTACTCAATCCAGGATTAAATAGGGATTCCTGTGTTTCCAATAGCAGCTCATTAAATTTCTGTACTATCCCCTTACATTAAATTGCTATAATATGAGGCCTTGCAAGGTCCACAATTTCTTCTCAAGTGGGCCAGACTGGTATATTTGGCTATAAACCCTTTCCCCAGATGGCACTTTGGGAACTCATGGGAGAAGTGCGACTCCTGGTCTCCTAGCCAAGTTTCAGGAATTACACGCTTTGCATCTGAAAGGAGAGGAGGGGATGGCTTGAGGACTGTGCAACAGGCTGATCTAACACCATCAGCATCTTTTTTTTTTTTTTTTTTTAATGTAATTTGGGTTTTGCAAGGCAGTATGTGCAATACAAAATATTTTATTTGCAGCCTTTGAAAATTAGCCACAGCTTAAATGTTCATCACGGATAAGAGAACTTCATTTATATTTTAGCCATTTGGTATCCTCTCTCACATATGCAACTTTTTTATTCTGGTTCTTCCCAGATGATGGGAGACAGAAGACACTGAGCCATGGATTGGTGGTARCTCAGCATCCACTGAAAGCACTGCTAGATGCATCCACTGTGAGTTTATGCACACTAATGCCTTCCATCAGATTTGGCATAAAATGGTCTCACAGTGAGCTAATGGGAAATAGTTTACTGTTTTGGAAACTGTAAATAAATTGAAATATCATAGCTGTATTCTTCTACTCCACGCAAAGATGTTGATAATGTAAGAACATCATCTTTACTGTGAAAAATCAAATGGAAAAATCTTCTTTCTATAATTAAGCTATATTCCCACAACAACTCTGAAGAAAATAACATACAGGACTCTCTTGATATCTGTGCTCCAAAGTACCCTCCTTATTTTGAATTGGAATAAAAGTTACCTTTTTCACTGATTGGTCAGAATTTTATGCTGGACCACTACCCACTGCCAGGATGTGGCATGTGTCCTGCAATGCTCACGCTTGTATGCAGTTGGATACCTTTATTGACTTGCGCACTTGGATTTTTCATGAAAACTCATTCCTAATTTCTCAGTTACATGCTCTTTCCTYATCGGAAGCTCATAAACATGTCTATAGTGAATGATGCTTGTCTAGTTTCAGATTTCCTGTGACACGGGCTCATATCCCTGCGGGTGCTGTTGGCTCTCTCTACTCCCTTTTCTGCCTTTGCTGCCAGAGCTGAAGACCTGGCCCTTGTGTCCATGATGCCAGAGGAACCATGTGCCAGGATTTGCTCTTGATTTCTCTAATGCAGAAGAAGCTGCAAGGAGGAATGTGAGTCTAAGTTATCCCTTCCTGGCATGCTTAATTTTCCACTTGTGCTCTGTTTCCTGCAATTCCTGTATCGTTTTATTGCAGTTTGAAGGCATTGAATTCTTGGAAGAACTTCTTCTCCCTGTAACTTCTGATAAGAAGTTATGAACAGTCTGTCAGAACAACCATATGCACATCAATCCTAGGACTTGTTCTTTTAATTACCATGTTAAAAACTAGATATGCTAACATAATATTGAAAAAAAAAAAAATTTGAAGCAAACAGTTTACTCCACCCATCCATCTGTCCAAACATATGGGCTTCTTCTACTAAGATTTTTCAAGTTTAAACACAGTTATAATTTTCAGGGCTATCTGGACCACAGCTGTATTGTAAAGTCACAATGAGAGACTGTTGGGAACTGGAATACTGATTAGAGCATAGACTGGCAGAGGATGCAATTTTAGGGAGGCTCWCAGGTTTTAGAGGCTTATGTACAGTTCAAAGTCACTGGAAATGGGGAGTCCCACTTTTCCCCCTACAATGTCAGCTGGCTGGGAAGGTGTCTTGGACATCCATAGAAACCAAACAAAACAGAATGGAAAGCTCTGCCCCTCCTCCTCCTCTTGAAGGCAGGATTCACGTTATTCCTAGAAAAAATTTGTCTAATCTGCTAAAATTTGTCTGATCGGGCATTCCAGTGGTGGAAGTCCCACACTCTTGCAGTACAGTTTGTGGATTTAAGCAACTTTTGCACTAGAGATATTTTCCCAGCCTTTTATCTAACTTTTCTTAGCCTTTGTTTCCGAATTTTTCGACATTGGGCAAGGAGATCAATATATTTGCTGTTTCTTTGCAATTACTTATATGTTTTTGAAGATGTTTTTTAGATCTCCCTCCAGACTTCTTCCTTCAACTACCCCTCATAGACCAGGTGCCTTTGGGGATTCTTGCTGCTTTTCTTTGAGGTCTTTCCATTGCTCCATATTTTCCTTGAACTTCATAGCTGAAAACTGCATAGAACCTACCTGCTAAGTTTTTTTTTGCAGGAATATTAGTGTGTTTTTTATAGATAACAGGGTTAACAATGCATTTCAGTACATTCTCTTTTTTACATTAGCATGATAGTGTTCATTAGCATTCCACTTGAAAGCTACTGTAACCTGCAGATATTTTCTGCTGTATAAACTGTCACCATCCATGAAATTCTTACACCTGAGGAATTTGCTTTTGCTCTGTAACTTTGTACTTGCCCTTTTTGGATGCTTATCCTGTCCTTCAGCTGGTCTGTAGTCTCTCTCAGGTTGATGTCATCAGAAGATGTGAATAAACCTAATTTATATTGAGCCTTGCACATCTGTGATGAAGATATGTAGCAGTACCAGACCTGAAAACCTTAGATCGTGATGTTACTCTACTCTGATAGAATGACAATGAAAACTACTTTCTGTAACTGAAATTTCTGTTTAAGCTTGTACATGTTTTCCTACTTTGTTCAAGATCATCTTTTGAAGGAGCTGTGAAAGCTTTACTAATGGCAAGGTTTTTAGTGCTCTTTCCATACCATGATGCCTCTCATGCCTCTCACCCTCTCAAAAGCAGTATTAGTTATAGAAATACCTGGTTATAGACTGTGGTAATTTCAGAACTTGACTAAGGGAGTCCATATCTTCTTTGAATAGTTTTTTTGCTTTTTTTTTTTCTTATATGTGTCTAGATCTCTTTTTTTGTTTGTTTATTTGTTAATACTTGATTTGAAAAACAAAACCTCCTGTGGTGTTATGTGGAAGCTATTTCCTTCCAATGCTCTTTTTGGTTGAGCACCTAAGGAAACCTTTGTGACTCTCTATATGGTGCTGCTGTCTGTGGTGCCTGGGAGACGATGATATATTTCCTTTCTTTTTGCTCTTAGTGTTGGTGTGTGACAGGGGTCACTGTTATGCATATAATTTGCATGCTTTTCACTTCTGATGGTGAAATCTGCAAAAAGCCCCAGCAATTCCAGATATGCATCATTCAAAATAAAGACTCAGTAGGTAGAAGACCATCAATAGATGCTACTCCTTCATCTGACCAAGCTATAGCTGAAGGGGATGGTGAGGTTGGAATTTTCTACATATGTTACAAAAAAATGTAGAATACAGGTACTAAATACAGTAGCCACACTTTGCCAAAGCCCCATGTTGATACCAGCTACTGCACTGGTGGCCTCCAGAAAGAGTCTGGCAATCTTTAACTACTCAGAAAGTCTGTAGACAGGGAAATCAGGAAGGTTCATGTTGAAATCCTTCCAAATTGCTAGTTTAAGTTTGTACCTGGCACCATGCGGGTGCTGTGGGCAGCACACCACACAAACCTGCAGGTATGCAGACCATTTGTATTGATGGCTCTACCTAATTTTAGCTTGAAAAAACAAACAGCCTATCTGTGGTTATATTCAAAAATTGTAGAGGAATTCAATTATGAATGCCTGCTTAGAGCCATTTAAATCAGAAGTTGCTGTTTTGAGATATACAAAAACGGAGTTGAACATTAGAGCCTGTAAAAGGCCAAAAACATTTTGTACTTTCTTGCAAAAAAAAAAAAAAAAAAAAAATTCCTGGGAGGTTTCTAAGAAGCCTAGGTCAAATGAGACCTTAACACTCATCTAACTTTTGTAATCACTTCTTACAGGTACAATAACTTATTATAGCAATAGTCATACTAATCATTTTTATTTTTAAACTGCAGCAGAACAACATATTGCAGCATAAATGGAGACTTCTATGAAAACCTTTGTCTCTACATGGTACTAGCTACACTTTTTGGCTGAAAATTCTCTGTGTGGTTTTAGCCCCAAAGCATTTTTTTTTTTTTAGGTTTATGTAATTTATCCACATGTTTTGGGTTACAGGGAAGAAAAAAAATCCCTTTTCTACTGCAAAATGATTAGTCTCATTAGAAAGTGTCAGGCAGTTAGAGATCCCAGTGARGTCAATAGGAGCTGCAGGTGCTGAGTACTTCTCAAACCAAGTTGCTGATGTGAGCCACTTTGCTTGTTCAATTACACAACCAAAATGACAACATTACAAGCTGAAACTTTCCTTATAACTAGTCTCAAAGGAGGATTAGTCTGAAGGTCAGTTTTCCATCTGGTAAGCRAAAAGACTATGGTGCTAAACAATTGAATTTTGGTCGCTGATGTTCACACATGGTTCGGGGGGTGTGAGCAGAGCTCTGTGCTCTGCATCCATGCTTCTCTTTTGAACATGCATGGCTGCAATTTTCTAAGGAAGGAAGGAAGGAAGGAAGGAGGAAGAAGGTGCTTCCTTGGGTATTTTGACCAATGCCTCTCTGGCTTGGGGTGGCTTAGAGCTACCTTACCTTGTGAATCAACCTTTTCACCCTTTACATTTTCTCAGCTGGATCATTGGTTCAGGAGAACTGAGCTGCCTACCTGGTGACAGACAGTGACCCTCATGCAACAGTGCCCAGGTATTAACATGAGCCAAACTTGCCTCTGAAAAACGTATTTCACTGTGCTAGACTGAGCATTGGACACTGAAAAATTCCTCACTTTCAGTGTACACGGCCTTTCCCATGTGTCAGCCCCCATCTGGGGACAGTTGATGCTATTCACTTACACTCCTGCAACTCTGCTTTATTTATAGCTGACTGGCCAGTTTTTTGTTTTGTTCCTTGTCCTGAGAGAGGCTTTTCCAAGGAGAGGCTGAAGGAACTTGATGAACTAACTTTCTGTCAGCAGAACTCCTCTGCAGTTGTTCTCATAAGAAATCAGGAGAAATTAAAAAATATATGTATTATTCAGAAATGTTTTGAGGCGTGAGACTGTCAGSTAAAACACATCTCCAGCTACTGCATCATCAGATCTCTGTTTTGATGAGAAAATCTCAATAGAGGCAATGGGTTTAATCTATTTGCATTTCTGGAAGTCTTTTTCCAGGAACAAGAAGTTGCTTGTCATTGAAGTTAGTGGGAATTTTGAGTAAAGGCTGTGGTACAGCCAGTTTTCTTCTTCCTTACTGTATGATTCCCGTGCAGAGCCAGCTTCTGCATCTCCAAATGGCTACGGTTGACCTCCCTTATCATAGAATCATAGAATCATAGAATGCCGAA
>NW_020455543.1:378241-413241 GCF_003342845.1 Nothoprocta perdicaria
CTGCTCTCCAGCAGGTCCACTCCTAATCTGTACTGGTGTCCAGGGTTATTCCTCCCCAAGTGCAGGACCTTGCACTTKCCCYTGWTGAACCTCAKGAGGTTTCTCGCCGCCCAGTCCTCCAGTCTGTCCAGGTCCCTCTGGATGGCAGCACAGCCCTCAGGGCTATCATATAGAGATCAGCACAATGCATCTCTGACCTCAAGAGGGGTGAAGCCAAGTCAAGGAAAGAACAACTCAGGCAAAAGCAGAAGCTATTTATATCAAAAGCTAGAATGTAGACGCCTCCACACTAGGCATCTCCTATGTAATGCCTTTAAAGTCTTCCACTTTGGAGTACTTACCTTTGTGACGATATAAACGTGGTAAACATAAGTGACATCTCATGTTCCCAGCCTGAAAAAATGACAGCTCTTCTGTGATTATTGTTGCTGAAAGGACTTCTTGTTTTGCAAGTTGCTTCTGCAAAACAAACGTAGAGAGAATAGAGAAATCTTTGGCTTGCTTTTTAGTAGGTGAGTCGATGTTATCAGCAAAACTGAATAAACAAGGATTTATTTTTAGACATTTGCGTAGCAAAATAAAAAATAAGGCAGTATTTTACAGACTCATTTTGTTTTATTCTCCTTTTTGCAACCTTTACACAGTTTCTCCATAATTTCTTCACATATATGGCCTAATATAAAGACTAAAATTAAATCTTAAAAGTATTTCTAATGACTAGTTGTCCTTGGAAGATTTGAACAACGGTTGCTACTTTTGTGATTTTTGGATGAGTTTACTAGCTTATACTCAAGTAAAGCTGTGAATACATGTTTTGGGGTTTTATCCCTTCTTACAGGAGCAGAAGTGATTAATAGCTTTCTCAGTGTCTAGATTTATAAATGTGTAACTGAACAGAATATGGCTCAGGGGTACCTAATGTAAAAAAAAACTATGTTTTTTGTCAGCAAGCTTCCACAAAGCTAAGGTGGCAACTTTGCAGATACTTTTATTGCCCCTTTTACTTATTGCCCCTTTACTTATTGCCCCTCATACAGCAACTGTATGCCTTTTTCACCCTCAAAACACTGATAAAGAGAACCATCAACAGCCTTTAATCTAACCAATGTCTTAGGTGCAGCTTCACCTTTTTCTACACAGAGATAAAATTAATGGTTCCTTTGCCCTGGGGAATAATGAGATTGTCTTTACCACATTTTACAATTCTGATTTTTTTACTGCTTTTTTTTTTTTTTTCAGTAGTTGTGAATATGCACTGCCTGTTTTCTGTCTTCTGTTGCAGTATCCAAATGTCAAGGTATGTGATATGAAATTCAACCTTATCCAAAAAGGGCAAAGGAAACAGCTTGGATTGGGATCCTGAAATACAAGAAGATTGAATAGAGATGTATAGGACTGCAAGAGGTTAGAAAGAAAAACGAGAAAAGGAATGAGCAGGTAATAACAAAGACCTATGTTTAGAAATGTATTTATAATATAAAAATCTACCATCAGTTATCACACTAACTGGCATATCTGAGCCGTTGTACTTTTAAAAATTCTCAGCTATTGTAATGCAGTATGTTTTGAAACTTGATTTGTTGATTTTTAGTGGAACTTATTGAGTTTTGTGTGATTGCTAGAATAAGTATATTGTGCTTAAGTAGGTAAGCAGGCTATATGTGCATTCTCTTTTGTATTTTAGAAAAAGATATTGTATGTACTGTGTAGAAAACRTTTTTGACTATATGATACTGAAGTCATAGGATATAAAAACTGCTAAATATTACCTAAMAAACAGATTTGCTATTATATTTTTTTACTGCTTGCTCCCCACTGGACAATTTTACAGCTTAAGCATAACACTGAGCAGTAGAAGTACCTAGATGTTTCTATTCTGTTTACCAAATTCAAGCGATTATTTGAATTGTCTTTGGAAATAATGGTTATTAACAGGCATATTAAATGTATGGAATTGCAGAATGAAGAGGAAAACCTCCAACAAGTGCAGAATGATTCCCATCTCTGAGGACATTGAACATTAAGAAGAGAGCTGGGCAGAACCTATCCAAACCTATGTATTTATGGCACATTCTCTTACCAGTAGCCATGGCTACTGCTGAGCCTGCTGACTGTGGCAGCCTTTCAAAACTCAGTCCGGATACACAGAGACACAAACACAGCAGAAAACCCATCTTCGGGACTCCCTGAAGTCCTTGCTTTAATTTCAGCCTGCACAGAAAGATCATCACCAAATTACTGTAATACATTCTTTGCCCCCAATATATCCCATTGTTGAGAAGATCCTCAAAATCTAAGATAAAAGAATGGTTTATTTAGTTTGTTGTTATATCATCCAATGCCGCCAGCCTGACCCAGCCTACCTGTCTAGCCCTTTAGAAGACCTGCTGTGGACAGCATGAAATAAATACCTCCAGCCACTCACCAACCACACAGAAATGCTAGGGCACAGCAGTCCCCAAACTCAGCAAAATTTGGTGACAGGTTCCAAAAAGTAGAAGAAACTACATGGAAATAGCCCTGTGATTCTCAGTTGCTGACTGTAGACAGGAGCAGCTTTTACCTTTGCATAGCACATCAACATTTCACACATTTCCTCCTGTACCTACTGACAACTTAACTTGCTTCTCAGAGGACATGAATATTTCTTATTTGAATTGCCAATAAAACACACTTCAGATGGTAAAATTCCAGCATCAGATTGATCCTCTAACATAAAAGGTACCAAGAAAGTGCCACTTCATTCATGCATCAGTCGTGCTGTGATCAGTATAGTTAATCCTGCAGAATGCCATATTTCAGACAGAGCCTAAACCTTAAATGYATGTGTGAGGTTACACAGCAAGAATGCAAACATCCTGCTAAGTCTTAAAGCCAGGGTATTTCTCAGGTAGTAGGTCTGCAATTTAAAACTCTTATTTCTTAATTCTGACGATGACCTAGCTGATCTGTACGTGATGGATGGTTCTGAGGTGTGTATCACTGAGAGGTATGGGAAGAATGGATTTGTCTGCCCTTTCAGAAAAGCATGCAATCAAAAGAGTTTTAGTACAATATTAATTCTCTCATATATACACTGTGAAGGACTCATTTCAGGAAGCTTTTAAAAGTAGATTATGCAGAAGATTCATTGCTGAAAAGTTGCTAAGAGTTTTCAGTAGTGCAAGCAGAAGATGGAGTTACAAAATGTAAATAAAATATACTTAATAAAATAGAGAGGGAGYTCTCTGAATGAAATTCCTTCAGTGTAGCAGCACATTCAAGGTTTATGACCACTCAAGTTCCATATAAGCCCCTAGTCGAGAATTTCAGTCTTTGAGATTTCATCTAGATTTCTGTGACATGCCACAATGTATCCTGGGATCTGGAGACTAGAGAAATGAAAAAAGACACTTCAATAGCAAGGAATGACTTTTAAAAACACTTTTTTCATACACTGCCCTTGGCTAGCTTGATTGAATGGTTTAAAATTGCTTATTTAGTTAACATGACTTCTCAGTACTGCCTGGGCACTCACTGGTTCTTTTGCTGAGAAATTATTCCTTTTGAACTAGAGAAACCAATGAAAATTAACTTGGGTCTTTGCCCTACCCAGCCCCTTTTCAGGAGTTCACCTGTTTGCTTATGTCAGTTTTGTTTGTTCTGCAGTAAATTCATCTCTGGGATAGTCGCTTTAGCAAGTTGCTTTTTTGTAATGTCACTATCTGAAACAGGATTTAGCCAAGGCCTCTCAGGGGAGGGCAAAGCACAAATCATTTCCTACTGTTACCAAGTACAACTAAAAAAACCTAACAACCCTTGTTTAATTGCAGCAGAATACATATTTTTTTCCAGCTTTGGCAAGGAAAATATTAACAATTTGGCATCTATTTTGCTGATGAGAAAAGCAATGTAAAAGTTTGCCCTTTGACTTAGCAGGCAAATTGAAAAGAAGGGAAAAAAAAGTAGCCTCACATTTTATGTACTCTCTTGTCTTATGATTTCAGCACTTCTAAAGTGAAGGAAGTAAAACTCCAAGAAACAAATGTAATTCTCACTTAGGGCTGTTCCCTTTGGTGCCCAAGACCTGGTGTTTTAGACATCATGTCTGGACACAGGTGAGCAGCGCTCTGGTGAGCAGTGGCCAACCAGGCTTATCGCGGCCAAGGAGTGGGGCTCCCTTTCCTCTTCCTTCCTTCCCACTCCCAAACCTGCTACGTGAGATGCTTCCCTGGAGGGTGGTGAACCCCCCAAACAGCTTCCTCCAAATCTGATTGTAAATCCAGCCCCCACAAAGCACAACCAAGCCATGTCCATTGTGCATGGAGTGCTCCATGCATCCTGAGAGGGAGCAAGATGTATTTGGTCAGATGAGTGTCTTAAAGGCTATTAATAGCAAGGACAAACAGTATACAGAGTAAGCAGAGCTTGGAGCATTGCAGTGAATATAAGACTTACTAGTACTTGGACAGTCTTTACACTTCCTCATGTCCTATCACTACTGCATTTATTTGCTTCCCTTTCTCCTGACTGAACAGAAACAGGAAGATATTATTACYTGAGATATTACTAGAAGAAAGCAGGTCAATTCCAGGAATAAAAACTTTCTACTGCCTTTCTACTACTTTATTTATTTATTTATTTAAGAGAGATAGAGCCCAAGGCTGTGTCTACGTGGCTCTGAGAAAGGCTGAGTCCCTTGCCTTGAGAGTAGTCATGGAATGTCTGTTGCCTGCCTGTGCACACAGTGCTAGCCAAGGGACTGGGGCTGAGCTGGAGGCTGGTAAATGAGAATTGAGAGAGCAATTTTTCCTACTACTTCTCAGCCATGACTTACTGTAACATCAATTGGGGTTTACTTCTGGGCAAAAATAAACTTGTTGGCCTAAAAAAATAGACGTGAGAACTTCTCCTGCCCAGGGATCTGTTTCATCTAGACAAAATTTAGCTATAGAAAAGCCAAAAGTCTCTCCTGAAATAGTGACATTTCCCTGCATAGGGAACAGGGAATCCCATCCCAGTCCATCCATGAGGAATTGCTCTTGGGCAGTGCTTGTCTCCCTCTAATCTCTACAGTGAGTGTCTAGAAAACTAGGTGACTGTTCCACTTCCTCTCTTAGTTCACTTTTGCTAAATTGTGGGCAAAATTGTTGTGATTTAGATGTGCTTATAATGTGTATTTTGGCGCTAATTTAGCCTTAAGACCACAGTGAACCGTCCTTTCAGATATATCCCACAGCTTTGATGCTACATATATTATAATCCTGCAGTGAGCTAGAACTTGGAAGAGTCTGTAAAGAATGCATTCAATGTGCAGCTTTAAACTGTGTCAGTGCTTATGGAGTGCACAGCAAACTACTGCAATATGCATGTATACATTATCTCCATGCATCTACCTCAACGGTATGGTTGATTTTGCTGAAGGGATAACAGTGTGTAATATAAAGATCAGTTTGACTGTACAGGGACATTTCTTCAGAATCATATCGGTGTCTGGTCCATGAGTTTTTAGTAGAGATTTAGTACAGAATCCATGTTTTTAGTAGAGATTTTATAGATATGACCTACATGTAAACAAGCACGTCTCTTTTAAAAAAAAGTTTTTATGCTTCTTTTGCTAAATGTAATCAGTATTAACTTCGACAACAGAGATGATATTAATGCGGCTCACAGAGTTATTCTCATATAAAACCTATATAAAAATGGCATAAAAGGAAAACTGGGATTTGTAAGCTGTCTCAGAAATATCTGAAGCTTGGCCAAATGAGGAGAGGCTACTGCTGCCATGTTGTTCTACAGAGCCTTAGCCATCATCTTAACAAGATGGGAACAATTTGCTCCTAGCATATAATTGTCAGGAGACTCAAGTCAAAATGGAAACTGAGTGGCCAGAGTCTGTCCAGAGTCTTTGCAATCACTCTGATATTARCTGCATAAAAGCTATGGGTCTGGTCTGAGACAGGGCTCTAGACTGTCCCATAACCAGTGCAAGGCCAGAGGCCTCTCTGGAGATAACCCAGCTTAGATGCTTAGGCTGAGCTGGGTTGAGTCCCGTCGTGGGTGCACCAGCAGCCTGGAGAAGATGCCTGACTTGTAGATGGATGCTGGGAATCTCCCCATTGCAATAGAGAACTGATTCTAGGTCACAGGTTCAGAGGTTTTACCTGCAGGTCAAAAATGAAGGTGGGCACAACATTTACAGCATTGCCTGTCAGGATGCTAACGGGGTGCCAAGGAAGTTTTCCAATGACTAAAGCTTGATTTTCTCCTTTTTTTTTTTTTTTTTTTTTTATTTTAAAAAAAGCAGTAGCTTTTTCGAGAGACTTAAGAATATGGAAAGGCAGATTACCCTGATGTAACCTTTTGCCTACTCTTTTTACCAACTGCTGACATGCAGTAGAATTTGTCTAAAGATCAGGATTAATGTAATAGCTGCTTCTRTTCCTCAGTACTTTTTCTGATGAAATTTGATCACTCTTCTCCACATTCCTATTCCTCACCTGCTCTGAGAGGTAAACATAATTCATTGAAAACAAAAACTGTCCATATGAAAAAGCTTAATCAAATGCAACTTAAGTTCTGCCAGATATTTTCCGAATTTAATATAGTTTTTTTCAGGCTAGCTTTGGCAACTGAGRAATTTTTTTTCAAGGTTGTTTTCTTACGCACTACATTATTTACTTATTTATAAATCTAGTCTGCTCCAGGCAATACAGATAATATTTTGAGTGTCTTTTATTCTGGATCAGTAAGAATAGAAAAATCTAACCTTTTCTGTATCTATAACATCTTTAAGGGATTAATGCTACAATACTGTTGAAGACATTATCTGAAAGCCTCATAAAAAATAATTGAGATTAAACTGACTTGCACATCTGTGACATGACATGTCCCAAGTCCTGAGTATCTCAGTTGTCCAGGCTTGGTCAGGGCAGGGCATGAGTATCTTCCAGCATGTTCACACAGGACTCTCCTCTAYGGGGACTGAACAGGGCAAGGTGGCTTAGGTGCACCTCACATTCATCTTGATGTAAGTCAAACTGCAGCCACAATTTTAGCCTTAGCTTGGAAGCGATTCTGCCTCCTGTAGGTCRGACACAGCATATAGTTCAGATATAGTTACATTTAATGGTATATAAAATTGCTTCCTAGAGGTTCTGGTTCTTACATGCAGCTTGGAAAACATTATAGTTTCTTCCTCAAAGTCTGTTTATTACAAAAGACAGTCATGGCTTCCATACRGACCCTCGTCTAACTCTTGTGTTTTTACCTCTGTCTGCAGAAACATTTTTGCTGGTCTCTGCCTAAGGGTGATTTTGGACAATGCTCAAAGATGCTATTGAAAAAGTAACAAAAATGTAAATTAAAGATAAAGGAATAAAATTTCTGTATTGCTTTGTCAGAAGACCTTCACTTGAATGGCTAGAAGCGCTGGCTTTAATCAAGAATGGACATATTATGGAAATGTCTTGACGAGCAAGTTCCAGAAAGAGGAGTTCATATTTGCTGAGCTCTCACAAGCCAGAGACTGTTACAGATATAAGGACTGCAGCTTCTTTCACTTAGGTGTTTCTTTACCGATTTATTTTATTCAGAAATGGAAACATGGTCCAAAAAAAAAAAAAAAAAAGCTTTAATTCCTTAAAAATGTCTATGTCAAAAGCAGATTAAACTCTCCTCATTGAATGCTGAAGAGYCTGTTATGACCGAATTTAAAATAAATTCATTCTCTTTAGGATCTCTATACAGTCTTCAAATATGTGACAACATGTATTTTCCCAGCTATTACAATGCAATAATATATATTTTTTTTCTAGAAACACAAAAATGCAAGAAAAATGCTCAGGACAATTGTTAAAATTATAATTCAATGTTATCTTCAGTTCATAAGTCAGGTAACAAGATCAAGCCCAGAAGATCTTGTGCTTATTTTTCTTACGTAGGCAAACTCCTCCCGAGTTGAGTGTGGCTTTTGCTTTTCAAAGACCAAGTAAACACCTGTTAATTGGCTAAAGGTTTCTATTTGTACCATCTGTTAGGTGCRCAAAGGGCACTAGCTGGAAACATAATCTGATAAGAAAATTACGGAAGCAATGGGAGGGAGGCAATGCCACCCTGTCACACACCATAGTACCCTGGTACGTAAATGAGAACGGCAGCCAGCAAGAAGTTTCAGTGCTGCTCAAGCAATTTGTTTTTTTATAGTGAGTAAGTAATGACTGCAAAATAATGAGTCAGTAAATGAATGACTGCAGTTGAGAACTTGAGTTAAGGCAAGGCATTAAATCAGGCCAGGAAGGCAACAAAGCCCATCCCTGGAGTCTGTTCCAGGCAGCAGCTGCTCTAAGTGAGCTGGAAACTTCCCCGGCTTTCTCCCATGGCTGCACATAGGGCCTGTGGGGTTCTTTTACCTTACGTGTATATCAGTTTTGGTGACTGACAGCAATATTAGAAACACCTGAAGCCTCTGTGWCAGGTGAGCATGACAGGAAAGAATATGGTCAGATTTTGCATTTAGTGATGGACTCATTTTTGCTCCCTCTTTGTTTGAAGGTTTGCTCTATTCATGAAGAAAGAGAGTATGGGAAATAGAGGGGGAAACAAAACATAAAAAATATGCAGCCTGGTTGATGAAATTCTGTGTATATTACTAGCAGTGGATCCAGTGCTGCAATATTCCTGGGGTATGGATTGCAGGTGGTGTTGCTTTGCTAACCACACTTACAGCAGGAGAAGAACAGTTGAAAGGAGCTAGTGGAGACTGCAGCTCCTTGGAGATTGGAAAGGAGATGTAGATTCACAGGAGCAAAGAGATACAGGAAATATAGCCAGGGGAAAAAAAACTCACATTTTTGTTGTTATTATTAAAAAAGATCTGTAGAATTAAACTTGCTAGTATGAAACTTGGAGATTTTATATAGTGTAAGTGGATTAAAAAAAAATCCCCTGTAGCACCTTAGCTGGACTGGTGCAACCAGGCTATTGAAAAGCTTCCTTTAAATTTTCTTAATAATTCAGGTACAGGCCAATCTGCTGTCACACAGCAGAGCTACTGATGTCAGACTGATGGGTGTGGCGTGGAGCTGAATTTGCCCTTTTGACCTTCATATTTTCCAGAAATAACTTGGGAAATGTGGAAGTTTTGTTTTGTGCTCGGTTCTCTGGTGGTCCGCAGTGGAAGCCAATACATTGCAGTAACAAAAGGAAGCTGTCACGTTGATAATTCTGCTCGGAATGCAAGTGTGAATGCTTTCCATCCACAAACAGCTCCACTGTGGTGCACTTCACCTTCTGAATATACACCCAGATTTAACTGGAGTCTTTTGTAGTTAGTAGTTTTTGCAATTCATTCAGGTGAAAGCAGCAAGTGTGCAATTTCTGTAAACTAATAAGTGTTCTGAGTAAATGAAAAAAAGCTTTAAAATGTATCAGTGATACCTCTCATTTCTATTCCAGATGGTCAGCTACCAGGACAGGACATGTGGATGAAATCTTTGTTTTAAAGAAAGTTCCTTAAGAACGACAGAATGATTTTTGAAAGATGTGGATATGTATGAAAAATCTGCTTTAAAAAAACAAACAAACAAAAACAAACAAAAAAAAAACAACTCAGTGACCCGAAACCCCAGTAGCAAAAAAAGGCAAGTAACCTGTGAGTGAACTTAAAGGCTGCTTTATATATATATTTTTAAGTAAGCTGGTGTTCTGYATTTCGGGATGAAGACAGTTCCATGGAGGAGATCTGTGGCAGGAGTATTTTGTTATGTCTTAGTATTAAAAAAACAGCCCACTGAAAATATTCTGTCTAGATATCCTGATGAAAACCAGAGTAGTGGCATAGATCCAAAGGAATCAATGAAGATATATCAATTTATACCTACTACAGGTTTGCCTCTTGGTTTTTATTCAAGACCTTTTAGGATGGTGGCTAAACATTAGGATTTTCTCTCTCATATGACATAGTAATAGATACAATAAAATAGCTCTAAGTAGAAAAAGAGAGCAAAGAAGATGTGGGAGAGAACTGAGCACAAGAACAAAAGTGTAAGTGGTTTCTACATTTAACATCAGATGTTTTCATGGGGCAGGGAGCTGAACTTAATTTGCTCAGCAATCTCTATGCCTTAATCTGTCGTGGAAAGGTGCCTGAATGGCACCACCACTGTCAGTAGTCACTGGTGTGCTGGGCAGGTCACCACCAGCATCAGCATAAGAGCAAGTGATTTGTTGTGTGGGTAGCCCTTGACGGGCCTGATGTCTTCTGCAGAATAGCCTGTGAGCTCAGCTAAATAAATTAGATAAGTTATGCTAGATAAATTATGGCCTGAATATTTTTTTTTGTCTGAATGAAAACAAAAGCAAATATTCTAGAAGTATTGGCCAAATAAACTATCATCCCACATAGGATTTCTAAGGAATTCTAGCAATTCTGGAGATAAAGATAACATTAATTGGAGCACCACCAGCTAAAGCAAGCTCAATTCCTAGCAGAGAAAGGACTTATGTAATCTCAGTGATGATAAGCACAAGCTGGAAAATGGGGGAAGGAAAGAGAAGGAACTGCACAACAGAAAAAACTCTCAAAAAATACTCTCATCTTCTGTGCTGCTTTCTTGCATCCTCTCTATCCTCTCTATCTTAAAACTGATTATTGCTCTACTAGTGGGTCATTACAGAGGCCAGGAAAGAGGTCAGACTTTAATATTGTAATTATTTTTACTTTGCCATCAGATCAAGCAAACTTTGAACAGATAAGGCATCAGTTTTTGCTTAGCTGCCTGAACGTGATGTGCAGAACAAGATTAAGAGCTTCATGTACCCCCATGGTCTGAGATATACTCATAGTCTCTGTGAAGGTAATAGTGGAGTGAGATCTGAATAGGCTGAAGAGAAATCAATGTCACAAGACATGTGACACGTCACAAGACGTTTTTCAAAGATCTCAGCAACACTTTAACCCATGCAGGATTGTGAGAGCTGCTCTGGGGAGAGAGACAAGGAGGGTATATGACATACRCTGGTGTTGCTTAAAAGATGGGAACTGCTCACTGTAGTTTAAAGACTGCTAGTTAGTACCGGATACATGAGAAGAAAAAGGGAACTGTCTGTAAAATCATGAAGGACAGGAGGTGATATGGCCTTGTTATTTGTACTTAAAACACAAGAAGCAAATGCCACCTCCTGACCAGATGAGGCATCCAATTAATGTCTCAAAGTACTGGTAGTCTCAGACTTCAAGGGAATAATCTCTGGGAGGCAGGAGTTGGCACTTGACATAAGCCTTGTTTCTTMGAGTTTTTCCCTAAGCATTAACTTCTGGGTGTTGCTAGAAACCGGACCCATTTTTTAAGTTTTGGAAGAAAGTATAAAAGGCAGCCAGCGAAGGCACCATTGGACAGCAGGTCTCTCCTATCAGAGATAGAGGGATAAGGGAAGGATAACACCATTGGAGAGGCATACAGTGCAAACATCCAGATTTCAAAATGTGTCCTAATTAGCATATGGTGAATAAAATGTCATAAAGGATTTTCCTTCAATAAGCAGACTGTAAATCTAAAATGTGTGCAGCAGTAATCCTGACTCAAGCTTGCAAAGGCAAGAGGAAGAAGTGATCAAATGGATCAGATTAGCTCAGTACAATCAAACTTCCATTTACTAGCAATTCAATGGTATTAAAATCTTCTTGTGCACACCTTATGCTGGCTACTGACTTTAATTGCTTCCTGTTTTGTGGGGCTGCCTAAGATTGTCAAGAATCATCTGCATATATCTAAATGAGGGCATGATATATATTTACTGTCAATTATTTCTTTGCCAAAATAGAAAATAGATTGCATCTTAAAATAGACCCTTGCCTTATTTGCAACACTCTTTACAAACTCAAGAAGCTGGAGCCATTAATAAAGTCAAACTAAAGTGCATGTGCTGGTAAAATTTAACACATGCAACAGAAGATGAGTGATATTCAGAGCCTGCTGTTTCAATGACAAAACAAACCAATAAATCATTTCAAATGATTCATATAAACATGCAATAAGATCTATTTACTTGTCCAAAGCCTGAGAAAAGTCATTTGTTACTTTCAGCAGAGCCATAGTTCCTGAGTGCTTTGCTCTGCCTTCAAATCTTGACGTATGAAGCATAGTCACTGGAAATGCARAGCATATTGTAAATGTGTCTCCTAGATTTTGACTCTCATTTGGCCTCCCAGACTTGCTGCATGTATATTCCGATTTTCGAATATGGCTATTCCTTTTGATGCTTAAAGGAATCTTAGTTTACCTGGAATCCCTAATTGTTGGAAAGGGACTCCCCACCCTCTAGGTAACATTTTTAATGGTAGTGACCATCTGCTTCACCACAGCGAAGGCTGCTACAAAATCCTCTCTCATGCCCAGGTGTTTTGTAACATTACAGGTTTTGTTTCTCTCCTACCTAACTAGTCAAAATGTAATTACTGAAGATAATGAACTTCTGCTCCATTGTGGCAATGGATGGAGGAAAAAGGGAAAATGGACACCAAAATTCTTTATCTATGAATATTATTTAGCCAGAATTTCAGGTAGAATTCAGGAAGAACTCTCTGCCTTACCCGTTAATGGCAGAAAAAAACACAGCTATTTAAACCTCCCTCTCAAAAATTCTTCAGTGATACTTTGGGAATCTCCACAATTTAAGACAAAGCAGGATGTTTTTGGGAAATGAAACTGGTCTGGAGTGTCTGCATTGAGAATGCTGATGACTTGCTCAGTGGGGTTTGTAAGCTAGTTTCTTTTTCTTAATGATCCTCTGCTGTTGAAAAATGTCATCTCATGGATGACAAAGAGAGGATAAAGTTTAACCTCTCTGTGTTTTTGACTTTTTTGCTGGAACTTTGGACCTCAACAAAGCTGGCTGACCTCCAGTGAAGGTCAAGTCATTAAGCATTTCCCCAGCCAGGGCCACAACTATGGCAGCAAGGGCTGTCTGAAGCTGGTCAGTGACACTGACCCACGTGGACTATTCAGAAGAGAAGAAGTGATGTTTTAAGGTTGCGTTCAATGATCTTTTGATGTTCAGTGCTCACTCTGGTGGAAGCAGTGAGTTATTAGATACCAAAGACAGCCTGAGCATATACTTTTGCTGTCATTCATATGGGCGTGCTGTTGCTGTGCTCTTCCAAGTTGCAATATCTTCCTATTTAGTGCAGATGGAGCTGCCTTTTCATTGCAAATAGAGAAAGTATTGAGTATTTTCAGAAAATGTACGTGTAGTCTTAAGTCAATGACATCAGCTAGTGGGAGAGTCTGTCTTACATCTCTCTATACTTGCCCTGGGTACTAATGATATGTCCTAAAAAAAAAAAAAAAGAAAGAAAGAAGAAGGATTGGGAATACCTTAAGAATACAGAATACAGATAAATATAATTTTTAGCTTTGTATCCATTGACATAGGAAAAATTGTATTTCTTGTGCACTTGCACAGCAGCATAATTCTTGAAGGTGAAATTATTGTGATCCTGACTGTGTAATATAAAGAAGTGAAATTATCTCTGTTATTCTGCTCCTGTTTTTTTTTTAACTTGCCTATTTTTGTTGCATATTATTCTTGAACACATCCCTGAAGTATTTATGATCAAAATTCTTCACACATGATTACTAACTCTCGAAAAGAGTCTCCTTCTCAAGAGATCTTTAGATGGCTAGCATGGTTGACCACAAAGGCAAGGCAGAAATTTCATTCAGAAATCAAAGAAAAAGACTTGAAAGGAAAAAGTCAGCTATTCAGAAATGAGTCTATTCAGTTCATGTTTTATCTGTCCTGTGTACCATCAGGAACTGAASAGAGGTAACTGAATGCAGCAGTGGAGCTTTAGGAAGTTTTAAAATTATTTTCTTGCCTCCCAAAGTGCAAAGTGGGATCATTTTTTTTCTGAAAACAGGTACCTCAGGACTCTCTTGACAGCTCCTAGCTTTTTATTATGTCTTTCTGTGTTTTCCCACTAATAACTGCCTTATTCCCAAACACAGAAATGCTACATGATTTTCATACCCTCATGTACAAACTGATGATTCGACTGCTCCAACTCACAGCTGTGGGATGCAGAACCTCATCCTCCATYCTGCTTTGGTGGAGGGATGCGATTTTAAAAAATCTCAAGGCTCACAGGCTGAGGTAGTGAGAGGTCTCACCCAGTATCTTTCTGCTTAACCTCAAACATTTGTATCCCAGCYGATGAAGAGACACTTTCTTCTAACAAAATGATTCCTTCCATAATATTCCAGCTGATGGAGAGACACTTCCTCCTAGCAAATACATATGTAAATGTGTATGAGGCTCTAGTATTTGCCCTGTTTCCTTTTTAAAATTGAAATATTGACTACAAAATATAATAATTCTTATATTTAAGAATGTAATTAAGTAAATTTAAGTAAATAATGATTATATTATTAATTAAAAACAATACATATAAAATAAAATGAGAGTCTCTTTTCTGCTTGAAGAAGAAAAACAATGAGACATTACCAGTTCTGAAGTTGTCCAAGTGGAAATATGCAGGTCCCTGTGCTGCTTAGTGGTGATGCCAAAGGGATGGAGGTGATTTTTATCTATATTGTGCCTAAAGCTTAGGCAAGACACCCAGGCTCACAGAGTCCAGGTGCAATGAAAGACAGAGACCGCTGAATTGATGCTGCATTATTCTGTTTGGGAAGAGATGAAACTGAGAGCTGGGCTGCTACCCCATATTTTCTATATGCGCTTTGACACATGCACACAGCTAAATAGAAATATGCTACATCAGTCCACTGAGTCTCAGAGTAGCTGTGAAACAGCAGTTGCTCTGAAAACTACACAGCAGAAAATCATTAGATCTAAATATCATGGCTGGATAGAGCTGTCTTCATAGTGATTGTGTCCTGGAGAACATGGCTGTGCTGCCTAGAAGMGGCTCTGAGTCTGGCTCTACTCTTATTTGCATCAAAGTAACTCCATTAATTTCATGTGGTCTATATTTGTTTTGCAGCACTGGAACTCCTAAGATGAAGTTGTCTTAGGTGATCGATTTTCATGATATATACTCCCCAAATTCTAACTCAGTCAAAACAGCCAGAGTTATTGTCACCTATTTAATTTGCCTTGCCAAAAATTGGAATTTCTGTCTTTTCATTGTAAAGAAAGCCTATAGCAAAAATGTGCTTGCTGGAAACTGTAACATTAAACCCTGGATCAAGTACCAAGGCTCATGTCAGCTCTGTCCAGCTCTTTTTTAGAGGTCCCTGATGACTTTGCATAAAGGTAGTAACTACTGACGTCTATCCAATGACTCTTTGGAAGTCATACAATTCTTGCCTGGTAGATGGTCTCTATGGAGTTTGGGCAGAAGGGGAGTTTAAAACAGACAGCGAAACATTCACTAGGAACCAGTATGACATAGATTCAGCTAGTAAACAGACAGTGGAGAAGAATTTAGTCAGAAACTTTGTGTTTTCTTATTTTTCCTCCTTTGCAAAGTAAATAATGGATATGAAATGAATGAGCAGAATAGAATAGGTAGAATAAATATAGATAAATTAATGTCTGTCAAAAACTCTCAGTGTGCTTCCATTTACTGTGAATTGAAGATAACAAAATCCATGGGGTAAAATTGACTTGGTGTCTGAGCACTGTCACTACTGCACACTATGGCTTKATTTGTACAATAAAATCAAGCATAAGGTGTCCTGACTGAGCAGATGTCCTGACTGAGCAGAGTCTAACATTTCCATACCTCCTGTCATTTTCTGCTGCAGAGCTCTGGGTTCGTTTACTTTCTGATATAAGCCAAGACCAATACCATTGAGGCTTTCTGGTTACTATCAAGTAGCAGAACACAAAAGAAAATTAATATGCCTGGCTGCCACCCTGTGCCCGGTGCTCTGGGTGTCCCTGCTGGAGCAGGGGGCTTGGGCTGGATGAGCTCTAGAGGTCCCTTCCAACATTAACCATTCTGTGATTCTGTGATTCTGTGATTCTGTGTAATATGTTCAGCACCCACCTAACCAGAAGGGAAGTTCAGAGTCCTGCACCTAGGTAGGAATAACCCCTTGCACCAGGACAGGCTGGGAGCTGACTTGCTAATTTCTGTGGAGAAGACCTGTGAGTCCTGGTAGACAACAAGGTGACCATGAGCCAGCAATGTGTTCTTGTGGCCAATGGTATCCTAGGATGCATCAGGAAGAGTATTGCCAGCAAATTGATGGAGGTCCATCTGAACATGAGGAAAAACTTCATTAATTTGAGGGTGACTGAGCACTGGGACAGGTTGCTCAGAGATGTTGTGGAGTCTTCTTCATCGGGAATACTCAGAAGCCATCTGGACAAGGTCCTAGACAACATGCTGTAGGTGACCTTGCTTGACCTTTCCAGAGGCCCCTTCCAACCTCAGTTATTCTGAGGATTCTGTAAGCAGAAGGAAAATAAAAAAAAAAATGGAGTGGTTAGTATCTTTTTCTTTGATTTACTTATTTTCTGAAGTAGTAATTTGAATTTGTAGGCTAAATTTGGATCTCAATTCCAGTAGAAATGATCTTACTCCAATTTAGGCTGGTGTAACTGAGAGCAGAATTTACTGCGTTTAAAATAGAGACAGAAATTACTCACAACTGAGGCACTTCTTAACTTCTATTCATGCTTGTTCCCTTAGCACTGTTGTTGCAGTTGTTATTTTTCTATGGTAGCAAACAAACAAATTAACATAAATATTATTTGAAAGGAAGTTCTATTTAAAGGTGTTGAGGCTGTGAGGAGGAAAACAATGATAAAAGCTGCATGAAGATCCACCTCCTGCAGACTTTGAGTCTCTGTGATTTAAGCAACCACGTTAAATTATTCTCAAGGTTTCTAGGGCATTTTTTTTTTCAACCTTTACTTAAAGATCACTTCTAGCAGGCAACCAGTTTTATTAATCGCTTGGGTGGTCATATAAGCCTGTGTGCTTTGTATACATCTGTCATGTAATAACTCTGCAGTGACTGTAAAACTGTTGTGTGTGTGATTATATAGGGAGATTTAGGCAGGAGTGAAGATGCTGTGCCTGCAAGCAAAATTCCTTGCAGCCCGGAGCAGTGAATGAAACTGATACTCAAGGTTTGGAAAGAAAATCCCATCACTGGGGACAAAATTACAGTGTTAAAGCGTTTTCCTTCCCACCAGTGTTTCTGAGGGAAAATCTGCAGTGCAGCTTCATTTCTGGTCTACGAGCACTAAAAATAGTGCTGGGTGCTGCTTCATTGCATGCGCGGTGCAGAGCAGTGCTGGGTGCCCTGGTGTGGCCTGGTGAGGGGTCTCTGGGTGCTCCTCGTGGGGCCCACGCCAGCAGCAAAGCCAGGCTGTAGTGGCGAGGATGCCCCTCGCCAGCCTAGCTAGGCCGCAGGGGCTGGAGGAGCTGGCCTAGTGTGGGAGCCCATCTGGGCCCGCCTTGCTCATGGTGCCCAGAGCGGGTGTCTCGCCAGGGTTGTTTGTTTGCGTTTCCCTCCTGCCGTGCACAGCTGCCCCGAGGACAAATTGTTGGGTGCGCTTGGTTCAGCTGGCCCTGCGTGATGTCAGCCTGGATGTACCGGCTATACACGGCGAGGTAAAAACAGCCCCTGCTTTCCTGTTTACGCACGCAGGCTTCCTCCTCAAAGCTCCCAAGTAAAAACAACCCGGCTTGACAAAATAGTACTTCTATTTATTGCAATGGGAATGAGCACTCTGATGGTGGAAAGGGTCTTGTTCAACCCAAATCCTCTGCTATTGACTACAAGCAGTATAAGACTGCTAGCTCGGGCACCCGTAACAGGGCACCTCATGGTTCCAGTCTGGTGCTGGCCATGGGCCTGGTGGCAGGTGTGCATTGTTTTACCTCCTGGATATTTCACCTGTGCCCTCCTGGGCACAGCCACCCTGTGCCCTGTGCTCTAGGTATCCCTGCAGGAGCAGGGGGTTGGACTAGATGATCTCGAGGTCCCTTCCAACCTCAACCATTCTGGGCTTCTGCGATTCTGTGATATCCAGGCTCCTTTCTCCTACTCTGAAGAMTTCTTTCTCCCGGTAACTCCCAATTAGACTGTTAGACTGTTGGGCCTGTTTTAAGTCTTCTTCATCAGGAATACTCAGAAGCCATCTGGACAAGGTCCTAGACAACATGCTCTAGGTGACCTTGCTTGACCTTTCCAGAGGCCCCTTCCAACCTCAGTTATTCTGAGGATTCTGTAAGCACAAGGAAAAAAAAAAAAAAAAGGAGTGGTTAGTATCTTTTTCTTTGATTTAAACCCAATTAGACTGTTGGGCCTGTTTTCTCTGGAGAAGAGACGGCTCAGAGGGGATATGATTAATATGTATAAGTTCAGGAAGGGAGAATGCAGGGAGGAAGGGGACAAGCTGTTTTCACTGGTGGCCAGTGATAGGACGAGGGGTAATGGCCACAAGCTGAAGCATAAGAAGTTCCGTCTCCAGGTGAGGAGCAACTTCTTTACTGTTAGGGTGACAGAGCAGTGGAACAGGCTGCCCAGGGGGGTTGTGGAGTCTCCTTCTCTGGAGGTCTTCAAAACCTGCCTGGATGCCACCCTGTGCCACATGCTGTAGGTGTGCCTGCTTGAGCAGGAAGGTTGGACTAGATGATCTGTAGAGGTCCCTTCCAACCTTAAATATTCTGTGAATCTGTGAATTCTGTGAATCTGTAAACTGGAATTTATCTGTCTTCAAATTTCCAAGAATCTTCTCTTCACATGTCTTTTTCTTTTCATGGGCTCTCTCATTATAGTAAATGCAGAATCTTTGAATGAATGTTAGAGTTGTAAAGAAGGAGAAAGGACTAGAGATTTATTTCTGTAGATAACAAAGATCCTTTGTCTTAGTCTCTGGGACTCTTGGCTAAAGCTACTCCTACTCCATTGGGTATTATGGACCCAAAATACAATACTCTCAGAACTGAGGATAACTGAGGCCAGAAGGAAGTTCAGAGGTCCTCAGGCAAAACTCCTGTTCCATGATGGGTTAACATAAAGCTAGAGTTGCTCAGTGCCTTGTCCAGATGAATTATGAAAACCTGAAGGGAAAGAGATGCCATTGCCTGTCTGGGTCTCTGCTATAGTTTTGAACCATCCTCATCATGCTGAGTCATACCTTCCCTTGTGACAGTCTATGACTGGAACCTCTTGGCCTTTCTTGTGTTCCTCTGAGAAGATTCTTTAAAATCTCCTTTTGGGTAATTGAAGCTTTCTCCTGGTTGACCAAACACACCTTCATCAGCCTGTCTTCAGATATCACAACTCTAACAGCTGATATGCACAGATATCCACAGTTTGTTAAAATCTGTCTTGTACTCAAGAGTCACCAGCTGGGCAGGGTGAAGCAGCAAAAATGCCAAATAGAACGGTGTTTGTTCCCTCAGTCTGCTGGTTGTGTCTTCGTAATGTAGCCAAGTGTGTGGTTAATTTTCAAAGGCTGTAGTGCTTGTTTGCACTTAACTTGGTGTCCAACAGCAACCTGTCCCTTTCYTGTATAGCTGCTGCCTAGGCAGATGGTTCCTAGCCTGTACTAATGCATCAGACTTGTTGGGCGCAGTGCTTTGCATTTGTCTTTGTCAAACTTTTTGAACTCCAGTTTGTTGTACTCCTCTGCACAGCAGCCATGGTCTCCAGCATGTCGCCTGCTCACTGAAAATTGATGTCACTTGCATTACCCCACTGCCCAATTTATTGATGAAGACAAACTGTATCATCCCTTGTATGCTGAGGAACACTAATCATAACTGGTCACTATTTGTACTGTGAATGGTCATTTGAGCCCAACCAGTCTTGTAAGGTTTTTTTTTTTTTTTTTTTTTTTTTTTTTTAAGCAATCTTGGGACCTGCCTATGGTCCATATCTCCTTATTTTGACTCTAGGGCTACTGTGGGAGACCATATCAAAGACCCCACCAAAGTCAAGGTAAACGATACCTGCTACTCAGATTCTGTCCACAGAATCATTCATCTGATTGTAAATGGCAATTGGATTGCTCAGGCTCAGTTTATCTTTGGTAAATTCACGCCAGTTGCTCTCATTCACTGTCTTCTCCTTCCTGCAAATGGTTCCCATGAGGACCATGACATGCTTCATAATCTTCCCATTGGCTAGGGTGTGGGTTTGCTATTCTGTAGTTTCTCCCATCCTCCATTTTTAAGAAGTTATCTTTGGCTGACTGTAAATGTTCTTTATGTGAAAAAATCTTAATTTTTACCAGTCTGGACTAAAATGTAAGCATGAGGGCTTGAACTTAAGGGATCCTTAACTATTCCTACCCTAGAGTCATTCTCTTTCATTAAAGAATAACATTTCTCATTTTTAAGAGTTCAGCAAGATAGAACTACATCTAGCATACAAACAGTCTTCCTTGTTTTACTTATCAGAGGCAGGGCAGCATCAGAAGAGTGGAAAAAAATAAAAAGAAGGAAAATATAGCACAAAATTTGCAAGTATATCTGAAAATCAGAACATGATTGATTAAAACTGTTCTCTCCAAATGAGTTCCCAATCCATTAAAGCAGTTAAATGGGTGTTCAAGTTTAGSAGTGTGTAGTGCATCTGGCAAAATTAATCACTTTCTAAACTGTTTTGATAGATCAAATGCAAGATGATCTTTGACACTAAAAATGCAAGTCTAATTTTATAAACCAGAGAAGGAGACCCTAAAAGTCAAAACTCTTTGCCATTTTAATAGAAACAAAACTCCTAAAAGATATTATTGGAGGTCCATTCTAGTGTGTAAGGACCAGTCACTAGAGGGCAACAACATGCTCACTCATTTACAGAAAGTCAGGCAGTCAGTTGGAAGAAACAAGCTCTTTTTTCTTTCTTTTTTTTTTTTCCTATGTCATGAAATGAGACAGAAAACTAAAAAAAGAAAAAGTTCTTTTGCCTGTTCTATCTTAGGTTAAAAGGTGAAAAACCTCCTTTAGCCCTGCCAGTTTGGACAAATTGATTTCAAATGTGTATGAGAAAGCATGGGACATGGTGTCCCTCCATGATCAGAGAGCCATCCAGAGCTGAATGCATGGGTGAGTTAAATCAATTAAAACAGGAGAAACATATATGGAAAAAAATGCAATTTTTTTTTTTTTCATCTGGTTGCTGGCTTTCGTTTTTCATTTACTGTTGTTCCAGGCATAAGCCATTTGGCTTATGCACATATCTGGCCYACGTTCTTGCAAGAGGTCTGCATTTGCTATGATGGGAGAGTCCATCGATAGAAAAAGACAAAGATGTGAAGAGAAGATTCTTGGAAATTTGGTAACTGGAAAAAGCCACGAGTCAAAAATATTCTCAAAACATTTCAGCAAGTTACTTTTTTGTAAAASGGGAAAAAGGTGTCAGCATAAGCTATTTAAGATTTCCATTAAAAATAAGGGAAAAATGATAAATAAAAATGTTTTTATAATATTTATTAAAACCTTAAGTTGAATCTGTTAGCATGAGTAAAGAGTTGAGAACTGACAAAAAATTCAAACTCTTTTCAGTTGTAACACATGAGGCCACTGAAGCTGCTACTAAGCCTTGAGGGGTATTTATCATAAAAAAAAAAGTTATAAAACTAGAGAGTGTGTGACAACAGGCTCTGATTTAAGGAAGGAATGAAGAGGGGCTAGGGTAAGAAGAGGTTTCTAGACACTCTGGTGTCCTCATCCCATGGTGACTATAAAATTTTCAACACCCCCTTCCTGACACTCAAAAAAAGAAGATGGTGGACTTGCACAGATGGTTGAGGCCTACGATGGCAAAGACAGGTGTTTTCCCTTCTATTTTTGACACAGAGAGAAGAGAAACTGTAGGGAATGTTACTGCTCTATGCATTGAAGTGTTATGAATCAGTCTCCCTACAATCATCAGCAATCCAGATTATTGCTGCATCCGGAGTTTTGAGGTTTTAGTGTTTGCCTTTTCAAACTTCTGACAGTAGTTACAAAGATCAGATACCTGTAGTGAGATTTTCACACATYCACAGCATTTTGGGATCTGTGGTAACTTTGATAAAAAACACCAAATACTGCAACATTTCTAATCCAAGTTTGTCAGTTGGCACAACTGGGTCCCCTGATACAGTATCATCATCAAGATAACTCTCTGTCATTAATTTTCACAATGCAGGTGATAATTTTGCCTATAGGTTGTGCCACTTAGCAAATGTTAGCAAATTCACCATAAAAGGTGCTTTGAAGAGGGATCCAAATTCAGATTAATCCCCATTTTCTATCACTTTTAGTAAGTTCTGAGTAATAATTTCCTCAGTAACACAGTTATTCCTTTAAAAGGATATTATATGTATTGCTTCAGAAGGGCACCAGATATTTTACAGACAGGACTCCAGAAGGTGTCTGCTAATCTTTTCCTGTTGTTTTTTTCCTTGATTCTACAGTCTATGGTACTTCTGAGAAAAAGGGAGAGTGAGCCAAAACCAGCTCCTCAGTGAGCTGCCAGCAGAGGTGCTTTGTCCCTGCAAGGTAAAGATAGCTCTTCATTTTCTGCCACTGTCACAGATCATATCTCTGCTCTGACTTCTTCTTGGGCCTTCTTTTTTTGGTACAATGACCAAAACACAAACAAATGAGTTTGGCATGCACACTGATGTGCAGAAAACCGTGTGTACCTACTCCATGCAGCCTGGCAGGCCTAGCTTTAACCCTGCAGCACTCCTTTCATAGTTTGGGTGGCYTCTACATTGCAGACGACAATGAGGGACACTGGAGGCCCAAGCTGTTTGACGCAGAATCACAAATTCATGCAATTGCAGACTGGTTGAGGTTGGAAGGGACCGGGGGAGATTGTTCATTGTAACCTCCCTGCTCCAAGCACAGTCAAGTACAGCTGGTTGCTCAGGGCCATGACCAGTAAGGATCTGAATGTTTCCGGGGATGGATACTGCACAACCTCCCTGTGAAAGGTTCTCTCTCCTCTTCCTCTGGTGGGGAAGAACTTCTTTAYTGTGAGGGTGACAGAGCCCTGGAATGGGCTGCCCAGGGAGGCTGTGGAGKCTCCTTCTCTGGAGATCTTCCAAACCCGCCTGGCTGCCACCATGTGCCCCGTGCTCTGGRTGTCCCTGCTGGAGCAGGAAGGTTGGACTAGATGATCTCTAGAGATCCCTTCCAACCCCAACCTTGAATATTCTGTGATTCTGTGAAACTTCTCAGGGCAAGTGTTTGATCGCTGTCTCAGGAAAAAGGCTTTTTTGCATGTTTAAGTGCAACTTCCTGTTTTTTCAGTTTGTGCCCATTGCTGCTTGTCCCTTCAGTAGGCACTGTTGAGAAGCATCTAACTGTTGTTTTTGYGCCTTTCCATCAAGTATTTATATACACTGATAAGATCACCTTGTGTCTTCTCTTCTCTAGGCTAAACATTCCCAATTCTTGGCTTCTGCCTRTATGTCAGATGCTCTGTTCTCTTAACTGACTTCATGATTGTTTGCTGGACTTGTTCCAGTATCTCTATGTCTGTCTTCCTGYGGATGCCATGGACCAGACTAAGCATTCCAGGGGCTGAGCAGAGGAGAAGGACCATCTCCCTTGACCTGCTGGCGGTACTCTTCCTATTGCAGCCTGGAATTCTGTTAGTCTTTGCTGCATGGGTACATTCCTGGCTCATGTTCTCCTCGTAGCCTACCAGCACTCTGGGGTCTTTTTCTCTCAGGTTGCTCTACAGCCTGTCAATCCCCAGCACAAACTGCTTCATTAGGTTATTTCTTCSAGGTGCCTGATTTGGCATTTCCCTTTGTTGCACTTCATGAATTTCCTGCTGGCCCATTTCTCCAGGAGAAYGTTACGAGAGGCAGTGTCGAAAGCCTTACTGAACTCAAAGGTAAAAACATCCACTGAGTTTCCCTTATCTGACAGGCTAGCCATTTCATCTCAGAAAGTGATCAGATTGGTCGGGCATGATTTCCTCTGCTGATCCATGCTGACTAACTCYATTCTTGTCCTTGAGATGTCTGTAAAATCCTCCTGTTCCAGRAGGATTTGCTTCATCACCTTTCCAGGGCCTGAAGTGAGCTAATTGGCCCGTAATTCTCTAAGTTCTCCTTCTTGCCCTTCTTGAAGACAGGGGTGACATCTGCTTTCTCTCACTCCTCAGGAACTTACCCCAATCCCATGACCTTTCAAAGACCATCAAGAGTAGCTTTGCAGCATCTCAGCATTTGTGGGTGCATTCCATCATGTCCCACGGTCCTGTGAATTCCCAGTTTGTTTAAAAGTTCCTCAAGGTCTTGTGTATGTCCGGTTCATGTAAATGCTTTGCAACTTGAMCCTCCTGTAACAAGGAAAAGTCTGCCTTACTCCATACTTTTCCAATGTTCTCAGGGCCTAAGATTCTTGAGTTCTTTTACTGGTCTTACCAGTGGAGACCAAAGCAAAGAAGACACTGAGTACCTTGGCCTTTTCTATGTCCTTTGTCACTAGGTCCCTTGCCCTATTCAGCAGCAGACCCACATTTTTTCCTAGTGTTCCTTTTGCTGATGATATATCTGCAGAGGACATTCTGGCTCTTCACATTCCTCACCAGATCAGCTTCAGATAGGCTTTGGCTATCCTAACACTGTCCCTACACACTTGAACAGTGTCTGTTCTCCTACTGAGTGATCTGTCCTTGCTTCCACCTCTTTCATGCTTATCTTTAGTGCCACTTACTTCTCTTATGCTTATGCTTATGGTTAGTGTCTCTATCCCTCCCTTCTCATTCAGTGGGGTTGGCACACAGGTGGCCACTGCCATAATTGCTCACCCTAAGATGTCATGTTTCATCTGTCTTATAAGACACCTAGATTTARTTGCCTAATTCATAACACAACACCACAAGTAGTAGCTAGAAGTTGGATCTTGAGGTCCTGAGTAAAATGACTTTGTAGTTCTCATCAGTGACTAAGCACAGGGTTTCATCTTCATTAGCTCCATAGCAGAATATGAATCAGTGTGTAAAGGATATTGTTTTTCCAAACAGTGTGTATAAATGCTTGAAGTACAGATTTAAATTCCAAAGACATTTTTAGAGCTTGGCAATAACCCCTCTGGAGAAAACATGGTTACATAGACCAGTGAGACAGCTTACRCTGTGGTAGAACTATTCAACAAAATTGGTGTGGAGAGGAAATGAAATGTATGAATATTCCAAGGGAAATACTAATGTTAGTTACTGCTCATCATCTTTTGATACATTTTTGTTAAACTTTGAATAGTCTTTGATTTTGCTGTCAGCAAAGCCTTGTCTTACAAGAACAAGAGGAAAATCTCCTCTGTTGACAAAAGTTTAATTTTTGAGATGCCTCAAATTTGTCCTCCAGAAGCTTCCTTTTGGAATAGGAGACCCTTAAGCAAATCATCTGAATGGAAGTTATGGCATTATCAACCTATTACTGTGATTGTTGATTCTGGGATTGCTATTAATTAGATGGTAGCATGGTCATTACTCCTGGTATTGCTACAAAGCTGTACAAAAGCTAATCTGTTTGATTCCAAAGTAGCAACCAGAGTAATAGAATGGATAATGATATCATATTGGTTTGGAAGATTACCATTTTAATGCAGATGAAGAGGCCTCAGTTGCAAAACAGAATAGACAGCAAGGTTGAGAAAAACACGAATTAACGACACAGGTGATCTTATTTCCATGTCTGTACTCCATCCCACAAGCTGCCCAAGCACCGTAGTGCCCACATGGCAGTAAAGCAGGCGACGAGGTGGTGACTGCTGGGCTGTCCCACTGACAGCTAGAGGGTTGGGCTCCAGGGTCCCCTCTGGTGCCCTGGAAGAGATCTGCAGTTCCTGCTGCCACTTCGGTTGCTGCCATCTAGTGTCACCTTGTGGGAGGACAAACAGGAGGTGCTGCTGCTCTTTTCACTTCTACTAGATCGGAAAAGATGCTTGCCATTTTTCATGAGACAAATTCATCAGAAAGTGTGATTTCAGCCATGCGGTACACCAAGTTCACATGCTTTTTATTTCTAGCTTTGCTGCCTATCTCAACAGCTGGAGCAGTTATCCATTTGATTACTGCAGGGATTTGAACCCATGACTTCTACCTCCCATTAAAATGCCTTCAGTAGCAGGATAATACTAATAGGATAAGTAGTTCTCACTTCTAACCTATTTCTGATGCTTGCCCCATCACACATGATCATGTCTTCACCATTTCCAGTCTTACCATTGCCATTACTGGGTTTGCTGTCTAGGTTTTCTGTTGTGATAGCCAGTGATTTGGATCATGATTAAAATGAGTGTTTTTATGATCTTCCTAAGGTGCATAAGACTTCTGGTATCTTCTCTCTCCTCTAGTGCTCCAGAACTGGGACAGACTTAATCTAGTTCTTGAAGTATCTATGGATCAATTAATCTGCACACCACAGGTAGCCAGCTAGCCAGACATGAAGGAAAGTATTATGGTGAAAGATTCTCAAAAAAAAAAAAAAAAAAAAAAAAAAAANAAGAAAAGTCAGATGAAATTCTGAATGGACCGTAGATATATTAAGAAACAGCTCAATCATTTGACAATAAGGTTTTGTTTCATTAGAATGAGTTTTTCAAGACTAAGCCTCCATTTTGCCATCATAGTAATTCTAAATGATGAGTAGAAACAATTTACAAAAACACCTTCGGGATTTTTGCTACTGTGGGTTATAGTGGGTTTTTCAAGCAGAAACCATGCTCCTCAGGCATTATTTCTAAAGATGGTGTTTCTTAGAGGAAGGGAACCTATGTGTGCAGCATATGTRTGTATTGTCCAGGGTATTAAGAGAACTCTTAAGCACAAATAAATATGGGGATGTTATGTTGAAAATCTCAGTTATTTCTAATTGATGAAAATACCCTGATGTTTATACAAAGCTACACAGTGACTCACAATGAAATGAAGTCAGCAAAATACCAGACGTTTTTACATCCAACACAGAGACAAATGCCATATGTTCGTAAAATAGTTTTCTCCTTAGTAAATGTTTATGAAGAAAATGAATGGATATTTTCCAGAAAGACAAACTTGTGTAATATTATTTTCAGATAACAGAAGTATTTTTCCATTAAGACTATTTTTTTCATTTACTCTCATTATAACTCAGATGACACATAAGGGTATCTCATATACCATTCATGGRTGTATCAGTAATGTGTCTTGCTGCCTGTCTATCAATACAGTGAAAAATATGGGAAAATGCATTRAAGGTCAAAACCCTGAATATTTCTGTTTACTGGGAGCAGCATCCAGAACCTTTAGTCAGTCTAAGCGGTACCTAAGTAGATCCTTGGGCTTATTGAACCCTGGTGTGGAAGACAGATCTCAGTTCAAAACTTGATCATGAGAGGTGTTGAGTGCAATGGAAGTTGAGCTCTCTAGAGAGATGGACAACAGTACCATTTCTCCTTCGAATTGTAGGATTTGGGTAGACTCACATTTAGTCCTAACATTAAATATTCTCTCATTGATTTTTTTTTCTTCTCTAAATAGAATAAGGTTTTATGCTGTGATGGTTAATGAATTTAAGTAATGAAAATATTAAGCTGTTGATGGTTGTCAAAAATACTAACCAGAGAAGATATGTCTGATGGGGTACACAATAGATTAATACAATATGAAACAAATGTCACTTTCTCTTATAATAGAAGAGTAAGGAATCATTAAATAACCCTAGTGGAGGCAGCTTCAAAATGAACAAAAGGAGGTAGTTTTCACAAGGCACACAGTTAAGCTGTGCAACTCCTTGCTGCAGGATACAGTAGCTGTTAAAATTTTATATTAGTTCAAGCACAATTGAGCATATTCATGGAAGAAAAAAAATCTATGAAGAGCCATTAGATAGATAGATTTGTTTCTGGCCAAGGATATCCCAGCTGCAAGTTGTTGAGCATGAGAGAGTGTGAAGTGTTGCATGCTTGCCCTGTTCTCATACTCTTCCCTATGCATCTGTTGCTGTAGACAGGACAACTGGCTAGACTGACCTGTGGTCTGAATCAGTATATCTATTCCTATGTAGTGTGTCTACGTGTTTGAACTCTGTCTTCCTGCCAATGAAAGTGATAAAAAGCAGCACTCTTGTTCAATTCTGAGCAATCCTAAGTAGCCCAGAGTGAATTCCAAGTAATAGGAGAGAAGCAGAATGTAAAGAGAGTGGTATGATAGCTATCTGGGTAAATAAAACAATGAGAGCAAACAATTTCTTTTTTTTTTTTTTTTCATTGCTGAGCGAAGAATTATTAATTTGTACTAAGTTGTAGACCTTTGGGCTTTGAAATAATAGCATATTCTTGTACAAGAAAAAAAAAAGATCTGTCTGGGGTTGTCCAAATTCGTTACTGTCTCTATAATTTAGCTTTGCCTGGTGCCTAGTAGTAGCTTCATGACGAGGTATGGAAGCCAACTATTTTAATAACATTTTTGTTTCCTTCACTGGTACTTCACCCAAAGAAACAATGAACCTGTTATTCCTTAAACTTGAGTACAATAATAGGGTGGTGAAGGGTTGTTCACCAACCCTGACAATTAAACTCAAACCAGGTCATTATATTGTTTTATGTATATGTATATGTATATGTATATAAACAATTTAATTGTTTTGCAGAGTATTGCAAATTTACTTGACTCTGAAGCCTGACCTGACTAATATCCAGTAGGACATTAGTGCTTTATGAGATTATTGGGTTTTTTTCATCAGAGAAGGCCCAGTATTATTTTTTTTTTTCTGAAATATTGATTACTCTTGTGACTAAAAAATACATAGAAGTTTTCTATTTGCCTTGTTGTCTCTCTTATTTATCTACCATTCTTTAGTGACTCAGGTGTATACTTCCAGCTGTGCAGGAAATCCTTTCTTTTTTTCTTGTGGTATAACGGCACATTTTTTTTGCGCGTCACCTCCTCCTGGTGACAGCCTGTAATTTTACTATGCTAAATGCAGGCAAGAGTGGACTTGTAGCCTTTTCCCAAAAGTGCTTTATTTTATGTTTTTCCAGCATCTGATGCTGTTGGGGATAATGGATTCCTGTGATCAGGTATTAACCTGATAGAGAGCTATAAGACTAATAGCCTAAACTAGTGTCTAGTAACCTGTGGACTCTTGTCAGACATCACTGTCAGTTATATTGTGTCTAAGAATGAAGATTTGCCTGCACCTGCATTTATTTAGCTATACCATTACCTGAAGATGCCTTCTTTGATGGGGTGAGAATTACAGTGCATAAAGCACATAATTTTTCTAGTCAGCTAACCTTTGCTGAATTGGCTCTATGTATCTTTTCTYGTGCTACTGAACTTGTTTCTTTGGTTTGACTTGACTGCTTTTTTGACATTTGCAACATGACAGTTTTCCTTATGTCACTGTTTATTTCACCCCAAATAAAATATTCTCAGTTATTTTCTAACATTTGAATGATTCCAGATGATTTTGCAGGAGGCTTTCAATCCATTTCTCCTGCTGCACTAAAGAATTTGCTATCCTAGGGCCTGTAAACAAAATCACACCTAATATACAACACTCCTCCTTTGCTTGATAACAGGGTAAGAAATGTGCCTTGTGGGCTGCTTTGCATTAGTTGTTTGACAATTTACCGTGGTCTAGTAGTAGCTCTGACAACCACAATACATGTTCTGTTTGCAAACAGGTTTTTCTTAATCAGATGAAGATGTATACAATCTCTTAACCTTTGTTTCACGTGCTTAAGGGACCATGGAGCTTTCAACTTTTAACTTATCTTGTGTATTTGCACACTAAAATTTAATTTTCATGTTTGTGAGGAAAAGACAATGTTTACCTAGCCCCTTCTGTTAGCTACAGCTACTTATAGCCTATTCACTGCCAACTGACCTTCTGTCTGTACAGAAACCACATCTTTTTATTGCATGCTAAAGACCCAAYATCTTACAAGAGAGCACCGGCACTCACATTTTCTGGTCTCAAACTTGAAGCACCAATCCCCAGTTTCACTCCAGATCTACGACTGTTTTGGAGTAGCCTTCAAATTTACTGTGTTGGTATTTCAGAGCCTTAACTCTTGCATCTAACCAGCAGGCTGATGGGTTGTGCTGCTGGACCAAGCTCCTGATTCTAGGGAAATGTTTCAGCCCTTCCTTCTCTGCTCATCACAACCATCTTTGCAGCCAGCCTGTGTTCTTATCAATTTTRCACTGCAGGGATCAAGAGCTGTTCCCTCTACTGGCACTTTTCCTTCTCGTCTGTCTTTTCAAATAAATTTGCATACATCTTTAATTCATGTATTCCCACGATRCAGACTAGCTCTCTATTGCAAGCTTTGAATTTCACCTGTTTAACTTGTGGGTTTTATTGCAATGCTAATGAGTTGGTTTCTGGCATCCTCTTAGCATATGCACTTTTTTTGAACTTGATTTTAATCGAAGTCATTTTTGCTTGTAGAAAAATGAAGCCTTACCATCCTGGTAGTAATGTTGTATGGTTAGACTGTTGTATTATTCATACTAACCCAGAACTGCATGTGTGTAGTGAGCTATAATCCTTTGGCATTCTTGCAGCTTGTTCTRAATGCCCAGCATTATCTTAATTTGCTATATTTGCCACCGTGGGCAATCCCACATTCTGCTTTTTTGTGGGCCCAGAGAGAGCAGAAACTGCTGGTTCAGCAAGTCTCAGCACACAGCTCCTGCTCGGTAGGCGTTCCTGCACAGGCTCTGACCCTGGGGAACACAAAGCAATCCCAGGGTGTTTACTCCTCTGTCACCAGCTGAAAGCAACCTTTGCATGTGCCGGACCACAGCTGCTTTGGTATCGTRTAGCCAGGGCAGGGGTGGGAATGCTCACCTGCAGAGCCTCCTGTGGAAGCATGAAATCTCAAGCAGTATCTTGAACTATCTACTGACTCATTTTACCCTCTCTTAGGCTAAGGTAACAAGCACCACATCACTTCAAAGAAGGATTTTCACTCGGGCTTCATTTCAAGCACAAAGAAAAGGGCAAGTCAGGCCAAAGAACAAAAAGCTTGCAAGCTACCTCGGCTCAGGCAGCAGGCATTGCTCAAACTTAATATGAGTGAAAGAGATTTTCTATCCCAAGGCAACCCTATTGTACCCACCCAATACATCCACAGCCCTTCCTACTCCTCCTGTGCTCCAATTAAATCTACTAGTGGGCACCCATTACTGATCACTAAAAAGGGGAGCCAGTGGTTCCACTATGTCCTTAAAGGCTCTGTTAGGGGGCAAAGGGCTGTCCTTGCTCGATAAAGTTGTACTTTCTTGCTGTACATTAAGATCAACAGAGTCTTGGGGTAAAAGCAAATGAATCAAAATTGCACACAGAAAAAATAGTTTGTTTTTTTTTTCACACAGGTTCTATGAACTCAGTGTGTATTACCTTAATGGAAAGGACCATGGACAAAAAAAGGGGAACATGAGCAAGGAAAACAATCCCCTAATTTGCTTTCAACTTGGTATCTGTCTTCCCACCTTTCATATGGGAATTAGTGGTGCAGTGATGTTGAGAAATAAATAGATCTAGCTGGCAACAGCAGGTCTGCTTCTTTAGTCTCACAGCACARCAACACTTGAATAAACATGAAATATCTCTGGGAAGACTTGGTGTCCACAATCCACTGTGACAGACAGATGAATCAAAAGGGAGCAGCGAGGGAGAGGAACAGTATGAAGAATGTGTCTGTAGGCCCATATGATGCTTTCACTGCATGCTGTTCRGAGAGGAGGGGAATTTAAAAGCCTACACACTACCCCATTCTTTCTACATGGCTTATTCTTGCTGTAGGGTTGAGATAGAAATCATCTTACCCAGCCATGTCACTGGAACTCGTACAGCATCTGACCTTTTTTGTGGCAGTCGTTGCTATTTCCCATTATTGCTTAGTAAAATAATTTCAAGGACTAGTCCCACACGAGAAGGAAACTGGAGGGAGGGTATGCAAAGTAACCGAAAGAAGTCTCTTATTAATTTCAGAGAGAGTTAGGGTGAGGCCAAATCCTGTGTTGCAGGTAGTGTTCCTGGATGGCAGTCAGTGAGAAATCAGCCTTGGAGATGTTATCTAAGATGGTAATATAACAACAGGTAAGTGAAAGAACTTCAGAAGCAAGAGCTTGTGAAGGAGAAAGAAAAGTGATGCATTTCATTCAATTGCTACTATTGTATTGAGCTAACTATCTATACTTGAACTCAGATACTCTGAGCTGCAACTCTTGCTTTGAAAAGCAAGATGTCCTTATGATGCAGCACAGCACAGAACTTGCATACTTGGAGAGGCTGAGGCTGCTGTAATCTTCTCTGGGCATTTGTGATCCCAGACTGCTCCAGGTTATGGAAAGCCCTTTGTTTTAAATGTAAGCAAACCCAGATAGCCTGGATATGTCAGCCCAACCAGTATGGGCTGTGATACTACGTGATCTCTTTCTAAGGCTGTAGGTACTACACATCTCTGTGTGCATCCTGTGTGTAACCCAGAGAGAACTCTGGTGTTCCCTATCCCAGGGCCTCTGAAGGAGCCAGCTGTAGGAAATGATGTTCCTGTTCCCGTCATGTCAGTTCAGGAGGAATCTTCCCCCCACTTGATGCTTTGGAGACCTCTTCATCTTTCAAATCATGTATATGTCTTAAATAGGCCAAAGAAAATAACCCTGACCTTGTCATAAGCTATTAGCAGTGTTCCCTATTGCCTTATACAGCACTTACCTACTCTGTCCAGAGTGTGCAAGCTGAGGAGATAAAAATTAGCACATGCATCTGTGGACTAGAGATGACTTTAGCACAGCCCAGTTAGTCTACAGCAGCTTGTGAGAATCTGTGAATTTGTGGTAAAGTTCTGATTTTTCAGCTCAGGGGATTAAACATTGGATGCCTCTAAAGATACTGAATGACCAATATATACAAAGTTCTGACTTTTGCTTATCTTTTTTCCCCCATATTTTTATATATATCAGTGTATATGTATTTGTTGGGATCTGGAAGTGATTATAGTTTATGGTCYGTAATTGAACTGGAGGAAGCGGAAAGAAACTTGTCTCAAAGAAAATGATGAGAGAAGAGTTCTCTTAACTTCTTTCATAGTTCTTGAACAAATCCAGAAAGTTTCCTTTAACTTAGAAGGTGTGCATTATTTCACAATAGTTTCTGCATTATTGAAAGTCATTTTTCAATGTAAAACCCTTAATGAATAAAAGGGCTCACTGGGAGAGAAAGCAGACATGATCTGCAAGCACAGTAAATACAGAAGGTCTCAATGGACCTCAGCCGCTTTTAAAGACCATGTGTAGACAGCCTGGAAATGWTCTGCCTCTATAGTATGGACTTGCCTGTACACTGTGAAGCTATTTAACATTGGAAAAGATTCAAGGCTACAAAACGTTTAGGGAGCTGCCCTGAGTTACATACAGAACAGAAGCCTCAATACAAGATGTCCTAAGCTGAAAATCTTGCACAACTGCAAGTGCAAGGGTGGTTCTCAGGCAAGTTTTATTGCTAATATGAAAACATGGTGTGTTGCAATAGCAGGAACAGGTGCTTCCAAATAAATTCCATCCCCTATCAAAAACTAATTTGTTATGATGCAAATAACTGATAGATATCAGACAACACTGACATAGTACTAAAGAGATACGGCCTTAAAAGAAAAACACAGCTGTATGCCATCAAGATTTAGACACAGCTTCCCCATGCAGAATCCGAAAGCATCAGCAGGGAGCTGAGACGCAGTACTGAGTTGAGAAAGAATCCCAGAGGAGTGAGATGAAATCCTGGGAACCTTCCAGCGCTCTGTTTCTGAAGAGAAGATGCTCACCAAACAGATAGTTAGAGATTTTAGCAGCAGTTGAATTGTTTGCAATCATGGCAAACATGCACCGCTAGAAGATATCACACTATTCTACCCAACAGGTATGCTCTACTTAGATATAGGGAGTACTATAGATATAGGGAGTACTTAGATATAGTACTCTACTGCTCTACTTAAATACTGCTCTACTTAAAATAAACTCTCTAGTGGTTAAGAAAGGATTARGAAAAATAACTTTTTGGTAAAAGTAATACCTACATAGCCTAGAAAACTTGAAAATGCCAAAAAAGACGAGAATATTTCAACTGTGCTCCCTAAAATAAATATTTAATGCTCTTTTTAGTTTTAAACATTGCTATCTTAGCAAACATGTAGAGGTATATGTTTGAAATTAGGTACTTAAAMATTTATTTAAAAATAAGCAGCTCCTTCTAGATATAGAGATCATCCTCTGTGCCAGCTCTCTCCTACGGCATTTTCCCTCTGTAATACAGCTTGGATTTCTCAACCCAGCAGCCACTAAGCACAGCAAGTSAAAGCTAGAAAAATGCAAAACTCTCTAAATTCTTGATTATAGAACACCTATATATACATTTCATTTGCCAAAACTTCCACGAGGGCCCCATCCTCTGTGAAATGCATTCACAGAAACATCGGGAGCTTTTAACTCCTTTAAGGACGAGTTGGAATTAAGGGGCCTCAGTCTATTTCAAAACCTGGTTCTCTAGGAGAGGCAGAGCTTTCTATCTGAAGGAAACTTTTTTGCTTGTAGTTGATGTGATGGCTGCATTTTTACACTCTACCTAAAACCAAAATAGCACTTGCCTAATGCTCCTGCATCACCTCTTTAGATGCAGCAGATTTAATCAGAAACACTGGACTATAGAATGAATTAAGCTTTAAAATAGCCTGAATTCATGCCCTTCAGTTTCACTGAAACAGGTGGGTGGTTGCTTGCTGCTTAAGGACTGTTGAGTATGGAAGAGCCCTTCAGACAGAGACAGGATTTCCTCAAATGTCTCCTGGTCTTTACTGTGCAGTCACAGATGGACAGGAATTCTGGCTTATACTGCCCTGTCCGGATGATAGACTAAAGCTCTTCCTTTGCTGAGGGAAAATTAAGGGAAAATAAATACTTCCAGTCTTTTTTTATGGGATGTTTTGCAAAMATGACAAGAAAACAAACTTTAGTTCATTGCCATAAATTCATTCAGGAGATGATAAAAAAAGAATACCATGATGGGAAGTGGGTAGCCTGGCAGAA
>NW_020455543.1:414368-491826 GCF_003342845.1 Nothoprocta perdicaria
TCCTTCCTTCCTTCCTTCCTTCCTTCCTTCCTTCCTTCCTTCCTTCCTTCCTTCCTTCCTTCCTTCCTTCCTTCCTTCCTTCCTTCCTTCCCCTTGCAAGACAAAGAGGTAAAAAGAAAGTGCACAAGTAAAAAAAAATTAAAAATAATGATTTCTGAAATAAGTTTAAGAACTTAGCCCATTTCCAAATGAATGGTAAGGACGGACAATGCCACGATATACTCTACCAATCTTTCAAAAAACAGCTGTTATGAATTTGTTGACTGTTATTAGCACATACACATCTTTTAATCACCTTGTGAATGCCTAGTCCTTCACTGAGTATTCTGGACGGTGATGCCAGCCAGATCCTTGGGCTGATACTGTAATAAAAATTATGTGTGGAGCTTGGTAACATCACCTATAATTAAGGTTTTCTAACCCTCTGTATTTAAAGATCCTGTTTTGGGTTGCATATAATTTTGCCAGATTAACTCTTTAAAGTGAAATGACTTAGGTGCTTTCCTGAGATAGAATCTTCTTTTTTTTTTCTGACCGAAGTTTCATCCAGTGCTCAACCACTTCCCAAAATAAGTCTAAGGGAAAAAGATCATGTGAAAACCGTTCTTATGAAAACAGTTGAATTGGTTTCACTCACAATTGTTCACATCTTTTTGCTTTGCATCAGAGATCAGAGCTTTGTCTCTAAACATGCACTGCCAGGGGTGTGCCTTATGCTATCCCTGAGAAAATTTGCTCAAATTTGGCTTAGTTTGGCGCCTCCAACAGATCACAAGGTCACAGATGTTTGCCTAACCTTCAATTAAAACCCTCTGCAGTTATTCTGCAGTCTCTTGAACTAATCTGTCCSAGTCCTTAACTCTTGTTAGAGTGAAAAAGGCTTTCCTAATATCTAACTAAAATCGTCCTTGCAGTAAAGTAAGCTAAATTCTTCTTGCACTACAGTGAGTGGAYATAAAGAACAACTGATCGCTGTCCTCTTCAGAATAACCTTTTATGTATTGGAAGAATGTTATCATGTCCCTGCTCAGTCTTCTCTTTTCTAGACTAAACAAACCCCATTCCTTCAACCTTTCCTCATAGCTCCAATTTTCTAAACCTCTTATCATTCTTGTTACTCCCCCTCCAGCTACTTTCCAGTGTATCTGCATCTGTTTTTTTCTGCTGTGCAGTGCCCAAACCTGGACACAACAGCAGTAAAGCAGAATAATTTCCTCTCCTGCTTCTCACACAACATTCCTTTCAATGTGACCAAGAATGAAATTAGCCCTTTTTATTTCAGCATTGCATTATAAATATGTACTCAAATTGACCTGAACTGTAACCCCCCATATACTYTGTCCTGGAGTTGCTACATTCAGGTTTGTGCATTTTACTTCCTCCTAAGCACAAGGCATTGCATCTGCCTTTACTGAATTTCATATGGTAAATTTTATACAAAGTCTCCAATTTATTAAGGTGTCTTGAATCCTTATTTTATTGTCTTAAATATTTCAGCCCTTCTATCTTGATGTCTTGTACAAATTCTATACATTTCCTTTTTTTTTTTTTTTTTTCCTGTTATCTGAGTCATTCATGAAATGATCAAACAGACTAAACATTTCAGCATTGCAGAACCTGTTAGGACTTCACCTGAAATGCTTTCCTGGTGCAACATYGAGTAGCAAAATCTAGTTCTTATCCATGCTTGATGGACATCCCCCTTAATTCTCATGCTTCTGTGTTCAGTAGTAAGAAGAATATGAAAAGCAGGGAACAGCAGGCAAAAATCCTTGCTTAGGAGTCCATTTGCATGTTCCTGGTGTGAGCTTTTCGGATGTGAAACTAAGCCTTCCCAGCTTGTCTCTGTAAAGCCAAATAAAATCACTAGCCTAAAACTCCCACCTTTCACTTCAGTGACCTGTTATGAACACTAAGCAGGATTTACCACAAAATGCCAGCAGCTTTAAGGCAACCTGCCTTCTTGTGCTCTGGTTGCCATCCTTGCAGATGCTGGTGTAGCATGCTGCATGGTGTAGCATGGGGTGGTAGGAAGTTGCTTGGTGGGAATAACAGAGACAAGCCATGGCAGTGGGGGCAGAAGATATAAGGTAGACGAGAGAGCTGAGACAACCTGTAAGAGGCAGGAAAGCTGTCTGGGAACCTTGGACATTTTAACCAGTTAGTTCTTAGCCAGTTATTTAGGGGAGCAGGAGGTAGCAGACTGCCATGGCAGGTAGGTGAGACTAGTGATACAGAACGAGAAGAGCAACTTAATTTATCACCTTAATTTATAGTGAAAAGGAAAAATAATTATATACATAAGAAATCTCTGGAGGGAGATAAGTTTGCAAAGTCAAACAATAAGAACTTGTTAATGCAAGAATGAAGAATTCCAATGTGACTTCAATTTATTGTCTTTCTGTGCTTTATGAAAAATTTTAATAGCTTATTTATCCAGTAGAACTCCTACACACAGCATGCAGAAGGTATTAAGGAGCAAGGTACACACTAATTGTCTTTGACATTCAGTATGTTTCTGCTTACCATATTTACCACATACTTGTTGTCTGAATAGAATAGAGCAACAGTCAACTAAACTTTATAAAATTAACTTTATTTTAAACTGTTTGATTTTATGTAAGATCAATGATAACTAAAAATTTCCAAAGCACAGATGATGAAAAGAAAACTGGCACATGAGTATGCAAATATTTTTTTCCTTACCTCCAAATTAAGATGGGTCCGCTGGAATAATTCGGATGAAGTAACAGAGTATGGAAGAGGGGAAACATGTTAAAGATAGATTGTTTGGGGAAACACCATCCTTAAACAATGCAGAGTATTGTTTATAAGCATGATCAGTCACAGCAATTAGATGATGTACTTGTAGTCACCAATGACCAATCCAGGATCCTGGAAGATAGGATTTACATGCAGCCACTCTGTGCCAGGTGGGCTTGTTTTACAGGTAAAGGTATAATAAAATAATTATTCACGAGTTGGGCTTTATCATGTTAAAACATCCATCTTGCAGCAGTCTTTTTCTACTGTATAAGTAATCCTGGAAGATATATGATGGTCAAGAAATAAACAAGTTACTTCAGCGGATGGCCATTGATTGCTGGGCTTATACATCCTTCTCAGATAAAAGCTTCCTTGGATCACAGAAAGTGTACAGAACATTTAGATTTTCTTCTGATATYTGTAATGCGAATATTGAAAGATCCCTTGCCAATCAGTAGTATAGGAGATCTATTTACAATGTACAAGGACTTTTGAGCTTTGTGTTAACATTGATATACTCCTACCAGTAGCATTAATCCACCCTAGGCAGAGAGTAGGACATTGACATAATTTCATAAGTTAACATGAGCTTTGAAGTAGATTCAAAGATTGAACATATCTCTGCAGTTAAGAATAATTTGTAACTATATCTTTTCCAAATGTTTTTATGTTGTTTATTTCTGTGTTAATTTTAATGGTCATATCTACGGTGGAGATTCTGGGCAAAAGTACTGATCCCCTCAAATTCATAGTAGAAGAGATACAGACCTTATAAAGTATGCAGTGAACCTGAAGTTACTGTCTGAGTTTTCTGATGGATCTTTGGAAAGAGTTGGAAATCCTGTAGGATTTCCAAGCAGAGTCAGACATATTCACCCTCTGGAAATATTCACAAACACCTACTTCTCTCCACAGACTATATTGGAAATCTGGCACTTTATTCCAGGAGGCAGGTTACTTACACAYCTAAAGCTTAGGTAGAGGTTAGGTGGTAAAGCACAGGCACTGTGTATATTCAGTTTCTGCTTTTCAGACAAGGAAGAGGCATTGTGTACCCTAACACATGCAGTATATTGGAGAAAGTCTAAGGTCAGTGGGCCTTAATCTCCTTTCAGCCAGGTGTTAGCCTGGGGTAACTCACTAATGACAGTGGAGTCTTGCCAACCTAGCACCTGTGCAGTGAGATCAAAACCTACTCCATTAATGATGCATTTAAGGCTGGCTGGAGAACAGCAGTTCCACTTCATGATAACTTTGAAGGTTTCAGAATTGATTTTCATTCTATATTGGAATAAAAATAAAACCTTCTGAGTCTTTTCTCAGAAAGTATTTGAGAGGAAAATAATTTTGGTTGAAAAAGATCAAATTTCTATTGCTCTTTACTTCTTTCTTTTTCTTCAGTTTCAGAAACCTCCTCCCACAATCAGCATGGTGAATTTCCTACAAATCCCATCATTCTCAGTAGAGTAGCATGGTCTGATATGAAATTTTCCACAAAAAGAGATTCCAGACACAGCCACAGGTCCACTGCATGCAAACATGTCACAAACAACGAGCAGAAAATATACCCAATAATAAACACTGAAACAACAAGCTTCACCTTAGCCAAATGCTTTCTTGGGGCTTGAGAAGGCTTCTAAAACTTTTAAAATATTATTTATTATTTCCATTTGCTTTGGCACTTCTACAAAACACATTGCTCCTGTTTCTCTGGTGGCATCCTTAAGGGAAAAACAGCTAGTACACATGAAATTTTCAACTGAGTCCAGGCTGGGTCGCATACTAATATGCCTAGGTATGCCCCGTGTGCTAGCATGCCTGGTATGCCAGCCCAGGTTAAAGAGAACAAAAAGAAAGCCCTCTTTACCTTTACGAGGCAAGGATAAACTAGGGACTAAGTCTCARATTCTACCAACATCCATAAAGGCCTGCATTGACTGTTGATTAACTTTCAGACAGGATAGTATGGGTAGTGATTGTTACTGGATTTTGGCAACTGTGTTTTCCCCCCAGTTTGTCAAAAACAGATGCTCAGAAAATTGTGGTGACTCTTAAAGCATCAATTCAAGCCTGTTAAATTGTTACTATCCATTTTGCATGTCAGAAATGTTTTCCAAAAAGTCATGTGTCACCTAGTGTGTTGCTTTATTTAGAAGCAAAAAAATAGGTCCTGGAGATAGCTGAGTCTTCGTTATATAAAACATAGTATTTACCCCTGTTTGACTCCTGCTACAGCAGTCAGAAAGAAAGTTCTTGTATTCACATTTAAGAACATTGCCACGGCCTACAAAATATTGACAGATTTTGTTACTATCCTTTCCCTCCTTACTTTAGTCTTTGCACTTAAGTAAACTGGACATTCAGAGCATCTGATATAGGATGGAGAAATTTCTTGGTGCTAGCAYCAGTTGGTATAACGGCAATCCACCCACAGGCAATCCAGCAGAGTGAGAGAGGAAAATTTGGACTTGCCATATTCACACAATATTTCTACCAATTCAAGTTGCATCTCAAATAGAAAAACATCATCCAGAGACTTCAAAGGGAACAGTGATGCAGTAATTTCCTATATGGCAACTAAAATAAACAACAATAATTATATTACAATATTACACATTATATACATATGTATAAACAATAATAATTATAATATTATGAAATCAGAATTTAAAAATTACAAGCTGTGGGTAGCCATTCACTGGTTCTCCTGAGCAGGAAGAATTGCCTAATGCATCTGCTTAAKGCTCTATCAACCTTCCTCAAAGTGAGCCTCTGGTAGCACACCAACCCAATGTAACTTCTGTGGTGTATCAGGTTGGACTGAAGGCCTCAGCCCTAGCTTCAAGGAGCTCAATGCGTTTAGCCCAACTCATCCAAAAATCAACKTAATGCAGAGACTTGAGACTGCAATCAACATCTCTACCCTTGCATTGTGTCCAGTGCACAATGAGCATTGTAATAACAGCAGAAAATCTTTCTTGGGGTATGCAGTGTTGGAAGGATGAGGACAGTTAGCTATCTGTTAAAGTCAGAGCCAGCTCCTTCCCTTCCTGCTGTAAACTGCTTCTCCAAAGCTCTTCTCCTTGCTGTACCTCTCAAGATAATTCCATATATGACCTGCCCCTGTTCAGGCACACAGGCAGAAATCCCTCCTCAAAGCTATGAGTTAATGCCACGCACCCTCCCATCCAACCTTCTGAGATGCTGCTCATTGTTTGCCAACACATTCTAGTACTCCACATGGATCTCATCCTGGTGGCCCCATTCTCAACGGAGTGAAACTTTCCTCTGTAAATAGCTTCTGTCCCATAAGCAATACAGTGAGAAATCAAATTCTAGAAATATTCCATAAATTCTCTTTCCAAAGGTCTCAGTGGGAGTTGGGTATGTTAGAGTATGTGGAAAGACTTGTGAGATAAGGTCAGACAGTTGCATTAAATTGCTTTGTGTCTGGTGGGGAGCATGACTGTGAAATCTCTGTCAAGAACKTTTTATGGTGTCCATTGCGTGTGTCATCCCATATTTATTATACTTTGTGGTTTAACTAAGCATTTGTAACTCAGAGTGTAATAATTTGAAATCTCCTCTTACCTTTCTGATTGTTGTGGTTAAGGCAGGACATCTTAATTATTTTTGAAGCAAAAGCTTCCTCCTCCTAAAAGTCATTGTGCTGTTTTGAGTCAGAACATTATTTCAAATCCAATTTTAAGTGACCTTTAAGTAGCTGGTTAAATCCTGTCAGAGTCTCTAGAGAGCTTGTGGCCTGTGTTGCAGACTAAGCATATGCTTAAATAATGAACTTAAACAAGTGCATTTAGGGTTTTAGTCTATATACTTTTTTTGCAGTAAACTGCTACATTAGTTCTCTCTAGTTGATGGGTTGATGTCAGGGTGCCAAGATGGTTAGGTTTCCAACCTCTAATTTCAAATCTTTCTTTTCCTGGTTGTTCTCAGGTAGCAACCATTTTTTTTAATTTTACATGAAGAGTCTGATCCAGCATGAATGAAAATCAAAGACAAAATTCCCATTTAATTCTAGTGTGCAGGAACATCTCCACAATACACTAACAGCTCCCTTGGCTTGACACTGAAGCACTAAATTAAGAAACATGAGCTTCTATTTCCAAATCACAGACTTTTTCATTTAAAATATCCTAAAAAGCCACCATCATTATTGTAGCTTAAAAAAAGAAAAAAAGGAAATACTTTGTAAAAAAGGAAATACAAAGTAAAAACTTTGCTGTTATAAACAAACATCCTGTTTTCTGCAAATTGAACTACAGAGCTTTGCTCTAAATGTGAAACAAAATAATCAACCTTTGCCTAGTCTTATAGTTTTATGTCATGCAAGGTATATATATTTATCTTCAGCGATGTTTCTATCAACAGTAGAAATATTGCAATATGATATATYCTCTCTTGAGCCTGTATTCATTTATGGATTACAGTATGATCATCACCAAGGAAGAATTATGTGACATTTCTAAAATGAAATGTAAGGGTCCACAATGAACCCTAGAGTTGGAAGATCAAATAATTCCGAGAAGAACAGTGACAAATTCAGAATGGAGGTCAGATATATTTTGAGAATGAGCCTGAGAAAACATTAGAACAACTCAACAAAGGATGTGTCAGATGGTCTTTTAAATCTTTAAATTGTTTATTTCTTCCTAAGGAGAAAAAAAATCTGAAATTTGGGAATTCCAGTGCAGGAATTATTGAGTGAGATGCTGCGGTCTGTGTTTTTATGTAGAACATGAGACCAATGATTATAATGGTTATTCTGTTGCATTAATTTTTTTTTTCAGCCACTATCACAATGGACATTAATCAGGGCTCTGAAATTGTGCTAAATTTKACTTGTGACAGAAAGATAAGTAAGTCAAAATTGCAATCACATAGTGTTTTGAACCTACTAGTAAATTCACTCAGGAGAAGTGTTTTAATAAAGTCAAGAGTAACTGAATAAGAAGGGCAGTTATAACCTGCAGAAGGAAGATTATATCCTGGGAAACTGCGACTCTGGTAGAGGTTTGTGGGTCACACAAGTTAAGTAGCTGGAAATATGCTCCTCACCCAGTGATACAATAAAAAGACAGTGTGAATTGTGCCTATGTGAATTGCAGAGTGATGATTGAGTAGGAAAGGGAGATGATTTTACTTCTATATCTGTAGAGAAGACTGTTAATTTCATAGTGTGTACTGTCTGGGCATGTCCCACATTCAAAAAAAGGAATGACTACAGAGGCTGGAGCAAAGACTGACAAAATGCCTTCAAGGGGAAAGTGCCCATTAGTGTGAGACTCAGGAAGCCATTCATTTTCAAAAGATTATTGTGAAGTGCACAGATTTCAGTGTGCTTGTGCCTTCCTTGAAGGAAACACTGTTTGCTTTCTGGTGAAGGGAAAACAAAGACCCTCATCTGGAAGTGGAGGCCTGACAAAACCAAGTTAGATGAGTTTGAAACTGGCTGCTTTTCTGGAAGAAAAACATTGATCATGATATTAAACAGCAGAGAGGCATCTGATTGATGACCTATGAAATTTAAGAGGTCTAGAGTATCTAAAGGTGGTCTTCCTCAGGTAATAATTATATGAAAGGAGGGTAAATGGAAGAAGCAAGAGCTAAAATGCAATACTGACTTAACTCCTGCTGCCCTTTTTCCATMTGCTGCAAGACCTAATCCCAGTGACATTGAAAGCAAGATGAGTTTTTGACAAAGCAAGAAAAAGTGGAGCTTTCCATGGAGAATATTCAAAACTTGAAACCTGAAATTCTGCCAGATCTAATACTCTGTAAATTTAGTTGGTGGAGGAAAGTTTCAGATTTAAAATTCCAATTGACTTGGACTTCAGTTGGAGTCCAAGCCTGATGAAATGCTGGAGTGTGGGTACATGTAGACGAGAGATCTCTTTATTTGGAAAGGTTTTTCTGTAAGAACTATTATATATACATTTTTGGGGGGTTATAGTGCTACAGATTACATTAAAATGAAACCAAAAGATGAACTCATACATATCAGATTCCTCTGAAATTAAGGATTTGGGTAAACTGGGATGTAGATAAAAACATTTGTGGTTTTGGGTACATAAAACTAAAGTGCACAACTTGCCAAACCCAAACTAGCACTTTATATTTTGCAACAGTTTAATAGGAACAGTATAATTTAGCAAAATTCAAACCTTATCCTTTCGCTGCCCATCTCTCGTTCATCCAGTGCCAGTCCCTGTCACTTCCACTAGTCAATGTTTCTAATGGAAATAGATGGGTGAACTCCATGTACCTAGCAACAGCTAGMTTCTTTTTGCTTACAGCTTGTGTATATCAACCTGTTAATAATTACCACTAGTCCAGCAGACTTATTCATGCTTCACATTAGTGTGCGTGAAGAAGGGACGTCAGACTCAGTATTTTTACTCTGGTGTTTTGAGGCATTTTTACTGCATTCTTCCATAGAACATTCCATTCTGCTCCTTTTATTTTGATGTTAAGTTGTGTTCTCATGTTTTCTCCAGTGACTAATGATTGTATCTTGTGGTCAGTTTATCRTTCAGAGGCATGTATCCAGTCATTATGCACAGTTGAGTTAAATATTGTTGGGACTTCTGTTTCCTTTCATTCTGCGAATATTAATTTATTTCTGTTTGCACCTTTAACTTCTTTAAGGGCAGTTTACTGTAAGTACAGAATAGTTTTGGCCTATAGAAGAGGTAAATTCTTAGTGAATTTGCCATCAGTAGAAATTGCCATGATTCAGACTGTTTTTACTACATACTGGAGAACCTGTATGGAGAACATCTGATACCTATTCTGAATGCTTGAATGCAAAGTGATAATTGTGGTCAGTATTGCAGACTTTTTCTGGGACAGTTTGGGTGAGGATGTTAGTAAATCCATTACTCTTGATAATCTATAATGATTTGAGTAGATTTTGTGAGAAACTGGTGCTGAATATCTAAAATGAAACTATAATGTCTTTTTAATGACAGAAAGAGAAGTAGCAAGCAGTCTGTGGCTACATCCCCTTCATTCAGTTGGAAAATTCTGGACAATTGCAAAACTTTTCTCTGTCCAGGTAGGTTAAATGGAAAAGGTCAATGATTATTTGGTACGGAGCGAGGAGACTGGCCATGCTTTTTTTTTCTGTGCTGGATCACCTGGAACTTTTGCATACAATGATGGAAARGTAAATACTGCAAGCTAAAGTAGAAGCTGGCCAATAACATATGAATATAAAAACACAAACACAATGCAGTAAAGGCAAATATTAACTTTGCTTACTGTAACAATATCTTTTCTATTGATTATTTTAATTACTCATATTTTGAGAAGGATATTGATAACAGTATCAATTTCTTACTGTCTACAGTCATCAATTTTAATCAAGGAGAGTAGCTGTGTCATGAAGAGAGATTGCTTTCCATATTTTGAACGAATGTTTGTTTATCTTCTAATGTAAAGCATCTTGTCATTAAAAGTACATAAGAGAAATCTCATGGATCTTTTGCAATCCTGTACCAAGTGCAGCAGTGAGTAGTGGTGGTCAGAATGGTTATGAAGGTATTGTTACAGGCAAAGTAACAATATGACTAATGTTATAGCAACTATGTGATGAATATTATAAAATATTTTATGGTTTTATTGGAAAATTTAAAAATCTCCAGGCTACATATGTACATGGAGATGTGTAAGCCATTCTTTCCTTAAAAATGTCATCCTAGGTGCATGGAAGCAGAGGGAAAGGAGGAAAGGGACTTGTCATCMATTTGGGATTTCATCTGAGATGCTTTTTGTCTGTGTGGATCTTGGAGCACTTGTCCTGTGASGAGAGGTTGCGGGAGCTGGTTTGTCCAGCCTGGAGCAGAGATGGCTTTGGGTGCATCTGTTCCCAGTCCCCACTACCTAAAGGGAGGTTGTTGAAGAGCCAGAGCCAAGCTTTGTTCTAAGGTGCATGGACAGAGATTAAGAGACTCAGAGATTAAGTCTCTCATTGAATTTGAGGGATATTGAAGTTGAAAGAAGGATATTCTAACTGCATATAAAAATAGATGTGCCTTGAGGACAGTCAGGCATTGGAACAGGAGACTGCGTAGCAAGACACTAAAATTTCCTTCTGTTGGAGTTTGCAAGCTCCAGCGGAATGAAGCCCTGGGCGAGCTGGTCTGAATCCAGTGTTGCTCCTGCTTGAGAGGGAAGAGGGACCAGAGACCTCCTGAGGTCCCTTGCAATCTGAATGCAAGGGATTCTGATCTTATTTAAATAATAAAAAGCAGTGAGGTCTGCTCCCCTCTGGACATTGCATAACATGATATGCTATTTGTGAAATATGCTGTAGATTTGCTCAGTTTGAGCATGATTATCACATGATTTTCTCAGTTTTGACTAAACTTTGCCTTTTATGTATATATAAAAGAATATACTATTTTCTTCCTGTGTTTGGTCATTTTGTTTTCTGGAATGTAATTTCCTCCATTGATCTTAGCCATAACATTAGCAAACTCATCTACAAGTAAATGATTTGCATAATCTTCCCATGGTTTCTATATGGAGTTTTTCTTTCCCTGCAAATAGCATTGTAATGTTTGATCATTGTGTGCCAATTATATCAGTCTTGAATGAACGTTCTGCTTGTAATAAAATCAGTCAAGGAGATTATCTCCGTGGACCCACAAAGGGTTTTGGTATGCAGAGAGTGCAGGTCAGATCAGCACTGTGAGTTGATGGCATGGTTTTCCTTAGMAGATTGCAGACCATAGAGGGCTTAAACAGGGCTAGGACAGTTCAAATTTGGCTCTTCAGCAATGCTGGAGAGAGAAATTTTTCTGCCAAGATAGTATTACGGTTGTTTTTCTAGCTATGTCATATATACTTATCTCAAAGAAAAAGCTATTTTTCCCTAAAATCTTTTCTTTTGTGTACTGACTTCATTTTATGAAGTCCTGGAGCTAGAAGGGAACAAAGTGCTCYTTGATTCTGGCATTTTAAAGCCTGAGTTCATATTAAATGAACCTTAATATTTTACCAGGATTATTATTTCCTTGTATATACTTTGTAGCAATTTCAAGAAAAACTCTGTGTGAGAGAAGCTGAAGGCTTCTGTAAAGCGCTATCCCTAGTATTTATTCCTTTTCTTTTTTTCATTCTATATTCTCTTCTTTAACCTCCACAGTGCAAATCCATGTGTAAGATAATAATTCCTTTGAGGAATCTAGGTAAAAGCATCTACTGAATCTTTAGGTATACATCAAAATTTTCGAATGGAGAGAAATAATCTTGTTCTGACTTCAATATCTTCAAAAACAAAGTATTTTCAGGTGTATTTAAAYGGTGTTAGATTCCTGAAGTCAGTGTTTTCTTTRTTCAGCCTCCCTCCTTCTAATGTGCTACGCTATATTGCTTCTCACGTGTTGTCCACGCAGGGTTTCTTGGGTGACTGAGACCATGGGACAGGAATGGTGTCACAGGTTTATGGCTGCAGACAGACCATGTGGACTGTTGTTGCTACTAGGACAGCTCAAAATGGTCCCATCCATGGGGTGCTCTGTTGGTACCCCATCTCTAAATCCACTGCAGGGACATTGAGGCATCCTTGTAGTTGCCTGAGCACATTGATGGCCCTGAGATGTTAACTGCAGGTTACCAGGTATTTTGGTATGGTCTTTCCCGGGGCCCTGTACTGAGGCCTCTGCCTTCCCACCCAGGCAGGGGCCAGTCTCCAGCCTCTGTGGCAACAGGGGAAGCCATCCAARATGTCTGTGTGGTCTAAAGGGAGTGACTTATTTTTTGATAAATGTTTTGTGCCTTCATAGTACTAAGATTCCTCTTGCAGCAATCTAGGCTGTATATAGCATTTTTTTCACATATACATCACCTACAGGAGTGAACACATAGGCAGATTTGGCTGCTAGGCAATGCCAAGTATTTTTGAAGTACCCACAAGAAATGACAGTCTGAGATAAATATTTCCCTATCTGCCCATCAGGAGTTTTTACTAGATTTTTTTCTTCATATGAGAAATAGCTTCTGACCCAGCACAGGAGTTTAACTGCCTAGAAATAGAATTTAACAGTTATTTAATAGGCTCAGGAGAAGTTAAAGATCAAACCAGAGACACCTTCTGGTTCCATGCCAAAGTAATCGTACCATATGGACTTCCTATGCACAGGGCATTTATTTTAGAACCTCATTCAAATTCCATAAAGAAAGAATATTATCCCTTTAAACTCAAGAAAAAACATTATAATATATTGAAAACATGATAAGTTCCCCTTACTAAGAAGGGAAGGTCAGGAAAACCTAGTTTTTACTGTTTTGGTTTATATTTGCTTAATAGTTTAATTAGCTCCTTTGATTCAGAGTTGTCAGACCCAACATTAAATAKAGAGAAATATTTTTGCATAAAGGCAGAAAGGTATTAACTGCAGTGACCCAGCCAAATTCCAGTTTGAGCAATCATGTATGCTCAAAATACTCTTTGCTGTTTCAGTTAAATATAAGCTTTATTTATCCCCACCCATCCTAAACTGAGGTGTACTGCTAAGCATTTGTATTTCATGTGAGTATCAACTGTTTTTCATGAATAGGCAAAAAAATCCAGGCTAGTAATGAGCCAGCCTGTGTAGAAAGGCTGATCATGTGGAGCTCAGTGGCAAAGTTTGATTTTATTTTGCTAGGTTCAGGGTTCCACTCATGCTTGTGTTTTGTTTTGCCATCATCCTCACATGGGTTATTGAGTAAATTACTTCGCTGCTTCACGCAGCAACTTTTTTCCTCTCTGGATTGAGTCTAATGAAACTTAAAATTTGGCTAGACCTATAAGAACAAATAAGAAGTCCTGATAAGCCCTTTATTTTAGTAGAATTATTATAAGCAAGATGAGTAGAAGTCTCTCTAGTTCAAGGCTGTCCATTATAGGACCCTACTTTTCAGAGACCTAAGAGATTTAAGCCTGAGATGTTTTGGAAATTTCATCCCAAATGAAATCTGTAGTAATGCAGTCTGTATTTTTCCTCGTTTTTTTTTTTTGTAAATAAGTCCCCGGATTTGGCCAAGATATCTGTTTCTTGAAACTCTGTCTCTTATTTGCTCAGTAGTGCCCTAGCAAAATTTGAYATTTAGCTTTCTGCCATCTGCACTGGCCATCCTGCACCCCAAGGTTACAAGGGACAAACATGACTTTCCCTGTAATTTCTCTTCATGTTACCAGGTACAGCTATGGCACAGTGTCTAATAGCAAGTTTTCATATCCTTTGTTCCTGCTGTGCTTCCTTCTGGTGCCTACACGATGAAGAAAAGGTTGTATCCTGGTAGGAATGGGAAGGATGCAAAATCGAGGAATGCAGAATTAATGAAATCTGCTCAAAGTGACTTAGTCAGCAACACAGAAGAATTTTGTGGCACGCTCAAGCATAAAATCTGTATTTCCTAGAATAGCATTATGTCTGCCAGATATGACTTGCCTCGTGTAATATGGGATTTCCTGTATTATAGTCACAAATGGTGTGTCCTGTGTCAAATAATACAGGGTATTACATTCTCTTTATATTCCTGAACTGTACAGTCATTACAAATTCTGACAATCATGCCATTCACTATGATCTCCACTATCTCCCTTTGCTTATTTGTTTGTTTGTTTGTTTGTTTCCTCCTTCCTTCTTCAGAGGATGTAGGCAAACACAGTTTTGTGGGTCATAACAGGAGGTAGCAATATACACTGACATATATATATATATGTATATATATATGTATATATATACACTGACATATATATATAATATATATATAAAATATATACATATAATATATAATATATAATATATAATATATAATATATAATATATAATATATAATATATATGTATTATATATAATATAATATAATATAATATAATATAATATAATATAATATAATATAATATAATATAATATAATATAATATATATTATATATTATGTATTATATATTATATAATTATATATAATATATATAATATAATTATATATCTTATTACATACATATATAATATATAATATACAATATATAATATATATATTATATATAGTATATTATATATTATATATGATGTAATAATATAATATATATATAAATATATATAATATTTAATATATATAGTATATATATAATAAAAAATATATAAATATATATATATATTTGCCATTTCCAGAGCAAGATACAGCACTGGACGTTGGGGACTTATGGCAGGACATCTGATAACCCTATTTTGTGTGCCTGTTCTCTCACGTGATGTTACCTGCTGCACTTGACTGCCATGGAGATGAGGCACAAATGGAGCTTCAGGAAAGAAAATTATTGGATAAGGGAAAGAAAGAGGATAAAGGCTGAGGATAAACATAAATATCAGGTTCTGGAGCTGGAAATGATAAAGAGCCAGGTAAGAAGGCCTTCTGCAAGCAGCCCTTGTGCAGGTGAACTGCACAGAGGTGACAAGGTGATTTCAGTGCCAGCTCATGCTGAATAGTTGGACTATGAGACCTTCAGGGACTCCTGAAAGCAGGGGAAATCCTGCTGAGCAACTCAGCCTGGAGGGAACAGCCCTGCTCACAGTGATGTTAGAAAATAAAACTGTTGAGAGYCAGCTTTGCTGATGATCCTCCTCATGCGTCCTCACCCTTTTCCTCTGTGGATGATATGCTGGGCTGTTTTGAGGTTCCTATTGCACTCTGGATCATGTCTGATTGGCTCTGCTTAAATTTTTTTTCAGTGCCACAGTKCAACATGGACTGTAAAGTCACAGAAAAGCCATTGTGGTATTGGTGGTGTCTGCGCTGGCTTAAAATCTTGATTTCCAGAGGCTCTGGGTCTCTGCGAGGTGTCTTGCAGACCTCAGCAAAATAAGTTACCAAAGACTGTTACCAAAGCAGGTGCTGGCAGCTCCTTCTGCTGTCTCCTGTCATGAAGCTGTGAGGTGCTGGCTCTGCTGGCTGAACTGCCTCCTTTCTCGCTCTGCTTGCAGCTCTTCCCAAGCATTATAAGATTCAATTTTAACCCCCTGCTGAAGTCCTSTTCTTGCAGTGCCTGGACCTGGTGAGGTTCTGCAGGACTCTGCAGGGCTGGGGCTGCAGTTTGCTCAGCACCATCCATGCTTGTTGGAGCTCCTCTCCCTATGCTGCTCTTCAGCACCCTCCTTAGAAGTGTGCATAACTCTGTGGATGTAATTAGCATATAGTGTTTGAAGCCTAATTACACTAGATGTTCTGGTTTATCAAACACTGCTCATCTGTTGTGTGAAAAACAGCCCAGGAATCCCAGATCGACTTCTGTGGGAATCTTTCTTGTTTGAAGTGGGAAGATCAGAGTCATGTCTGGTCAGCCCAGCACAGGCTTTTCTGACTCTCTCATGGTGCTGGGTGTCAGCCGAGATGGAAGATTGGCTCCTACTGTGTGAACATGGCTAGTGTGCTTGATGTCCCATGGTGCCTTCCTCAGCCTTGGCTGAGACATGAAAGTGAATTGTATCAGAGTGGCTGCGCTCTTTCCTTCTTTTCCTTCCTTTCCTTTCACATTTTCATCCTTTTAATTATTTTTCTTGCCCTTGAGTGTTCTCTTTTGCTATTGACATCAGTGCTTCTTGTGTTCAGGAAAATGGTTGATATTGACCTATTGCTGGAAAACAATCAAAAAACCCCACAGCCTATGTACATAGGTTATGAACTCATGGAAAGGATTTTCAATGGAAATCAAGCTGTGTGGCACATCTGGTGAGAAATGCTTAAAATTCGAAATGCAAATGAAAGGAAGATGACCTTGGTGACCGCATCTCTCTCTCTGCTTGTCTTATATTAATGAAGTATAAAATGTATACAAGCCTCTCAAATAGAGAGGTATAAATATTTATTCTAACTACTCTTCTGTAGAGTATAATTGGGAGTAAGTATATGTGCCGTTTTAAACAGCACTAGAAACTCTCCATATCTAATATCTATTCTCTTGGATGAAGGAACATGTTAAAAATTATGTATAATATATAGAAGATGGAARAAATATCTTTGATACATATTACAGGCATAAACTATCCCCAGGATACCAACCAACAACTTTAATCCCGTAGTGTTTGAAAGTGTTATTGACAGTTTTGGTGGAGCAAAGAGTGAAACAGATCTGAGAGACAACATCCTGGCAAGAATCAGAAGCAGATCTCACTTGGGAAAGCCTGAACTAGCAGTAGTCAGTGAAATGCACAGTAGTGTGGCCAGAGCAGTCGCTAGGCTGCAGGTTCAAGGGACTCACTCTCAAGCTTGTATATATATATTTTGGCCCTACTCATGACAAACAAACATTTCCTGTCTTGCTGTCTGTGTGGTTAGCAGGACTTGGGCTTGAAGCAAGATGTAATGGTAACAAAGCAGGTTAGCCAAATGCAGTGAATTATTGACTAAGAAGTGACATAGTGACAGTATAAGCAAACCTTGTGCCGCTGAGAGATGTGCTATTGCAACCTGTCCTAGGAAAAGAAAACTGTAGCTTGAAACGTAATCTTTCTGGTGCGTTAACTACTGTCTCTGGGTGTCTGTGTGTGGTATCAGGAGTGGGACTGAATGCCAACCCCATGTCTCCCATGCAGGAACTCGGCAGAAAATAGACAGKGCTACTGTGCAACATGCAGCCTGCCAGAATATGCAGAAACCCAAGGGTGCCTTAATGTGCTGTGCTGAGCATTTGGCACGAAACGCGGTCTTGAAGGGCTGATGGTGTAAACACAGAAGTAGCTGCATGGTGACATCAGATTAGTGTGACATTATGTTAACATGTCAAGTAAGTTCCAAATTTTGTTTACATGGCTTGTGTCAACTCTTCTGTTTTCTTAAGGGAAGGCCAAGTTTAATATAGTTGTAGTGAAGCCTCTGCATGCGGGCGCACAAGCACAAAAGTGCATCGCATTTTGAGGGTTTAAAAAGCCTTCATAGCATGTAAGTTTAATGACATATATTGTATATCCCTATTAATATGCATATACATCTGTATATGTTACAGGGAAGGCAGAATAAAGGGACAAATGAGATACTTCTGGCTAAAGCAGAGCTATCTTCTAAGAGCTTTGGTCTTAACACAGCATTGAGTTATTACATCTCACCATTGAGTTAAATCTCTATTTCTTACATGTGTGTAATTCTATACATGTGTGCACACATGTATAAGTGTTGATATGTGTATGCTCTGTATTTGAAAAGTCATATGAAAACAGACAATCAATATGTAAAACTATAGCATACAGAAATGTATTCATTTATTTTAATGGTGAAAAAAGCATACTTTCAACATGCATTTCTCTGTTCTCTAATAAGACACAAGAGACACGTTACAGRGTCTATTGTGCACTTCAAAAAGACGCAGAAGAATCTCGGTCTTGTATTACAGAATTCAGCAATAATCTGTACTTGAATCTCTGAAGTTTAAAAGGTTGAAAAATGGAGGAGGAGATGTCATGAACGCTCTCAGAAGCATCATATTTATGTATGAAGCATCATATTTATGTATGACAACAGGAACCATACAAATCCCCTAAGCATTCACCACACCCTGAGTCTGAAGAGAAGAAAGACAGAGCTGCCAGAAAAGCCAGAGAGAAGATAAAAAAAAAAGTTGCTGGAATGACAGTGAAATACTGGAATGACAGTGAAATGCATTCACTTGTCCTTTTCAAATAAAGTCTGTAGGTCTGACTGAAAAAGGTCTCAAAATTCATAATCCGCTTCTTTATTTCTGCTGTTCACTGTCATATTGAACCCGCAAAGTTAAGTGTAGCTTACCATGAGAAGTGCTGTGAGAATTAACTTATAGGAGTATTCTTCTGGAGAAGGTTAAACAGTCCCAGAGGATACTCACTAAGGGGTCAACACCCCTAGGGTATGATATCCACAGAACTAAGAAAAGTGCTGTCATATTGACTGCCAGGTTTTTAATGAAGTTTATATTTGGAACACAGATCAATATACCTAGTGCTAGTGCCAACAGTAAGCAGTACTTCTGTAGCAGGATGCTCTGGCTGTCACAGAATCACAGAATGGTTGGGGTTGGAAGGGGCCTCTAGAGATCACCCAGTGCAACCCCCTGCTCCAGCAGRGACACCCAGAGCACGGGGCACAGGGTGGCAGCCAGGCRGGTYTKGAAGATCTCCAGAGAAGGAGACTCCACAGCCTCCCTGGGCAGCCTCTTCCAGGGCTCTGGCACCCTCACAGGAAAGAAGTTCTTCCTCACCTGGAGATGGAGCTGTCTGTGTTTCAGCTTATACCCATTGTCCCTTGTCCTGTCACTGGCCACCAGCCTGTCCATATGTTAGATCTAGCTATGGCACTGAGATAGTACCTTGGCTTTCTCTACCTTTGGCTTCCTAATAGGAGGAAAAAAAAAAAAAAAAAAGGATGAGGACAATGAATTATAATAAGCATTAGGGAATTCTCTGGTATCTGTTATCATTTTTCTTTCTTTAATCAAATAATTTTAGGGAACCATGCCATGTTTCTGCCAGATGACCTTAAATCTTCTCCAATGTCAATGATTCAGCAATGGCTCTATGAAAAATATTGCTTTGTTGCTGACTCATTAGGAAGGAGTTGCATATGGAGTTTTAAATTCTCTCTCACAAAAGATATGCAGCTGATCTTTTATTATCTTAGAATATGAAGGAATTTGGCACCTCTAGAAGAAGATGATTTATTTAACTGCCTAAAATAAGATTTAGAGAACTTAACAGGAAGCCTTATTTGGAGATATCAGCTCCGGTCCACATTCTGCATCAAAGGTAGCTAAGCCTTCTGGTTCAAGGTGGTTGGAGGAAAGGAGATAGATCACACTCAAATTCTCATTTTCAGTTATGCTTCACCAGTATTAGAAGAATAAACTGTGATTAGTGGAAATTCTTATTAGGTCTTATAAGGTCCAAAATTCTTCATTAAACACTCTTTCATCCCAGCTTGGTCTTTAACTTTGAAAGCTAATCTATTAATGCCAATAAGTACGCAGTAAGGCATTTTATAATAAGGAGACCAACTGCTTTCCATACTGTGGTGTGTGACTTTTTTGTCCTATGCTTTATAAAGTAAGCCATCATCACAAGTTATTCTTCTAGAATTGGATTTCTTCTAGAGAAACATAGCTATGCTTCAAATAATTCTATTCCTGTGGCTTGAAATATGGGTAGAGGTCTACACGAGATGAACTGAGTGTAAGGAGGGGGACAGGTATGGAATACAGAAAGTTCCAAAAATACCAGATATCCTTCAAAGATCCAAGTGGAGAGGAAGATAGGATAGACATTGTATGAACTGAACTGGGCAAGGGGACCATGGGGCTGGAAAGGTCTTTCTGACTCACTAGGTACRGAGAGAAACCACATCATATAGTCCCATTCATAAATTTGGTAGGTTCCACCAYAAAATTGTTTCCTTAGTATGTAAGTAAAAAAGGCTCAGTCTGACAGCTATAACCATAGAGACAAGTGCACAGGAATTTTCCACTCCCTTTTTTTTTGTTTATGTGTGTCAAAAAAACAAGCAGTAATGCAGCCTCTGATCGTTTTCAGGCCTCTGTTATGCTTCATACCTAACATTGACAAATATAAAGGATCCTGATCAGAAAGGAGCTGTGATGCACTGATGGCATTCTCAGTGCTGCACTTTTCATCATCTCCTGTACCAGGAACCTTGGGAGTGTGCCRCTGGCCACAGCACGCAAAGGCTGTCTCTGCGTTTTGTCTGCTCAAAAAGACCACACTCGCRACTCTAAAATATTATATGTCTAAATGCCCTGTGAAGAGCTACTTGGCTGGGCTTTTCACTTGCTTTTGCAGCTGCACAGTTCTGGCACACGGCTCCCTGAGAAGTTTGAAGCTGTGGCTGAGAAATCCTGAATGGGCTGGAAGAATGGGGAATTTCAGACACAGAAAAATATCAGACCCTCCACGGAAACCTTCCTATGCAGTGATCCCCTGCTTCTGTTTATGTTGTTTTTGCTATTGAAGTGCCACTATTGGAAGATTTCAGAGCAGCTTTATTATTACAGATATATATKACAAAAATATATAATATTTTACATTTAAATATATATTTAAATATTAATTTAAACTGTAAAATAAATATTAATTTACATAAGTATTTATATATATTATTATATTTTTAGAGTGCAATATTTAATCCCTGCTTTGGTTTAATATTTATCAATGTCACGCAGCAGTGTTGGGCTGCAGAACCCAGGGACTATTTGCAGTTTACTGAAATGCTTCTGGGTTTGTAACCACAGCAGAAGTCTATTCTTTCAGTTAAGGTCAAAATAAATCTATCGGAGACAGAAAACTCAGTGGTTTGACATCAAGAATACTTCCCTTCAACATAATTAAATTGCTCCAAAGTATCTTTCTTGAAATCTTGACACTTGCTTTATGACACTTTTTGTACTTTTGAAGCATATAGAATTAAAAGCTACAGCTTTATGAGAAAGTGAGGTTCAGTGGTTAGCACATCAGGCTAGAAGACATATAAATCATAAGTCATAATTCTTATGAGTCTGGCTCCTGCTGTAGATGCATGTCTGCCTACAGCCTTAAATGAGTTAGCTTTTTCCCTGATCCTTGTTTTCTCCTGTAATTAGAATAACTATGGTGGTTATCCCTTCATTCACCTTGGAGACACAGATGGAGTATGGTAACAATTGTGACTATTTTCATGCTTTTAAAAAATATGAAATTCTTGATTGACTTCCTGGAATATGATGCAAAACTTTAGGTTTCTACAATCAATTTAATAGTCAGCAATAACTGCTGAGTAAGTCTCAGCCTTGAATGAAGGACAAGAAAGCTCTCATTACTCTGAAATCTTTCAGTGTGGACTAGACCTACAATTTTGTACAGTGTATTTTTGGTGTGTTTCTTTTTCTTCTTTTTCTTTTCTTAATGTGGCAACAATAAAAATGGCAAGTCTTCTGGGGTTACCTCCATATTCTTTCTGTTAACAAGTAGAATGTGGTGACAATATTGGAAACTTGAGGCCTTGGAATGTCCTGCTGGGATAATGCTGGGGCTCTTCCAGAGCTGACGGAAGTCAACGGGAGTATTTCCATTGACTTCAATGGACTCTAGATTGCATTGACTATATATGTCTCATTGCACTGTGTGTTTATGAATAAGCTAGCAATTAAGAGTTGGCTTTAGAAAGAATGCACATTAGGCATGTGGCCAAGAATTTACTGAGCAAAAAAGAACCCTTTCAAAAAAAAAATATTTTTAAGTTTTTTAAAAGACCCAGCAATTGCTTGATGCAAATGAGAATATATTTTTGCAGATATGTTAGTTCATCCAAACACAGTAACAGGTATTCAAAAAGTTATGGCCAAGGTGTTGGTAATAGCAGTAAASCAAAGCATTCTGCCTTGTAATGATGCAAGATTTCTGTTGCCTTCTGTCTGGTGCTTTAGAGTCTTTGGAATGGAATAGGATAAAAATATCCCAATCCTCATCCCCATGCATGCATGACCTTCAAGTTGGAGCTACAAAAGGGACATAAAAGGGACATTTAAAATAAGACCATGGAAGGTGAACGTTCTAGAGATTTTCTTTGTATTATTTTCTGGACAATTAAATAGAAATAATTATTGCTTGATCTTTTTTCTTTCTTTCTTTCTCTGTGCTGGACTTACTGGACTTACCTTGTCAACACTTTACAGACACAATTGTGATGTTGTGAGAGGAAGTAGGGACTGGAGATTAACTGTTCTTCCTTTGCCTGAAGCAAAACATTTCAGCCCCCCGGCCTCTTCTACATCTTTCTCTACCCTAAAATGAGAGTTTCAGAAAACTGTGTCGTTCTCTTCTTTCCTTTACAAATTGCTTGGGATCCTCAGACCTGCTTTCTCGCTGCTCCTACTTCTCTTTCTTCAAATGATCTTGGAACTTGATCTTTTTCCAGGCCATTTCCCCATGGCTTGTTATCTTTTCCATAGAAAAGTCAGCTATAGATTCCTAGATTTTGTCAGGCTCTGAAAGCATCCAAGTCAGATTTAACAAGAAAATATTTCTATGAGCAGTAGGATAATGGACAACTGCCCCCTTCAGTGTTGAAGCCTATGATTCAGGGGCACAAGATGAAGTTTCTCTCAGGTTTAAGGCAGGATGGTAGCTCATGTTTTGAGAAATTAGGAGGCCTCTTGGCACTGTACTCTTCCTCCTGTCTTAAACGTGGTTAGACTAAATCACAGGGCGTAGGGAGAGAAGTGCCAGCTGTGCTGCAGCACTCCACAACAGGAACGGCATCCACAGCTGCAGTGCTTGGTTTTGGTGACAACATGAGTTGTATTGACACAAGCAGATTTTGACTTGTTATTCTAGGAATAGCCCTGCCCTGGTGATGTACTCTTGGACACGGCTCTATTTCCAGAGAACTGAATTTGGACAGGAAAGTCCAGTGGAGGCTGAAATGCTCCCGGATAGGTCAGATCCCAAAAGACTCGGTTATTTAAAGATTAACCTTCAGAGTCTCACATCAGAGCCTGCACTATGTTTGAATAACACTTCGTATACGAGGTATGATAAATCCCGTTCCTCTGGGATCTGTGCTCATTGGCTGTGTTCAGTTTTATTGTTGATCCTGTTGTTGACCCTATTGTTGTTCTTCATATAGATGAAGAAAACTGAAAAATGAGAAAAATGGGAAGGCTAATACAGAGATACTTCCAGCTTGTTAATGGGARCAGGGTAGGAAAGAAAGGATTCTCTTCTTCAGTGTAGAAAGTTTCGGTGCATGATTTCCAGCCCCTAGGAAGAGATAAAAACATGCCCAGGACATTGCAAAAACACGACTTTACTCCCTTTGTTATAGGCAATATGAAGTTTCTCCCAAAGAAGGGAATTGTGCATGAAAAGCAGCACTCCACAAGTGGAGCAAGAGGTATGTGTGTGGTATGAAGGGCTGCCGTCCAGTTTAGTCATATTTGTGTGAACTCAGGACAGCAGTTGTCCTGTGTATTATGGCTGCAGCTGAACTGTTGTTGGAAATGGCTTCAGCGAACATTTTTGGGACAGCACATAGGCCGAGTATCAGTCCTTCTGGATAGTATAAYACTTCTGGATTGTGTAACACTCCTTTCTGAGAGAATCTCAGGAATCTATTATATTTTGTATATCTGGGAATGTACTTTTTCTTTTGAAAGACAGAAGATTACAGTCTCTTTACAGTTTAAATTAACTCARGTTTTTTTATCCTGCTAGTGGGAATGACTTGGATACTTATAAACAGAATTAAAATTCAGAGATTCAGAACTGGATGGCTGACATTTGATGACTGCAATGACCAGATAATGACCATCATAGACAGCCACTTGGATCGGTGGGATTTTGGAACACATGACAGGAGAGTTTAGCTATCCCTCTGGACGTGTCACTGATTCTTTCCAAATTCCTCAGCTATAGGAAGGGAATACAGGAGCTGACCTCAGTTGTTAAGGGGCTTGGGGAGGGATCCAGCCCTGCTGTAAATGAGTAAAGGGGAAGTGTAGCCACACAGGCCAGATGCGTCACCCAGCTCATGATGTCCTCACAGAAATCAGGATTAATGAATCTGTGAGAAATGGATGGTTTTTGGTCTCTCAGCTACRGTTACACTGTCCTTGTCTTCAGCCCCATTCTTGGTAATATTTTTCACATTCTTTTGCTTGCAGGATGCCGGGACACAGCAAGCAGAGTGACTTGTGGCTCATGATTGCAGGGCCTGATTGATGTTTACCTTTCAAAGTGGCAAAGGAGGGTAGACAGTTTTGCCGCAGAATTTACCCGCACTTGTCTGATGAAAATGATGTAAGACAGCAACTTAAATTACCTTCTCAGGAGTTCATCTCCCATTATTGAATTGTTTTGCCAGTGAGGTGTCACATGCCAACCCCATTTCCCTGGCCTAACATATGCATTCACATTAGTACATCTGTTTCCACGGGGTTAGCTGGAATGCTGCTCAGAGCTGCCTTCCTAGCTAGATCAGTGAATGCCAGATATAAGTCCTTTGAGGATATWAATGTTTTGCTAAATCACTTAGCTTCAATTAACACCACCTCTTTCATTATCAAAGGCATGGCTGATAAACTGCGCGTCTCTCAGGTCTGTGTTGCTTCACCATGGAGTCAGAACTATCTCACACAAAATGATACAAATAAAAAACACCAAAGAGCTCTCCCCATTCAACCTTATGAGCCTCTTTCCTCCACTCCTTGCAAAAGGAGGAATTATGCATTTTAAGAAAAAGAAAACAAAAAACAAAAAAACTCCTCAAAAGCTCACCTACTGTAATGGAAAGTGAAGATTATCCATTCAGAGATCCGGTTCCTAAATTCAGGCTTGCCCTTGATAGCTTGAGTAACAGTAACAGCTTGAGACACCCCCTCCACATCCCCGTTCCCTCCGCCCCAGACYGAACCCCATATGTACAAACACACCATTAGAGGCTGTGAGGAGGCTGCTGTCAATATGAATGGTAGAACACATATACACATTGCACGTGAGGATAGTCATGCATGAAGTATATGCGCTAGGAGCTGAGTGCTAGCCCTATCCCTCTATATACACCCTATACTGGGTATATTTAAGTTCCTCTGCAGTCTTAAAGCACACAACACAAGAGACAAGGGAGGGATCTCGAGTCCCCTCTCAGCCTCAGTTCCCTTTCTCTGCCAGGATAAAACCTGATTTTTATTTGATTTTGAATGTTTGGAATCACAAAGCCAGGTAGCTGCACAGTGAGAGGACTGCTTGCCAACCTCTGCACTGGGGATTTTACATCAGGCTCCCAAGGAGGTGACATCCATGCACAAGGCCAGCACAGTGAGACTGTGAATCCTGCTGGGATATGAACTCCTTCTGCACTGGGTGGGGAGAGAGAAACTTGACACAGCTGCATTCATACTACTGGTAATATGCACAGCCCAGAGCAAAGTCTTCTCTCTTCTCTGTTTCTTCTGCCAAAAGAACTAGGTAGCTGCTGCAGATTGGAGTCTGGGAACAGACTGTTGTATATGCAGTGCAAGCAATTGAAAGATAAGTTCTTTTCGGTGAAACAGAGACTAAACCGACAGCAGATATGTCATCACCAACACTCTTCATCTCCCTGCAGAGAAAATGTATATTAAATTAAGTTAGAATATATTATATTATATTATATTATATTATATTATATTATATTATATTATATTATATTAGCATGTTTAAAGTCATCAGATTAAATGACCTGCAGATCTGGATTAAAGCTTCCTCAGGGAGGCAGACCTAAGAGAATCCTTTAGCTTCAACTTTATCTGTCTTCTAATTAATTTGAAGATTTTGGTTTCCTGTTTTTCTTATGATGAACCTGAAAACTGTCAGGATTTCTTTTCTAGGAAGCAAAAGATACTCGTGGCAGAATTGCCAGGAGCTCGTGAAGGTTGCAAAGCCCCCTTTCTCTGTCTTAGGCAGAGCAGGCACAAAAAAACAAGTCCAACACATCAGCCTCTCAACAGAGTAGCCTCTGAAAAAAAATTCCTTCTTAAGATTTACAGACTCTTCTGCAAAAAAAACTTTTGTTGAATATGGCAAGATAGTATGGAAAATTTTGGTTATAACAAATCAATTTTTTTCCAAAGTTTCATGGAAAAATTCCTGAGCTACTCTATATTAGCTATTAAGCCCACTCTGTTCAGGGTTGCAGCTTTACCCACAGAAGAGCTAATATCTGCAAAGAAAGTGTTGTCTGCAGTCTCTTGGATTAGAGACAATATCTATGTAAGACTTTACTGGAGTCTCTGACAAAAGGACAGGTGCATTTTATTGGCTATATGATTCAGGTTGGGGCAAGATGAGTAGGGACAACRGTCTACTGAGTAGGTTGTTGTCTTAGTATGTAACAGAACAGGGCTCAACTCTTGGCTTAACTTTTCTGTGACTTYGGGGAAGATACTTAAATCTTTCCTGTGTATCAGTTCTCCATCTGATAAAAAGAGATAATAGTAATTTCCTACATTTACAGGGATGTAGCAGAAGTAAATCCAGTGATGACTGCAAAGCCTTGAGGTCCTGCAGGAAGGAAAAAAAGAACAGAATACAGAAAATATTTTCTAAGGATGTATTGCAAGATTATTTTTCCCTCTCCCATAAATGATATGTAGAGAGATATTTCTCTCCTCTCATCTCCATTAAATGAAAATTATCTTCAATATTTTCCTTCCCTCCTTTCCAGGCAGAAGCAGACATGTAGCAAGATACATGATGTCTAAATCATGCACAGTTCTCTCCTGTCCCTTCAGATCTGATCTGATGTTTTTCTGACACTGAAGTAATCTGTAGTTTTATAGCTGATTTCACAGTGGTGTGTATAATAATTTGGTATTGCACCTGGACTCCCCAGTTTCTATAAAACAGTCCACAAGATATGCATGGTGCAGAGGAGAGGGAGAGCTTGTGTCAATTTTTGTCCTTTACAGTTGTTATTTTGTGTTCAGTTAGGCTGATGGATTTGGTATCACATTAGTSAAAACTCTTCTCTGCACACATTTGTTTTCGTGTAGAAAAGCGAAAAAAAATCACTAACTTCTGCAAGATGAGCACATTATTATCWACTTTGGAGTATTGTTTCCTTTGAAAATTAGTTTTAAATGTTTCAAAGAAATTGATGAGATCTCAACATATAGAAACAGTATCCAAATAAACAGAATATCTTTTCTTCCTCTAAAAAAAAGTCTGCTTTTCAGCTAAATTCTCCCATTGCAAATTTTTATATTTTATTTTACAGTAAATTTCATTTCACTTAGCTGTAGTCACTAGGGCTCCAAACCCTCTCTAAAGAAAGTCAGGCACATCACTGTTTGTGACAGAGTACATAGCACTCTGAAGGTGTCTATCAGTCCACATAGTTGCTTAGTTGCTGTCTGTGTGTGCATCAATACTGCCTACTTTCAAATTTTCCCCAAATTCAGGAAATTAAATCTATGGTAGATTCTGAGGAATGTATTTGTCTTACTTTGGATCTGGCATCAAGTGTTGTATGACACACTGATTTCTGTTACATGCTACCTTTTCAGGTGGAAAAGCTCCACAATAAATGAAATTCCGTTTCTAAGCTCATCTTTTAGGCATAACCAAGTGTTATTTTCTTGATTAGATAAGATCAGCCAACCTGTCCTCATCTCCTCAAGATACACATAATCTGAAAGGGGATCCTATAGTCCCTGTACATGTCACGATATGTTAGTAGGGACGCACCCTACCTCTGTTGTACAGTGTGTGTCCCTATGACTGGCATGCTTGCACACACTGATGAAGGATGGCTGAGTTACTACTTTACTCCTCTTCTCATTACCCTTGTAAATGGGAGGAAATTTGAGCTGGGATTTCTCCCCATACTTTTGCAATGGAAGTGGGGAGACTCTCCAGGACTGGTATTTTCTTGCCCTTCCACCATGGACCGCCTCCTGGTGCTGGAGGCTCACCCTGCTCCATGGAGAGGGTGAGCAGGCTCTCAGGCTTGCACAAATCCTTCACTAACCCCCAGGGCCAGACCCTAACAAAAACTCATAAAGGCACCTTGAGCATCTAAACTGGCTGCAGTCTGAAATGGAAATGAGAGCCATGGGAGAAAAGAAGACTGTATGGGATGGTGAGTTTTGCTGCTTTTGGAGATAAGATTTAAACCAATATGTGGGATGGGGTAAAAAAACACAGTATTCCCTTCATTTTGTTCTGTTTTGGCATTTGTAAAGCTCCAGTCACCATGGCATCTAGGCATGAAAGATACCTTGTGTCAGCAGGATATGCATCAAAGGAGTCCTTTTCTAATGGGTAAACCTGATATCAAAGAACTGAAGAAACTGAACCAAAATTTACAGGTGTCCTTTGCTTTGATCATTAATTAAAATGTGACTTATACTCACAGTGTCCCTATTAGAGGACTTGACACAACAAAGCATCTGAGGTATCCGACTATTTCTYGTAATGCTGTGAAAAACAGGTGTTCATTCCTGGAAAGCTTTGAAGCTAAAAATAAAATAAAACAAAATTAAAATTAAAGGATATTTCCAGGTACATTGTAATCATCTTAAGACTTACATTTGAGGGGGTTTTGTGTGTGTTTTAAATACTGACAGGACTCCCGGCTGGAAAGGAATGCAGACAATGGGGTAAAGTAAAGCCTGGTAAGTCATTTGAGATGAATCGTCAGAGAATGCGTCTCAGCCATGTCATTATCAGATTAATAGCCGAGTTCCAATTTAAGCTAGAATTATTTGGATAACAGAAATCAAAAGGAAAGTTTTTGCAAACAATTTGCCTTGAAGCAAAATAAAAGTATTAGAGATAGGATTTTTGCGATTTTCACCACACCCCTTCAAATTCCATGCAGATTGGATTGCTTCACGGGCAAACCCTGAGAGCCAGGCCCAGCAACCCTGGCTTATTCCATTCCTGCAATGTGGATCAGGCCATCTGTTCCCCACACTATTTCCAGTAGTCAGCCCATGCACCAGAACCCCAGCTTACTGGTGTTAATGGGCCATGTGGCAGCCATATGTGTTGATGATCCAGAGGAGTAAGCTTCAGTTAGAGATTTGAGGAAATCTCACAACAGGTCATTTGGCGAGATAGCTTTCTATACGTTTTTATCTCTGCTTTGCTCTCTATGGCAAACTTCTAATATCTCAGCCTTGCCATTTTATTTTGCCTCCTACTCACCTTGCTTTCTATCCATTCATCTTCTTCTCTTATTTATCTTTCATTAGCTTGTAACTCAATATTTAAGTTTATCTCTTGTTTGAAATAGCATTGAACATGTCTGGGGTTGAGTCAGCTTTTAATGGCAATTTACATGTAGGGGATGGAAAGTGCCRAAGGAATCCCTCTGACCTACCCAAATATTTAACAACTTCTTAAGCACTAAATGCATTTTATCTTCCCCTCTCCTGCTGAGACTGTGAGTTCCATTATCATTTCATAAATGTATTATATTATGTGAGTGATTTACCACCTGATCTTTATAATACATGCTCTCTCTCACTCCCAGCTGTGTGTAGGAATTTCACTGCAAAATCATAGGCTTCTTCTGAGGCAGAAGTGCCTTGGTGCTGTGACCCTAAGATGTGACCAGTTCCCAGTGAGTGCTCTACACAGTGCTGTATTTAGTGGCAGCTAAGGAGCATTTAAGGCAGCTGAGCATCCTCACAGGAGCCATCTCCAAAGTCCTGGCTTTCCAGAGGGACCAAGGTGTCAGGGAAGAGGACCTTCCAGTTGCCAGTTCCTTCATAATCTACATGCACCATGGATGTTAATGTCAATCTGTTGTTGACATGCGCCCTGCAAATGTGGAATAACTGGATATCTTCTTCTGCACTGCAGAGGTGCTGCTCTCTTTTACTGCATTGGGGCAGTGGCCATGTGAGTGGAAGTCACTGCTGAATGGGTCTGTTCTCATCCATTTTAGAAAATGACCCCCTTGGTTTTATTGTTTCCAGTCTGGGAGGCCAGCTCCCCATTTGGTTTAAATCTTCACAGCTCCTTTGGCTTTAATTTATGTCATCTGAAAAGCTAGTCGGCTCATATTGTACCATTTAACAATTAAATAAAGGTTATAGAGAATAAGTTTAGTAGTATTTTCTTTAAGAAATGCATTTCAGAGTATGTTCATTGGACTATTTTTTGTAGCATAGAATTACCAATTATTTGAGTTCTCCTAGGCTGAAGAGGATGATGATCCACGAGCTGTGTGGCTAAAAGGATAGCATTCAAAAGGCATCACAGATACTTTTGGCAAACTTTCTGCAAGGATGACTCTACTAATTCCTATGCCACTATAAGTGTTATCTAAATAATTGCACTCCATTTTGTAATGAATACAGCACAATTACTGGTATGCAGCATTTTTCCTGGAGACCCAACAACCCCCTAACTCATCATAGAGGATTTGTCATCGTTCAGAACTCAGAATACTAGGCATTCTGTTTTTGTCTCATGTATGAGAATATAACTATTTAACACACTTTTAATGTTATATACTATAAAATGACATCTCTGATTTTGTTATTTTTCTTGATGTAGCACTTCTAGGTAGACATATGTCTATCTATATTGGTAGTTGGTATGTGTATATATTCTATATTGAAGGTTAAGACATGTAAAATGGACTATTGACATTTCTAGATGTAACATATTTTCACCAGATGTCTTATACCCATTGGTAAATACTGTGTTCTCACTCTTTATATCAGTTAGCAGCTTATCTTGTTATTTGTCAGCAGGAACTCTAAGAAATATTGAACTGAAATATAAAAAGCACACAAATATGTTAAAAACTATCAATTAACTAGATTAATGATGTAAAAATGATTAAACGAACCTGTCTAGAAGAATGGACTAGTGAGGACAAAACATTTCATCCTTTCCAAAAGAGTCGTCTTGATTTCTGTTATCATTAACATCTGCACTCTTCAATTTGTTTCATATGCTTTTAAAGAAATGCAAATTAAATCCATATTCTTAGATATTCGTTTCTATATGAGGAATGGAAAAGTTTATCCTTTGTGGCTAAGGTGCAATAGCACCCTGTTTGCTAATGACCTAAAGGTGTGGAATTTGAGGAAAGAAAGGTCCTGATCAGGCTCCTTACCTACCTCCCCTTACTCATCTCAAGACTTTAAAAGAGAAGTCATCTCCTATTTTTGTAGCTGTTACTGAGGTGACACCACTAGATTTTGCGCCACTGACCACAACCCTCTGAGCTCTGCCATTCAGCCATTTCTCAATCTGCTTCCCTGTCTGCTCATCTAGTCCACAATTCCTAAGCTTGCCTAGGAGGGTTTTAGGGCAGAGTGTTAAAAGCCTTCCTCAAGTAAACGTGGGTGAAATCCTCTGCTCTCCATTTAGCCAGACAGTCAATTCCTCACAGAAGGCTAACAGGGTTATATACAATTGCCCCTTTCTGAATCTGTGCTGACTACTGGTCACCCTCTTTTCCTTCACATGCTTCAAAATGCTCTCCCATAGTTGTCCTCTCACCTTTCCAGGGATGGAGGTGAGTGCGACTGACTTGCAGTTCCCTCAGTCCTCCTTCTTGCTCTTTTTGAAGACAGATGTGACACTGAATTTCTTCTCATCTTCAGGCACCTCTCCTGATTGCTATCGCCATGTAAAGATGATRGAAAGCTGCTTTGTACAATTCTCTCTTTTCTACTGATCATTGGCTGTTGTATATATGAACTGCTATGGATAGCTCTTACAGCTGTGGCTTGTTTTACTGTTGGCTGTTCTGTGAAATATTGATTATTCCAAAGGTTTATGTCAGTAAATTTCCAAAAAATCATTAGCCAATGAAAATATGTGTTTTATTCTGGAATCATCACTGTATCTTTGTATATTTAACCAACACTTGATCTGTTTTGGTAGACATTCAGAGAAGTGCTGTGACTTACGTATTATCCTTGCAACAATTGTAATAGAGGAAAAGTCTTATTAAGCAAAACTGGGAAATAAAATCTGATGTCTCTTTTAGAGCAAATGTACCCCARAACTTACAAAATTTCTTAGGGGGTTAATTTGGGGCAGATACTTTATTTTAGGAGTTAAAGAATGACCTTTTTCAGATATACTGATAAGGGATAAGGGTTGTYGGCAGAACTGTCACTTAAAAAAGTCAGTGAAGGATTTGAATTAAACTCAGTTCTGAACTCAGCCACTGGTACCTTCTTTGTACGCAAGCTGCAGGGGATATTATTCACTTCAAATCAATATATGTGTGTGTGTGTGTGAATTTTAATGCAAGTTTGCTATAGGTATATGACAAATAAAAACACATAACATATAAAAGAAAAATAACTATATGTAGTATAATATGTATATGTATACTATAACTAATATAGTAAAATAATAAAATGCTAAAATCTTTAATTTAAATAGCAAAAATCCTGTTCTTAGTTATGTATGTGTCTTGAATTGTGTCTTGCATATGTGTTTGTTTTTCAGACAGTCATGATTTTGTGGGTCTGGTTTATGAGAAAATACGGGCACAGTGCCTTATGACCTTCCTGCTAGCCTTCAGTCATGCACTTTGAGGCAACATTCATTTGGATRTTAATCTAAAAACCTGAGGTGTAATTTCAGGCTCCTCGGGTACTGAGAGATAGATGAATGGATACATTTATGAAATTTTCATTATTAATGTTTTTTCTCGTTTTTTCATTTATGCTTGGAAACAACTTAGTGCAGTGGCCACAGGGTTATTTGCAAAACACTTTCTGCATTTTTCAACTGGTGATATTTAGGATGATTAAAATGAAGTTTGTTAATTTTGTTTTAGCATTACCCTAACATATTCATCAACCAAAACTCAGTTTTCTCAAAGAATAGGGGAATAACTTGACTGACGGGAATTACTACTTCTTTGCGAATCAAGGCTCAAAGTCTTTTCAGATGATTTTTCTTGGCAAGCCTTAGCAGCTGATTTCAATACAGAAGTAAGTGGATGAAATTCTATGGTTTGAATTAGACAGACAGCCTATATGATGTAATGTTTTCATTCTAACCTTTGGATCTCTGAAATGAGGATAACTCATGTGAGTCAGGCTTCTTCTACGTAAGGATATTTAACCATAACATCATGTTTTTTTATTGTGCTCAGCTGTTTCAGTGAAATTCTCCTACTGTGATAGTGATCTGCAAAGACAAAATTTTGCATTACAGATATTCTGTTGAGTAATATAACAAGGACATTTATGGTTGAATTTGGTAAAAGCAGTGGTAGAGTGGGTTGCTTTTTGGTTAACTGTATTCAAGGTTAGTTCCTTAATGCTGTTAAAGATTATGATAACTGAGGAAATGAAGGAATTTTTCGAATACAGCCGTGCTTCTCTAGTTTGAAGCTCTTTGTCAAAGACACTGCAGGACATGAAAATGTGATCAACCAAAACCAAAAATCCCAGCCCAACAATGACATGGAAAGAAAGCAATTGCTGCCTGGATTACCACAACTGTCAACAAGGTTTCCATTCAGAAATCCTCTCTTTGGCCAGTCTTCTAATACTATCATTAATGGAAAGAATGCTCTTAAAGAAGGCAAACTCCTTTATAWAGTGGCTTTTGATCGCATACCAAATAGAGTTTCAACAAGAGGAAATGAATAAACATATGTAGGAATTTGCAAACAATTACAGCATGGCTTTTTTTTTCTGCTTTTCTCTCTCTGCCTATCTCAATGCAAGTGCGCATGGATATGCATAACTTTTCCAAATTTGTTTGATATTCAGATATTATCCAGTGACATTTTGCAATGCATTTTTTTTTCTAACTATGGTGCAAATGTTCTCCAGATATTCAAAATAGTGCAGTCAACTGTAGTCACTGTAACTTACCACGTGAGATATCAGCTTTTCCTATAACTCCTTTTACAGTAGAAATAGCTGCAGTTTCGGTGTCTGCAGGAAAGGTGACAGGACTTGTATATGATTCATTATTGATCTGTTTTGGCTATTTGCATAGGAGATTAGAGAGAGCTTTCTTGACATATAGTATATATTTAAAGATATTATTTAAATGAAACTTCTCAACTTTTATTGTTTGCCAAAAGACACATAACTAAGTTACTAAGATGCTGTCTTTGACTTTTAAAAATGCAGTTTGTGAGAGTGAGAAAATAGAGAAATAATCAGATTCACTACCTTAAAACTTGACAAACTCTTCTTGATAAGATGAAGAAGCAAGACAAAAAACTACAAAGTGAGGAGTGAAGAGAAAAAAAAAAGAATTGCATGCAAAATAYATAAAATCTATTCCAAAACTGAGGGTGTTATTGATTATCTAGTTCAAAGCACAGGTGCTTTTATTAATAGCAAGTTGTGATAGTTGGAACATACTTCTTTTATTTAGTGGTAGAAAGGAATCACTGATTCTCTCATTACGCTGATCTGTCTCTATAAATTCGAAAATGTGGAACAAAACTGCTACAGGTAATACTCTTAGCATGATCTGCTAAATCCTATGTAGCCTATCTTTTATAGTTGTTTGTACGTAGAGACTTGCTGTTAAATCAGTCATCTCCATTTATATGCAACATAAGACTTCTGTTTTATGGAAAAGCTGCCGTTTGAAAAATATAGATAGGTGGATAACAAGGTTGGTTACCTGCAATGGAAATATGAGGCTGTCTTCCAGTTTTGACTGGCTGATCCAGCTTTAAACTAGTCATGGATTATTTCAGTTCTGGAAATACAGTTTAGAAAATGGACCAGGCTCTGTAACTGCTCTCTCTGTGAGGAGCATGCAGTTGCTTGCTAATAATCTGAATCAGGTATGAATTTGATAATCTTGTCCTACATTAGCTCCAGGAATGATTTTAAATGACTCATCCTAGCACTGACACTAGAAATGTCCTTCTCAGCATTGATTCTAGATAATGATATCCTCTGATGCTCAATGCTTAGCCTCACAGAAACATCAGTTATTTGGAGTCTGCTGCAATTTCAGTTGACCAAAGTTGTGATGAAAGTCTTCCTTCTCTTCAAGAATCTCTCTGCTGGGGCAAACAGCTACAGTAGGCAGATAACAGGAATAGTRCCTCCTGAGAGCAAAATTAAGTTTTATTTAGTATGCCCTCATATAAGCAGCACATTTCTCCAAACAGCTGTTAATACCGACAGAAACACAGCAGTTGCTTTTGCCACATCACCCCAGAAGCTTAACCCCACCAGCGAGCATAACTATCCATTTTCCTGTCACTCACAGATGCTTGGGTAGGTCCCCCAGTTTCAATGTTAGACAATCTCTGGATCCTCCAGGTTATTTTTCTATACACAAATGCATGGCTTTTCTCACGAGCTGTAAGTTCTGCTGAGCCAATGCCAGAATGAACATTGATACCAGGTGCCTGCTCTGGCAGAATCTAATATCACACCTACAGATAAAGTATAAAATTACATGTGTCATGCCCAAGCACCAGAAATTACTCTAYCCTTCATCTTAAATAACACGATAACTCCTACTTTGAGACTTCAGATGATGTAGCCTTGGCAAAATGAAAGGTTTTCATAGCCAAGCACATCAAACCTAGTGTACTTTGCTGGATCAGAGGGGCTGAATTTTAAAGACAGTGCTTTGCCAGATTGAATCTACTATTGGTATATAAAATAAAGTGTAATGTCTTGGGCAGCTAGAGTGCTAAACAATGTTTGAGGCTGGAAGGAAGCATAATATTTTCATTCTTGGTGATAGAAGCTCAGATGTGAAGATGATGGTGATACGAGCACACATACACATGTGCGCTTATGATGAGAGAAACAGAGGGCTAGAGAAGGCAAAATCATGTCCTCTGAAATCTCTGGATGTCAGACTAAGGTGGCTGAGATGTYCCTACTTTGTGTGTATTGCCAAAAGGCCTTTGAAGCCTAGCTTGAGTGTCCTCAGGAGGCCACAGCTGCTTTGTGGAGACTGCAGTCACCAGGCAAGAGCAGTCTGGCATATTCCTGTGACAACTCTTGCGAGTTCATCTTGAGCTGAAGCAAGGGAGGAAGAGGAATTCCTTCCAAAAAAGCCCTCTAAAACTCCCTGTTGCAGGCCTTAATCTCCACACCTTCATTTCTCTGATCTCTATCTCATCTTGACAGTGCAGATCCTGCAAATCCATGGCTTATCTCCTAATTAACCTCAAGAACATAGGTAACTAGTCAGTGGATAAAATTTGCTTAAAGYGAGGCATGATTTCGATTATGTTTTAATGGAAGATCAAATCTTTCTGCTACTGAGGGTAAAATGACTGCTTCTGAAGGGCTATACTCATAAATATAAAGTCTTTAGAAACATGATTGCGTTATTTGTCACATTAAATTTTATCTGTGGAAGTTCTTGAATTGCATAGAACAGTGTCCTTTTCACATAGAATTACAGGATTATATACTGAGAAATGGGTTTGATCTCAAGAAAATGTGGACTGTAAGCAAGGGTCAGAAGAAAATTTGCATATTATTATGATAAAACAGGAATTACTTTTGGTGATCTAGGATGAACAAAATCTTTCTGCTACAATTGTTTAGTGGGATTTCCTGAAAAATACATAGATTGAATTGTTATGCCAATTTCTCTCTTCATTTTGTGTTTGTGGGCTTTGTGCAATTTGCTTCARAAAAGAAAGTAGGGAAAACGACAATTCTAATAAGTGACTGCTTCGTCTATCATTGCTAATATGGAACTGGCCTGGATAAAGACATAAATCTTTAAGGACAATATCATCTTTATACCTTACAAATTCCCTATTAGCGTGCAGATAGTGTTACTATAAATTCAGGCTGCATATTATAAGCCACACATTTTAGCTGTTTGAATTCTTTCTCTGAATATTTAATAATAAGGAGAGGGGAAGTGAATGGCATCTCCCCAGCTGGACACAGTTCCAGTTTAAGCAAGATGATAAACTTCTAATATGAAGATGGAACTTATGGATGCTGGCCAGAGAGAAATAACATTTCACCAGTGGAATTCCAGTTCAAACTCTATTCTGGAAAGAAATCGTTCTAGCAAGGCTCCTCTCCCTTTTAGGGGCTTCTGGAAAAAAATAATGGAAAAGCCAAGTGTGTGGTCTTTTGAAATTTCAAATCAATTTGAAAAAGAGTCAGCATGGGCAGCTTTTAGGGGAAAAAATAAAAACAAACAAAGAAACAAAAATCAGAAACAAATGCTGAAAGCTGACAAGAAATATTTGCTGTCCATAAGCTCTTACAGCAGCACCCAGGACTTACAAACAGAACTATCTCAAGTCTTACCACTGATGTGGGCAAATAAAAGTGATTATTTTGGGAAGGAAACATGGAATAATCAAGAATTTCCAGGTAAGATACTAGTAAAATGAGCTGTTTTTGATTTTCAAAGCTCTCTATGTCAGAATCAGACTACCTTGTTACTGAATGCTGCATTTCAGCAGTTAGGGCTGCAAGAGAATCCTAGTGGAGGAAGAATGAGGGAGATAAAAAGGGATTTTACTGTTTAATTGTTTTTGCATGAAGACAAATACCACATTTGCCTTTTAAAGAAATTGTTATTTTATCCCATAGATGCTGTTATTTACAGTGTCTCAAACAGTTTACATTCAAGACAAAAACTAAGCAAAAGCAACTTGCTTTGGTACAGCCAAATGAAACTCTTTATAACAATTTACCACTGATATTCTTATGAAGTGACTTCTGTGCAAACTGCTTATTCTGGTGATTTGAAATATAAAATCAATACTGCAACACTGTTTTCGGAATGGTATTTGACTATTGGAATTTGGGTGGGTTATTCCCAGTCCAAAATATTGTCACAAAGATGGAGAACTAGCAAAATTAGCTGTGGACTTCAGTGTGCAAAAGGCTTGGTGATTGGGAGTTCTTTTCTAACCAAAAGCCTGTTGGAAAAAACAAACAAACAAAAAACAGATAAAACAAAACAAACAAACAAACAAACAAAATGTTGTGCTAGTTTCTTGCAAAGAAGTGAACTGCATACCATATGCTCTGTCAGAGGCATAAAGCAGTTGGTGATGAAAAAATTTAGCAAAACTTTCCAAGTATATGGGCAAATCATGAGAAAAATCAAGCAGTCCTTTCATTTATGCAAATACTGTCATTTCGTGTAGGTTCTGGCAAAAGCCCAAGTATTCTGTATGAGAGTTCATATTCTCTTTGTGGATCTTTGTGTTCTAAGCAAGTGCTGTGGATAAACTGTTCTAAAGGATAGTTCTTGGGAATGAGCAGCTATGCCAGCAATGTTTTAAAGTTTTTGGGGACATATTCAATTAAAACCTCATACAGTTTCCATACTGAAGAAACCCACACAAAGCTGAATAAATATTAGGAAAGACAATGTTTCCAGCCTAGAMTAACTTATATTATGGCTTTTTTTACACTGCTTTAGAGATAAATTTCTAAGGGACCTTGAAGAGGTTTAAATTAACTGTTAATGCAAGACATAAGTATAAGTGAAAATCAGGTTCTTACTACTGCCTGGGTTAAATGGCTTCAGAAATTCAGAAAGATTATGAATCCAGTCCTGATTTTGAAAATTACTCAGCCTTCACACTCATTGTGTATTTTATCTTCTCAGCCACAAATCTTGATTGCTTTTACACTTTGTGGTCCACCTTCAGTCAGTGAATTGCCTAGGACAGAATCAGACTTGCTTTTCACACACCACTGAGGAGACTATGGACTCCTCTATGGACTATCCTGAAGGTTAGATGACTATTTTCCTATCAAGTGGCTGGCTTCCACCTTTGTCTTGCTTCCAGGGGCTTCAGAATATATACTTAAATGTAGGTGCTCTGTATACATCCTGTCTCTTGGAGTGGTTTCCCAGAGTGAGGACTACTTTGTCTGTCCCGTCAGTTTCTTCCATAAGATGAAGTGTGTGGCAATGGGGTTCAAATATTGCCTGAACTTCACGAGATATCTAAATCTTGTTGCATTTTGACTTTTTCTTTCCTATTTGCATGATTACAGCTTGTCCTTTTTTTTCCACTTATCCCCAAAAATCATCTTAATCTCTTTTAGGCATAATTTTATAGAACTATTTTGTGATGAAGATGGCAAAACTAGACAAACTGGAAGTGCTTGCAAGACCCCAAGAGTGCAGAGTGAAGCAGTAATCTTCACTTGAAAAAAAAAATCACTTCACAATTTATAGTGCTTGTGATATTGTTAATGGATCTGGAGGTATAGTTTACTAACAGAATTACTGATTGAGCCACATAGGTTTGCAGTGAATAGCTTTAAAAGCAAGAAGAGGCTGGTCCATGCTCAGGCAGTTCTGGTTTGTAGCCAGCACCAYGGGTCTCAAGGTTGCTATAAAAATGTAAAGAGAAACTGTGAACCTCTAATAGCTGTAGACATGTCCGGTGACCTAGGCTCATTGCTAGTCTCTTAATTCTCTTTGCAACCTGTCTGTAAAGGTGGGAGAGGGGACCTAMAGAGAGCCCACAAGCAAGACCAGACAAAGAATGAACTGCAAGTATCCCAAGCAGATGTCTGCCAGCTGAAAGGAATTTAGAATGGTTAATCAGTTGCTTAAGCCTGGTATCTTCCTATTTATCACAGCAGTTGGCTGAGCTGGCCTGGACATCATCTGGATGAAAACAAGATAAATTATCTAGTCAAAAGATTGCAAAATGTTGCATGAGAGAAGCACCTTTTTGAACCTGAGGACTGGTGGTCAACATCTCCTAGAGCATTGTGAGAATCAGTGGGGAGCTGATGGTTGAGATTGAAATGGGAATTGTTCCAGCTCCCCAGAAGTAAGTCAATCTCACAAAATTAGCATAAGTGCTTTGTTATACCCAACTCGCTGGTCTGCTGCTCTGTGTCAATAGGGGCAAAGTATGTGGTCTGAGGCTTCCCTCTCCTGCTCTCTCACAAATTTGATGCAGATTCTCTAGACAGTTTTTATTGAAACAAAAATGAGATTAGGATGAGTAGAATAAAAAATAGTTTGATTTATTTTCTCTTAGTCCAATACCTGTTGTGAAAGGGTGGTACAGCTGTACCTGAGGTTCAAATATTCCARAACTATGGCCTAAATATTGTCAGAAAAAAAGTGCTTTAGAGAAGACCTTCCTCAGTCTCCCTGGTATTTGCTCTTTGTCTATGCAGAAATCTTTAAATATTTATTGGAACCAGTTGTGAAACAGAGCTGTACCTTTTTCACCAGGTTAGGGAAACCTTTGTGTTTCTTTCCAACTCAATAATGGCCATGCAGCATGTGAGTAGTGATGCAAATCCACTTTACAAGCTGGACAGAAAAGGCGTCCTCTGTTGGAGAGTGTAAGTCTAGTTCTTTGCAGGAAGATCTGGAAACTAATCTGGRCTTTCACCTAGGCTTTCATGGAGGCACGTAGGCCAAAGAGGAACTTTACCCAGAAACATAAATCTAATTTATTTTTTTCTTAAACAAACAAACAAAATCCTTACTTTTAAAAAGTAAGCAATACCAAGGTAAAGCACAGTATAAACATACATGTCCACGAGGCCCCAAGAAAGGATAAGCTTTCTCTGATAAATTAGAAGTGCTGCAAGACACCCAGGGTGCAGGGCACTYGGGAAGCCACTTCTGAAAAATCCTCCAGGAAAAAGACAGGGCTGAAGAACTTCTATTTACAAAGAGGAAAACAAGAAAAAATAAACAAACAAGCAAAACCTGACAAAAACAACAAAAAAGAACTATGTTATAAAATAAAAGCCCTCATCCAAACACTGCTTATCATCCCTGAACAACTTGGAGCAGTAGCAAAAGACAATGTTGCTGTGTTTTTCACCACCCTTCTAAGTCCCAGAGGGTCAATGTGAATTATTAAAATTATGATGATGTGTTTGATTCCAGGAAAGTCTTTGTACTGAATTAAAAATGCAGTAAATGCTAATTGGAGTTGATATATTTCCTGCCAGATTCATTTTGAATCTAGGATGATAATATATTGACCTAGTGTTTGTGATCAAGATGTTCTCTAAATTTAAAACGTTTCCCAGGGAATAATTAGAACTTAGAGGAAGCAAGAAAAAATTGAATGTGTCAGGGATTAAACACATTTGTTTTTCTTATTATGRGTTTTGGGACTCATAGAAGAAGCAGGAGTTCTTCCTGAGTATTTGAGGGACTTCTGAAAATACCTTAAAAGATCCCATGGCCACAAGACATGGTGTGAAGAAAAGATTTCATTTTGACAAAAAATATCGATATTTTAGTGTGCCTTTTGCTCTTTATTGAAGGAAGCTGGACACTTTTTCATGTTTCCATGAGAAAAAAACAGGAGAAGCATCCAGAAGACACATGAAAGAGTAGTAAAAGCACAMAGCCAGGCTTGATCTGCATTAGTGCTTGTGTGGGACTAAGACGGACTGTTTTCATGTTCCTCCTCTGCTTTGATCATGCTCATTGACACTTTGGTAGAGAGAAGTTTCTCTGGATTTGAACAAAAATTCTCTTCCCAGCCCAACAGAGAGGTATCAAACCYGGGTCTCTTCTGTGTCAGTTTTTCCCAGTTTTGACAAGTGAGCTATTCCTTCTGAATTCACATTTTGTTAATGAGAACATGATGTATTCACTGTTCATGGCTATTAAGCCTCACCAGATGCTTACTTGTGGAACTTCTGTTAGGTATCTTCAAAGGGCCTGTGATAAACTTCTACTCAAACTGATTGTCTTCCTCCTTTCTCTCAAACGTGTTCACAAATTTATTTTCCTATGTTAGGGCACAGGACCTTAAGGACACAGAGAGAGAGAATGACTTATTTTAGACAATGTTGCTGCGTGTGTGTGCTTTCAAAGATTTTGATTTCCTGTGTGAAATTTAAGATTTTATGACATGAGTATAAATATCACTCTCCTTCCTACACATGGGGAAAATCAGACTTCACTTCAGAAAGAGGGAGTTTTGAGTTGTTTTGAGACAGTGGAGGTCACAGAGGTGTGTGAGCTGTTTACCACAGAGCTGGAGGGAGGAAACTTTCTKGAGTCAGGAGAAAAGAGCCCCTTGCCAGGTCTTTGCCAGGAAAATGACAATGGTCCATTTGCAAAAAGGATGAGAGAAATCTGTGGGTGGCAGTTCCACACCTGCAATGGGSAGAGAGCTCTGCTGCATGACTTTCCATTCCTCAGAATATTCTTGTGCTCTTTCAGCGTGCTGGAGCAGTGAAACTGCCCATGCCACTCGCTTACTTGTGGAGTGGAGCTCTGCTGCGAACAGCAGTGAGTCAAGGCACCCCTCAGCATCAGCTCAACATCGTCTCAGCAAACAGGGGTTTCCCAGCGCAACTCCTCTTGATCTGCTACCTACCTGCTTAATGTGCAGAGACCAGCCTAACTGTCCATCCAGAGATGGAGTTGRTATAGGATTGCAACAAGTTCTGACTTGTATGTGCTCAACATGGTTAATTTGATTAGGGTAATGCCATTAGTGGGTCTGACAGGTTTTCCTCAGCAATAGGCTATGAATGAGGTGCTTTCTGTGACAGCCTGGGGAGCACTGGGATGGTGGCTGTCCCCAGAAGRGCCCTGCTTGGCTCTGCTCAGGGAAATTCCTCTCCAGGCCCAGGACTGGGTCCCTGTAATTGTSCTCCTCAGAAGGACCTTCACAGGTTCTCAGGTGACTTACTTCAGCTCCGGGTTTCCCAGGAATTTTCTCATGTATTTGCCGTCTTCACTTGTGTTTAGTAGGAACTACAGGCAAAGCTAAAGCTGAATCACAGAATCACAGAATGGCTGAGGTTGGAAGGGACCTCCAGAGATCATCTAGTCCAAACACCAGCTCAAGCAGGGAAACCTACAGCACATGGCCCTAGGGAGCATCCAGGTAGATTTTGGGATTTCCAAAGAAGACTCCACAACCTCTCTGCGCAGACTCTTCCACGGTTCTGTCACCGTCACAGTCAAGAAGTTCGTCCTCACATGGAGATGGAAATTACTGTATTTCAGGTTGTATCCATCCCTCTTTGTCCTATTGCTGGCCATCTCTGAGAAGAGTTTGGCTCCATCCTCTTTACATTCTCCCCTCAGGTACTTATACACACTGATCAGATCCCCTCTCAATCTTCTCTTCTGTAGGCTAAACAGGCCCAGATCACTTAGCCTTTACATATGATAGATGTATTTTAGCACGAGCATCTAGCATTTAGCATCTGATAGATGTTTGAGTCCATTAATCATCTTTGCCRCTCTACTCTGCACCCTCCCTAGAACTTTCATGTCCCTCTTGTAGTGGGGAGCCCAGAACTGCACCAAATTCTCCAGGTGCGGCCTCACCAGAGCTGAGTAGAAGGACAGGATCCCCTCCCTCAATCTGCTGCAACACTTTTCCTCATGCAGCCAGGATCCCATTGGCCATCTTGGACACAAGGGCACATTGATGTCATGGTTAACTTGGTGTCAACCAGGACTCACAGGTTCCTGTCCATGGACCTGCTTTCAGCAGGTYGACCCCTATTCTGCATTGATGCCCAGGGTTATTCCTCCCCAGGTGCAGGACCCTTGTTGAACCTCATGAGGTTCCTCTCCACCCAAGTCTCCAGCCTGTCCAGCACAGCCCTCTGAAGTGTTGGCCACTCCACCCAGCTTGGTGTCGTCTGCAAACTTGCTCAGGGTTCCCTCTGTGCCCTCGTCCAAGTCATTGATGAASAAGTTGAACAGCATCGGGCCCAGTACTGACTCCTGGGGGACACCTCTGGCCACAGGCCTCTAACTAGACTCGGCTCCATTTGTCATAATCCTCTGAGCTCTGCCATCCAGCCAGTTCTCAATGCACCTCACTGTCCACTCATCTAACACACACTTCTTGAGCTTCCCTATGAGGATGTTATGGAAGATGGTGCCTAGAGCCTTGCTGATGTCAAGGCAAACAACATCCATTGCTGTCCTCTCATCCATCCATCCATCCATCCATCCATCCATCCATCCATCCATCCATCCTTCCATCCATCCATTCAGTTATCCCATTGTAGAAGACTATCGATTAGGTTGGTCAAGCACCACATCCCTTTGGCGAATCCATTCTTACTACTTCTGATCACCTTCTTTTTCTTCACGTACGTAGACATGGTCTCTAGGATGAGCTGTTGCRTCACGTTTCCAGGGACGGAGGTGCTTGAACATTAGTCAACTCTCCTGGACCCCTTTTCCTTCTAGGGCCCTGGTCCAGAGAATTCCTCCAAGTAGGTCCCTAAGGAGGTCAAAGTTAGCTCTCCTGAGGTCCAGGGTTGCAATCCTACTGAAATTAAGGTAGAATAACAAAGACCTGCTTATTTGAATTGCTTAAGATAGCCTAGCTTCTTTTGCTCCAGTGAGTCAGGAAGTAGCTCAGCTACCAAATATGAGGGGCAAAAGAGAGTAGCTTGAGGTTGGATTGAGGACAGTAAATTTCCTAAGGTGAGAAGAAGTTTATACATAACTCACTTCTTGGAAAGGCAAGYCTCTGAGTTGATGGGGTGGATTTGCTGAGCCTTGTTTGATTGACAAGAGATTTGAGATGAGAGCGCAGGTCACAGGCAGCCCTTGATGAGGAACCCTGCTTAGAACTAAGTGAACCACAACTTCACCTGCAACTGATGACTAGTGATGGGCTGCTAAATCATCTTACAACTCCATGTAGACTTAGAGGTAAATGATTTTCTAATGATTTTCCATGCCTTGACAATGAACAGCTTTTCTAGAAAGAACAGAAAATTAAAATGAATCTACTTTTTCAGTATAAGTTGGTTTAGATCAACACTCTTTAATTCTTCATTACAATGATTCAGAGTTACACCTACAATATTTTGTTAATAGGTACAGTGCTTCTAATATTTCTTTATAGTGAAATTCAGTGAAGCTGCAATGACTTAAGTCACTTTTTAAACCTCAAACCAAGAAATTTATATGTCACTTCTGCACCAAAAAAAAAAAAAAAAAGTGTAGTCTCAGTGTTAGTTTTTCAAAGAGATTAATCTGCTGATAATCAGAGTCAGAATCACAACCATGGACAATAYGTGTTTCTCAAGGCCTTTGCGGACAGTGTAAGATTGCTCCTGAGAACATATGGTCTGTTGTTTTTGCCAGTGGATTCTTCCATTTCACTGTTAAACTGATGGGATTTCTACCACCTTCCATGGGAGTAATCCCACAGTACACTTGTGATAAGTTGACAATATGTTTAGTTGCAGTATGTGAGACACCCACTTGACCACAAACTCATTTCACACAATGTAGCTTGTTGGTCCATCAACAGATGGTAGAAATTTTTGGCTACTATACATGTGGGATGTGTCCAAACRAGGCAGAAAAGAAATGCTCCATATCTGACAACTGATTCTCAAAGTCCTTCAGTCCTATCATTACCTAACAAAAAAAGCGATGAGTGAAATGATAATGGATCAAGATCAAGGTAGTATTCCCTAAAGTTAAACAATGTCAGAAAGATGCTTACCTGCAATCCAGTACGAGTATATTATCTGAAACAATTTGAAGGATGAAAAAAATATATGAAAAACCTCAAAACTTAAGGGAAGGACCAGATATTAACTTGTTTTCCTAATTTGCATTAGAATAATTTAGTTCACAGACGTGCAAACCAACCAGTAATTAGTGAACTTGAACAAAATGTCCGCATTTGTAAATCAAAATTATTCAACACAAATATTAATTGCAAATTTACCCTTTTTTTCTATTCATGAATATATTTAGTATGCATAAATATTCATTGAATGGTTAATGCAAACAGATTTTAGTCTGTGCGTTGCTTGTAAGCTGATCAGTATCTCCTTATATCCTTTTTTTTGGTACATCACTATTTAACACAGGTATCATCCCTTTTCCCTCAAAGTAAGATTATTGCTTTAAAAATAGAATAATATGGAATAAAGTATAGGGAAAAGTGTGGTGTTGGCGTCATTTATTGGGACAAATCACAAGGAATAAAATTTGAGGATATTATGAAGATTCATGATTATCATGACAAATACCCACAGCTGTGTGAGGATTTATAAGCATGACAAATCATAAAAGCCCAAATAACAGGAAACTCTACTTATTTCTTTTATTCACAAAAGTATTCTTGAATCACAGCACTATTGTAAATGCCCATTCTCACAATGATACAATTTCCTGTTTGCTTCTCTGAGCAAAAGAACAGCATTGATTGTAACCGTTTTCCAGCTTCCAAAAATTTGTTAGACATGGTAATATCTACTCTTGAAGCTCACGCTAACAGATATTGTGGCTTGCTCCACCTTTTCTTTCCTTGGCCTTCTCCTCCCAGAACACGTTTTCTGAGGAACAATAAATCCAAGGGAAGCATCTGTTATTGCTGAGGGCCGTTCCTTGACCAACAACTCTGTATTTTTTAAGTTTTGTGATTTGGTATTGATAGAGTAGCCACTTAAAAAACAATTCTGTTTGTTCATCAGGGAGCTTCCTGTAGTGATGGAGATGGCAGAGCCTTTCACAGGAGGCTGCTTTTGAGTGATGGGGAAGCCCTTGTTGCCTGGTGTCTGACAACCTTTGGGATCGAATGTGAGATCCCTGGTCTCTTTCTGGCTTCTTTGTAGACAGGAGAGTGCTTGGAGGAGAGGAAGGTCTCAGGCGCAAAGTTTGCACTTGTCGCAAAGCCTTGCCTACCTAGTCCTGTGGAGCAAGCAGGCAAATGAGAAACACTGTCCAAAGCAAGAACCCTGTGCAACCTATTGAGGCGTGCAGGGTTTGGGATGTCTGTTAGGTCTCACTTCTGAGAGTTGAGAAGTCCTAAGATTGCCTTTGGATAGAAAATACTTCTTTAATACACTAATTATTTTTAGTAGACTTACCATGATATGGGAATTACACTGCGTATTTTATGATCTTTCTCTTCTAGCACAATGGCCCTCTGAACAGGTGGAGGAGATTTTATCCAGCACATCTTTGGTCACTAGCCAGCACATTCTTGCTGTTCCAGACATGAAAATATTTACACATGAGCATTAGGAAATAAGTGGAAGTCACCAAATAACATCTTTCACTTTTTTTTTTTTTAATTTTATTTGTAAAAGTCATACCAGCAGGTTATTGTTTACTTCTTTTAAGTGAAAATTAGGACAGAAAAGGCCACGTCCACCTTGCATTCATTGCCTTTTACTAACAACCACGTTTTACTATTAACTCTTTTCCCTTGGGAGTTGATTTTTCCCAGCACTGTACCTAAGTGCAAAATGCATTAGCGCAAATATCTGAACTCCAAACCCATCTGGCATTAAGGAGCTATAAAATATTGCCATATTTGTCTACAGTAGATTTTAATAGACTTTCTGGACAATATCATTTAAAGAACATTGTTGTGCAATGGAATTAACACAGGTAACAAGCATAACATAAATTTTTATTGTTTCTTACATGCCATAAAATTTCCAAGTCAGAAGCACCTGGTAAAAGCATGCTGTCTGACTGGGCATCACATTAGGAAGGCCTATATGGGAGCAGATGGAAAGTCTGAGGATGAAATAAGAACAGATGGGAAGTCTGAAGYTGAAATTTGAACTTAGCTATTTCAAAGTTCACATGGCCGAGCATAAAGTCCCGTTAAACTAGTCCCGATAAAGAGTTAAACTGGCAGGATCTACTGTCATGTCCCTCCTTTTGGATTTCCAGTGTCACTTAGCTGTCAGCAGTGTTTGTGGCAGCAGTTAAAAAGCAATTCTCTTAATTCTACCTGCTGGTTTCAAAACAGAGTTCTAGAAAACCACTTTGAACCTGGGATTTTACAGAGGAATTTCTGCTATAAACAGAGAAAAATCATTTCAGCTTCACAGGGAGCTGATGGTTCTTCCCCATAATTTCCCCTCTCTTCATTTAGACAAGGACATTGCCATGTGCAGCCAATGTAGACTTGAGACCATGGGGAGCACYCAGGAGGTAGCACTGAGTCTCACCAGCAGCTGCTGTTGTGGCAGAAAAGTCCAGGTTCTGCGGGCATATCTTTGTGCAGAGCACAGTTGCCTTATTGTAATTTGTACAGCTTCTTGGAAAAAAAAAATCCCTCCTATTGTTTTTCCAATAGTGCAGATCTATTGCCTTGCTAACAGAGAGTTTTAGTGCAAAAACTTGGAAAAAAATATGATTACTACCTATACGTTAAAGACAAAACCACAGGGCAGAAAATCTGCACCAGACTTGTTCCTTAATCCTTRCTAAAGCTTTTCACCGTCTTGCTGGTTACCTGCTGGAAGATTTTTGTTTTAAAGAGAATTTGCCTCAGTCCAATGGATTCAATGTGGAAGGTGAATTTGAGCAGGATATTGAATAGACTATGTAGGATGGGGTGAATTGAGAATTAAAGGCCTGTTGTTATTAAAACCCCCTCATTTTTTAATGAAATTTTTTACTTTTATAACCTGTCAAGCCCTGATACATTACTGTTAGCAGGGATTTTTCTCCCTCAGCTGTCTCTGTAGTCCTCTGTTTCAGTCCAAACTTTGTTGTAGAGTGCAAATACAGCACCTGTCTGTGGGTTTTTAGATTCAAAGGCCAAGGCAGAGAGATTCTTTACAAGTTTAAATAAATATCTCTTTTTAGATGCTGTTGTAGGCATGACATTTTTCTCACAGATTCTGAAATATTTCTGTAATATTTTTAATAGTTGCCATAGCAGGACACATTAGTCTCAGGATCTGATAAATCACGTGGAGAGAGAACAAAAGAGAAAAGTCCATTTACAGCTCATCACATTCCCAGATCACTTATCTCATTTGATGTTTAGGAAAAAGTCACTGGTTCCCAATGAGGCAGGGTAGCTGTGCCAAACATGGTGGGCTCCAAAGCTTGGAAAAATGGTGAGTTTTTGCAGCTCTATGCTGCCATCTTCAAACCAATAACCCTATCACCAGGCTGTGTAACCTGTGTCTCAATGAAGGCATCAACATGCTCTGAAGTTCTGGAAAGCTCTTGAGTAATGGCCTGAAAAGTGACAGGCTTCCGCATGTCCCTACTGTACTTGAGGAAGAGCATTTCCTATGATTAATGGCCTCTTCTGTGCACTGYGCCTTGTAAGATTTTTTCTTCCCCCACTGTAAGCCAAACCAAAGAATGTTTCCAGTTTCTCAGGCTCTATTTACCTTCCCTCTCATTAGAGAACGCTCTCTTCCTTGTTTTCTGATGACCGTGCACATACTTCACTGCTCCTGACTGTTTTCAGCTGCTCCCACTGTGTTCCAGGGAAATGACATGTGGGAGCACATCACCCCGCGGCTAGCATGCAGCCCGCACCTCGCTCCAGCTTCTGCCAACTCTTTGTGCTGTCTGCTGGGAGAACCGGGTAAAATTGCCTCTCCCGTGGCTTTGTAGTGGATCACACAGCTTGACCCCAGTCTTCTGCTTTCTGCCACCCTCCGTGTAGCTGCTTTTGGATTCCCAAAATCTACTGGCCTGCATAGGAGTCTGCCAAGGGCCAGCCCAAGATGGAAAGCAACTTCCAGAGGGTTGGGAAAGCAACTTCCAGAGGGTTGGGCTAGCAAAAAGGCTAAATGGCCACTGTAATTTTTAATTGTGCAACAGACCACCAGAGAACAATGTGCTATAACTGCTTATAATTTTCAGTTCTCAGCCATTCAGAACTATTCAGTCTTCAAGACTGCAGTCTCTCTTTTCTCTCTCTCTCTCTTTTTTTTTTTTACTATAACAATTCCCTGATGACAAAGTAGTATATTTTTAGCATAATTCAAGCATCGGATACTAAAATTATACTACCTCTCATAAGKGTTGCCTCATAAATACAGCATTCAGTTTTCATGGACACTGGAGTGGGTGTTTCATAAAGTATCATAAACAATTTATTTTGTAATGAAGTAACCCAGTAAATTATCTTGGTTTCAGACTGTGCTTGCAGTTATGCTGAGATCTTTTCCTTGTGTCTTCCAAGCCAGAGCTATGGAATGTTCCCCCTTCCCTCCTCCCATGCCTTTCTCTGCCCCTGAAGACAGGAGAAAAACAGAAATAATTTGAAAGTAATGTCAAATATATCAGGCGAGGGTTGGGAGGTCCAAGAAGGTGGGTCCATTGAGGTGGGTAGGAGCACAGCTTCCAACTCTGCAGTGAAATGATTGGTCTTATTCCTTATCTCCCTTCTAGCTTCCTAGCGTMGTTTTGCTCCGGCAGACAGATGCAGCCTCTCATCTCAGATATGTTCCACCTGGACCTTGTCCTGACCAGAGCGAGGGGACGAAGGCGCCACGAGGCCATGACTGGGTTGTGCAGTTTCAGACCTGTGCACCTGTGGTGGTGCCACTGARAGGGTCTGGTGATTTGTGGAGAGGTGATGTTGTTGTAGACATCCCTCCCACAAACCCATGCCTGTCTGTGATTGCTTTCCAGTGCTCAGTGGATGCAGTTTGTTTTCTAGCACGTGAATCCCCCAGTTTAGCTGTACACTTAAATATGTGCTTATGGGCCACAGTGGGTCACAGTATCTGAAATATTATTTACTCAAGCAAGGACACTTTTACCCATAGATCAGTAGTTTCTGAATTACAATTAAAGCTTCTAATTTGTTTTTAGTGACACCAACCTGAAAAGCAGTTGAGTAAACTAAATATAGTAATAATCAAGTATGCATATATAAGAAAGTAATTGGATTAAAAATAATTCTTACTTATTTCTTCCCTCCTTGTATGCAAGTGCGGCTGAATACCCCTCTGCTTTGTAAAAGTCACAGAAATATATAGTAGGTTCTGCGTCATTCCTGTTTATTTCCCTCTCAGCCCCTGTAGTTATCTATAGTTAGTTTATTTGTATTGTGCAGCTATTTAGGGTGCAATTCCAGCCCTAAAAGAGCTCAGTTAGAACTGCTGTCACAGTTAGTGAAAACAGGACTTCGTCTGCATATGCGTATGCATTTCCCCACTCTCAATTACTGGCTGAAGAAATTGAACCTTTGTTATCCAGGTTTTCAGTTCTGTTTTTCTCTTTAAATCTAGTGACTGATTTGACAAGTGCTTTGCAATAACAACTTGTATTTTTGTTCACTTGTAGGACAATGAGTTTCCTGCCATATTGGTCTACAGTTTTTTTTTACTCTTTAGCCTTATCTATAATATTCTTAGAACAGCATAGTGCTTCCCACACTAACACAGCTCAGTGACTTCAAGGACAAATGTGCTGTAAAATATCAGCTGGGCAGAAATCCATTAGTCTTTGTAATGCTGGTGCTCAGCTTTCCAGTAACTACCAAAAGTGCAAGGTGGGCAAGAACTGTTTCTAAGTGGATTGCTTGAGATCTTTTCCATACCCTTCCTTGTCTGCGTTTGTGCCTCCTATGTTTCACTGCATCCATCCGTGGCCTTACCTATATCCTCCTTCAACACCCTTGGTGTTCTGTAGCAGAGTGACACTGTTTTAAACTGCACAAAATCTGTACTGTGTTGCCAGGGAGAATGTGTGTTTCATACAGATGTTATTTCCAAGGCAGTATATAGTATTCAGGATACAGTATATCATAGTCTTTATTAATTATGTCTTTATTAATTGTGTTTATTTGAAACACTTTAGAATTCATACAGTTAAAATTCTGTGCAACAGGTCAAGCATGTTCTAATAAAATGTTCTTAACACAACAGCACAAAAACAGGATCACTATGCTGTTTAGTGAATAAGATTTTTGAAAGCAATAGCAGTCAGGTTTGTAATGAAAAGAAAAATACGAGTGCAAGAACATTGCCATGATGATAGCAGGCAGCTGGTAGGCTCTCTGGAAGGGGACGCATAAGCTTAGACATTACTATAAGTAGCACCATAAGAATTAATCCAAGAATTATTCGGACAACTCTTGTGGCATGATTACACTTAAGTTGAACTCTTTTTCCTGTTTTGACTATTTTAAATGCTTCAGTGTTGCTATTACATTTTCTGTGAGGAAGATCTCTCACATATGTTGGCTTGGCCCATTTTAGCTATTTTTTTTCAAGGTCAGCTCACTTTTCAGACTCTCCTTTCTGTTCTTGCCTAATTTAATGTAGATTTGTGAACCAGTAATATACATTGCTAATATCTATTTAACGTTAATAAGTCTGGCTTGTCTTCATAGGTATTGGGGTTGGGACAGGTGTTGYGTTTGTTGATGGGAGAAAAAAAGGACAAAACAAGTGAAGGGTTGCACATGACTTCTGTCCCTAGTATACCATGGATATATGATGGATCAGGACTTTTATGGAAAACTTAAAAAGTAAAAATATRTATTTTAAAAGTCTAATGTTCAAGCAAGATTCATCAATTACTGGAGAAAACCAAACAAACAAGAAAATTTCAACAGAATCTAAAAAAATTCAATGGAAGAGGAGCTTAAAAAGCAGGGAAGTATTCAGGAAAATTCAGATTACAGAATCACAGAATCACAAAATGGTTAAGGTTGGAAGGGACCTCTAGAGATCATCCAGTCCAATCCCCCTGCTCCAGCAGGGACACCCAGAGCATGGGGCACAGGGCGGCAACCAGGCGGCTTTGGAAGATCTCCAGAGAAGGAGACTCCACAGCCTCCCTGGGCAGCCTCTTCCAGGGCTCTGGCACCCTCACAGGAAAGGAGTTCTTCCTCACATGGAGATGGAACTTCCTACGTTTCAACTTGTATCCATTACCCCTTGTCCAGTCACTGACCACTACTTAGAAGAGTTTGGCCCCATTTGCCTTACTTTCTCCCCTGAGGTGTTTATACATACTGATAAGTATGTACAAACCTTCTCAACCTTCTTGTCTCCAGGCTAAACAGGCCCAGCTCCCTAGTCTTTCCTTGTATGAGAGATACTCCAATCCCTTAATCATCTTGGTTGCCCTCTGCTGGACCCTCTCCAGAAGCTCCACATCCCTCTTGCCCTGGGGAGCCCAGAACTATCCCCTGTGCTCCAAGTGCAGCCTCACCAGAGCTGAACAGAGGGGCAGGATCCCCTCCCTTGACCTGCTGGCAACATCCTCCTGATGCAGTCAGGATCCCATTGGCYTTCTTGGCCAYGAGGGCACTGCTGCCTCATGGATAACTTGGTGTCAACCAGGACTCCCAGGTCCCTCTCTGTGGAGGTGCTCTCCAGCAGGTCGACCCCTAATCTGTCCTGGTGYCTGGGGTTATTCCTCCCCAGGTGCAGGACCCTGCACTTGTCCTTATTGAACCTCATGAGGTTCCTCTCTGCCCAACTCTCCAGCCTGTCCAGGTCCCTCTGGATGGCAGCACAGCCCTCCGGAGTGTCGGCCACTCCACCCAGCTTGGTGTCATCYGCAAACTTGCTCAGGGTGCAYTCYGTGCCCTCGTCCAGGTCATTGATGAACAAGTTGAACAGCACTGGGCCCAGCACTGACCCCTGGGGGACACCACTGGCCACAGGCCTCCAACTGGACTCAGCCCCATTTATCACCACCCTCTGAGCTGTGTCATGGTTTGATAAAACTTCTATGTGCAAGAGCAGGATAAATATGAAAACAAGCTATGCTTTCAGATGGGTTAAACTCGTTTTATTTTCCTAACAGTCTTACATGTTAGCTTTATGTTTCTGATTTTTTTCTCTCCAGTTTAYTGAAATTATGCCAAGTGTTGACTTGAAGAAATGAGAGGAGAATAGGAATGGCATACATGTTTTCTGAAAAATAACAAGCTACCTGTTCTTATTTGCTGAGGCATCCAGGGGATATCTCAAAGTCTGGGTGGGGGATGGTGATATAAAGGCCTGAATCCAAGATAAGGATCCAAAATTGCCTGTTTGGAAGCTGCTTTTTGGACTTGATGATATTGAAGTTCTTTTCCAATCATAATGATTCTGTGATTCCTTTGAAAGTGCACAGTGTACCACGTTATGATTGGAAGGTGTCCAGACCCCACTCCAGCACCCTGGCTCTGTGCACATGAGGACTGGATTGTTTGCAAAGAGTTATTGGATGAAGATGCTGCTAAACATCTAGAGACTGAGCAGTCCTCTAGTGAACAGAGGCTTGGATCTTAGAAAAACAATGTCCAAAGTCACATCTCCTAGGAGGATGCTCTGAGCTTTGTGGTTAGTGAAGTCTAGTTTATATCTGATGACTGGTCAAGATAAAACACTAAAAACACTAAAAAGACTAAACAGTAAAAAGCAGGACTTTGTTTCTCCTTGTTGAACATCTTGTGCATTAGGCTGCTTGTGATTTACAGATTTAGCACTAAGAATTTTTTAGAAATCCAGTCGGATCTGTATACTTTATCCAGTTACTTATTATTTGAGCCATACCTGTTCCTTGACCCTAGACTTGTGATTTTCCATTTGGAGGGAAAGGACAGCTGGGCTTGYGCAAATGGAAAGTTGAGCTATCTATATGTTGTCCCTTCTTGGAGAGGCTTAGGAGCAGTGGACAAAGACAGGAAAAGTGTAGGATGATCCCTCCTTAGTGATGAACTTTGACCTTCTGAAAACTGGCAGCTAGGCCAGTTACTACAGCTACAGCTTTTAATAGCACTTAGAAGACTTTTCCTTCTTTGCTATATTAAACAGTATTTTTTTTCCAGTGATTCTAGCTTTCCAGCTTTTGGAAAAATCAATTTTCTCTACATAAGTGTCTGGTCCCCATCATATTACARTGTTTCACTAATCTGTAAGTCAGTGGCAAATTTATGCTTATTACTCTTGATTGCTGGTAATAATGCTAAGCAGTATATGGCATAGTAACTATCCCTAAAAAAACTCGCTAAAAAGACTAAATCTTTTGAATAAATATTTCCTATCAATGTTCAAAAATTGTCATTTAGTTCTTTCTAGATCTGTTAAATAGGTGCTCCAGAGAAAATGTTATTTTTAATCAGAATATTTGGTTTTGTTTACTTTAACTGACTTAGKATACTCTAGAGTAAGTCACCTAGAGTAACCTAGAACCATAGATTCACAGAGTCATTAAGGTTGGAAGGGACCTTTAGAAGTTATCTAGTCCAACCCCCCACCCCTGCAAGTGCAGGGTCATCTAGAGCACGAGGCACAGGTGGCATCCAAGTGGGTTTTGAAAATCTCCGGAGGAGACCCACAACCTCTCTTGGCAGCTTGTTCCAGTGCTCTGTCACCCTCACAGTTAAGATTTTTTTCCTTAAGTTCCTGTGCAACTTTTAATGCTTCAGTTTGTGACCATTTTCTCTAGTCCTATCAGTGGCCATCATTGAAAAGAGGCCGCCCCCTCCTCCTCACTGMCTCCCTTGARGTATTTATAGACACTGATCAGGTCCCCTCTCAGCTTCTCTTCTTCAGGCTGAGCAGACCCTGCTCTCTCCACTTATCCTCATAGGACAGGTGTGAAATAACCTTTACTGTCAGAATTTCTAATCTGAAAGATTATAATCTATTCTTTTTATTTGTTTTAGAACACCTACTTGCTTGAAATAAATTAATTCTGAAGTGCACCTTACCTTTCCACTCTTTCACCTGGAAGTAGCATCTCTAGATTTCTCCTTGTTCTTTTAAAATTCTTAWTCAAACTGAGTGTCTTCAGAAATATTAATACTGACAGATTCATTGAAGACTAGCATCAGCGAAACAAATACTTCATAGAGTCCTAGTCTTCTGAGATTCTTAAAAGTTTTTTAAACATGGTTCCTTTAAAATATCTCAGTAACRTAGATGGCTTCCTCTGAGCTAATGTAGCTCATAATTTCCTTTAGATTTTTGGAAATAACATCTCTGAAGCATCACATATATTTTATCCTTTCTGGTTATCCTTTGTTTGGGTATATTGAATGCAACGAGGTCATGATCATTGGTTCCTAGGCAACCACCAACTTCTACTCCAGTGATTAATTCATCTTTTTCTATGATATGAAGTCCAAAGCAAAGTAACCTTCTGTGTCAGAAACTTATKATCTGTAGTTTTTAGAAAGCCTATGATGTTTCATCACTGTGTGAGACTTTGAGTACATCTTCCAAATTGAAATCTCTTGGTAACAGCTGTTTGTTTCTCTTTCTTTATTTGTATTGCAGATATTAATATTTTTGTGACAGAAAAAYAAGCTAATTATAATCTTAGTTATTTTCTTTGAGATATTTGCATATATCTGTATTTAATAAGACAGATATCTGTTACAGACATTTACAAATAAGGACTATGTTTTTGAATAGAGAAGCAAAAGAAAAAATTTAAAGATATTTTGCCGTTTTTTGCATCTTCATTTTACCATCCTAAACTATCTTGAAATAATGAATTAATATACTTTTATAGGAAATTTAGGCCAGCCGCTGTAGTTTTTCTCCCTGTTAAAGTAYTGAGCCAGGTAAAACACTATTAATTTAATTTTTTATAAGCAAGGAAATTGAAGGGCAAGGCTATTAAGCTCAGTGCTTGAAATGTGGGCATCTCATCCATATTTAGGCACCTCTGTGGCCTGATTTTTCAGAGTTGCTGAGCATCAGCACGATCCTATCAGGGTAACTTACCAACGTCACGCAGGAATCCTGTGCCAGGAATAGAGCCCAGCCCTCCTGACTCCCTGCCCCGTACTTTAATGAAGTGTGGAACTGAAATTAAGACATCCAATCTTTTATAGATAAGAAAAGGCAAAAAAGTCCAGGGCTGCTAAAAAAAGAAATTGGGGTCATGTCCCCCACCTCCAATTTCATCAGATCCATATAGTTTCAACTCAAGCCAGCTGTAATGAGCTCACATGCTTACTATGCTGTTTTGCAGTTCCTAGCACTAGGAAAGCTAAGTTTGAAATAGGCTCTTTCGGGTCCCTGCCACCTTGCAGATTTGCTTCTCTGGTGGCTGCTAGCTGTCCTCCTAGGATGGGTGAAAGAGTATGGAGGACCCACAGGTGGCTGGCAGGAGAGKGTGACTTGAGGCAGATTTTAATAAAATGATGTGAAAATGAAGAGTAAAGGCAGAATTTTTTAATGGAGATCAGAGAAAAGGAATGGCAGAAGACAAAATAGAATGATGGTAGGTTAATTGTAAAATAAAAAGTCCGAAGACTAGCCTCGGGAAATGTATTATCTTATTGCCATATGCTGCTGAGGTTTCTTTTTTTAAGGGATGGAGCGTGATGGGAATAGAAGCAGTAAGCCCTGAGCCACCAGGCAGACAGGGAATTCAGACTGCTGCCAGAGCAGCCGTGCTGAAATGAAAAGTTATGTTTAGAATGAGTTCACTGGAACATGACCCCTATCTGCACAGAATTCCTCTTTCTTTCCTTTTCATTTTTGGTAAGCGCAGGTAAGTTCTGGGTCATATTCCTGATAGGAGTGAAAAGAAGCTGAGTAAAATCAAAATTTTGRATGAGAAATTCAGTGAGGAACAGGATGTGAAGAATGGCACCAGTGTTTGCCTACAACCTTCTTCTCTGCTCTTCTGTCCACCTCTGACCGAAAGGGCAGAGGAGTGAGGAAGGAAGGAGAGACAGGAAGAAGAAACAAAAATTATCTTTACACACATTGAATACTTTGGCTCCTTTCTGGGGCAGACACTTAACTGCCAACCCTTCATTCACCATCACCTCTAATTAAGTTCCCTTAAGGGTCATCATGAGCTTGAGACTTGGCTTTTTTGTTCTCTGCTCTTTTTTAAAATGAACTGACACACTATCCAGATTTTCCAAAGCACAAGCTCCCATTTGAATCAGATTTTCCACCAGATGAAAGTGTGCAGGGAAAAAAAAAAAAAAGGAGGGTGAATGTGATTTTCTTTCTTTCTCTCTCTCTCTCTCTCTTTTTTTTTCTTTCCCTAAAGCTGTGCAGCTTTAAAGTTATGCCCATTCCCTCTTTGACTGTAAAGGAGCTCCGACTGCACCTTTCTTTTAAGGCTTGCAAGGCGAGAACTTTCCCCTGCGCTCCCTCAGCTCCACTTAACGGGTTCTGCTCTGTCTGGGCTCGCAGTGATGTCAGCTGAAAGTCAGTCCATGGCTGGCCTGGTAGCAGCTTTGCTCGGAGGGAAAAGGGCTCCCAGAGSTGCTCCCGGGTCTGTTGGCTGCTTGGCCAGCATGGTATCCACCAATGTGTGCTGTGGAGAGGGCAGGGGCAGGGTGAGCTGTAGTCATGGTACCCTCCTCATAGCATGGAGAGCTCCCTGCAGCCCTGTGTGCTCTAAATTGCATCCCTCTACGGTCCCAGACAGGGAATGTTTGTGCATTTACCATCAAGAATATGTTCTAGGTTGTACTTCCTAGTGGTAGGCMCAGAAATGGTTTCTGATTGATAGGGTAGTTCTCAAAGACTTTAACTGCAGACATGAAGACAGACTTGACAGCAAGCACTTTCACAGGGACTCTTTTCCTTACTGTGCTTATGACTCTCTCTCTAGATGTACAAAAAAGCCAACACGTGTCCTGCTGAGGTGCAGCACACCAACCCTCTGCACACCTACAAAAGCAAACCTGCCCCTCATGAGGTTCCCTCCTCTCTCATAAGTGGGATTCTCCTGAAAGGGAAAATATGGCATTTCCATAGCTTACAACACTAGGAGCAGGAGTAAGCTGCCAAAATACATACCATTTTAGAGATACTATCAAGTACCTAAGCCACCTACACAATGCTGAAAGAGCTCAGGATCCATGGGAGACTCTCAACCTTTGAAAGCCACAGCTGGAGGCCATACCGGATACTCAATGGCATCTGAAATGGCATGAGACCTATGTTGGAGCAGATTAATGTTGCCTTGGGAATCTAGGGGCCAAGGGCTGCAGAATCTTATTGGKTTGGATATAGTAAGTGCCGTGGTGAATGTTTTCTATTTGTTTGTAAGTGTAATAGTAAAAGTGGCATAGGCATAGAGATGTATAGTAACATATATGTGGGTAATCTCAGCTTTGACATGTAGACTTCTTTTACTTTTTAATATGCCCTAATTTGTCTCTTGTGGAGAAACTAAGGTTGTCCAGCCAAATATTACTAGATTTTATCTGTGAATGATCATAACTAGTTACAGCAACTGCATTTGTTCTGGTGTTAAAAAGTCAGGTAAATCTATGTGTTCATGGGTATCTGGTATATCAAATCTTCTTCTTTTCCATAGTGGACAAAGGCATGAACACAAGCAAGGGGGCCCAAACATAGCTGCAGTCACAGGAAAGCCTGGAAGTATCTCCATGAACAGATACGATAGGTCAAGGATCATATCTGAGAACAGTTTATGATTGATTATCCTTGTATAGCATTTGAGTTGAAAAATTTTAATCAATATTATTTCTAATGCTAGCAGTTTCAGAAAGAAATACATAAACTTAATGTTTGTTAAGGGAATAAATAAGAGAAGTTAATGCTTAGTTTTTCAAGAAAAAGAATACTTTTTACAAAATGGTCATTCAAAATCAATCAAAAATAGGTATTCTTTATTCTTTATTCTTTATTCTTTATTCTTTATTCTTTATTCTTTATTCTTTATTCTTTATTCTTTACTCTTTTAAAGAAACCTGGTGTTGCATGATCTCTTGTTCTTTAAATTCCTGTTTGCTGCACAACCTTCATTTCCAGATTAATGATTTCTTCATCCAAAATAGCCTTTTGTATCCAAGCCAGTTTGACTTTTTATTTCAGAAACTTCGTTTCCATTCACAGATTCTTTCAATGTTTTATGTGATTTTCATGGATTTTGGGACAAAAGAGCAGAATTTGGTGGAAGAAGGGTGTAATCTGGAGTTAATATCTGAGCAAGGTGRTGTTAGATTTTTATCTACTCAGCTTCTCTTTAGATTAGGAGAGGTAAGAATTTTTACTTCAAGATCACCTGATAYTACACAGAGTCCTAAGAATATATGGGATTGATGTAAAGCAAGAAATATTTTGCAGATGCTGCAGCATATTTCAATGTTCTACATTATGATCAAACCAAACTTTTATACTCTGGAAATAAGGATCATGGAGAAAAGAATAGTAATTTCTTTCAGCATTTGCTACAAAATGACAAGATACAGAGTAGCATGGTTGTGGCTTACTAACTACAGCTCTCATTTAAGATGACATATATGTCTAAGATAAATATTGAAGTCTTTGCTACAGCTAGTCTGAAACCTCTGTCCTTCCTCGAGTGTCTTTAACTTAGGTTTTGGACATTGGGAAAATTTCCTGCTGAAATATTTACCTAAATTAATTATTTCCAGGGAATTTTCAGTATTGGCCCCTAGACACTTTCTCGTGAAATAAATAAATAAAATTCCACACTAGCTGTGCAGTGAGCAGGTTCACTCACTGAAATGGACCTAGCAGCCAAAGCATTGTCTGCCTGTGTGGATACAGGAGCTGTCCTAGAAAAACAGATTCAGTCATGTCCAAATTAGAGCTCCATGACAGATAATGGAAAGGAAATCATCAAATTCCTATATGTACCTGAGTGACTAATCTTCATAGAATGAAAAATACATGTCTTCTGCTGCTGGTGAGCTCATCCCAGGTGACAGCAAGATTTATGGTAGCCCTTGATCTTTTTATCTTGACTGGTTGTTTGCAGATCCTTTAATTATGCTCAAGTAGCAGATTTTTCTGCAAGGTCAGTGTGCTGCAGTTCTGGCTAATGGAAGATGCTATCTTCAGTTTTTGACAACTTTTTTGAAATCAAATTGAAAGATAGGTAAATAGCTCAGCAATATCCATTAAATATATAGGTGTGACAGTCACTGTGGTTTAGTAGTTCTTATAGGGATTTTGGAAACTTACCCTAAAATGTCTCTTATTGTTTTTCCCTGAAAGAAAATTCTTTCCCATATTTCAGGCCTGGTTTGCTCTGGCAATTGAGGCTTGTTCATTTTCCTATGAGAGTTTGCTTTGCTAGAACGGAGAATGAGTGATGGGCATTACATAAATATACTTTCAAGGGAGATTCTGTAGCAGACAGTGCTGGATTTTGTCCCTTTCCTTTTATGATGAGGATATTCTAATATAGCATGTAGCAGAACACAGAAAAAAAATCTCAACCAATCATCACCTTTGAAATTTTTGCATTTGTACATTTCTTCCATGTTATGGTATCTTGAACTTTTAATGCTAGGAGACTTCATCATCCACTCTCTTTCAGTTCATGAAGAGAGAAAACCAGAAGTAGTGAGGACAGGAGAAATATGTTGCAAAAATATCTGGGAGTGAGGTGCTGTAGAGGAAAAGATAAGCAACAGGGTTACATTTGATTTAGAAAGACACTTGTTGTATAAATATCATCAAAAACCCTAATAAATTCAGTGGAGAGAAACACTTAGAAAGCAATTACGTTCAATGACAGCAATAAACACTAGAGCAAAGATTAGTTTGCAAAGCAGCTGGAACGTTTCTTGTTCATTCCTGTATTTGCATTATCATCAAAAATATTGCCCGAGTTGTTTAGATTATAAACCTGATATCCTTCACTAGTGCATGTAATAAAATGCCATTTATAATTTTGTATTAAAAAAGTAAAAACAAAACCAARTGCATTAATTAAGGAAAGTTAGGGCTTGGTCAGATGGAAGCCTGTGTTGGCCTGTAGAGGTTACTGTTGGCCAGCTCTAAGATGGTGTTCTTCATTGGAGACGTGGTAACTGAGAAAGGTGCATTGCTGAACTGCCTGAAAAAAAAAAAGGTCAATTCATTAATGGCTCATATGAGCTCACTTTACTTGCAGTGGAATAACAGCACATGCATAGTGAGTTATTCTGTCYCAGCTGACAAAGTCTGGAGTAACCAGATGGATGTGTAGTAGCACATCACAGCCTGGGAAGCTAACAGCCACTGCATGGCTTTGCAGATTATGTGCCCAGAATTGTATACAGCCAAATGTATACAGAAAATATATATCTCCACGTCAGAGGGTCACTGGAAAAAAAAATAATAAAGGGTCTGGTGTATTTATGGATAGAGAAAATATCAAAAGTACAGGAATAGTAACTAAAGATATACATATGAACATTTTAAAGGCATAAATATTAATAAAAGAGTAAACTGTGTTTGATTGTGCAAACAGATACTTCTAAGAGAGAGGTTTCAGTTGCATCCTAGAAAACAATTCTTATGACTTGATTATCTCATAAACCGCATCCAAACAACTCCCAGTCAATGAGATTTATCCAGTAGTACTTGATATGATCTCATATGTGGTCTGCAGTGAGTAACTCAGGTGTATATATCTCTGACTCAGACCTTACCCATTWCATTTGGGGCTGTTACAAAACTCAGTTAATTAATACTTGCAAATCTTCTGGATGAAAGTTACCATGTAAGTGTGAAGTATTATATAAAGGGATCAAATTAAGGACAGAGAAGTCTGATTATCAGGAAAAATATCCCAACAATGTCATCTGCTAAGTTGGGGAATAATGCTGTAGGGGACGTAATGGATGATTCATTGCCCAAGTCAATTAAATCTAGGCTGGATATGCCACCTATAATGTAGGGCACAACTTTGTAGTAGGAAAGATATGGGATGCATGACCTTATTTCTATGATCTTATGCTTGACACCATAACCAAGAAACAATATATGAGCTCATATAAAGTTCACRTCATTTCTCATGTGTTTCTTATGTGTTTAAGGACTGTTAGACCATTGTTGTGGTCTGTGCTCAATTGATGAATACTTAGTATATKAAAGTACTGGAGATCATTAGCATTCCTGAGGTTGTCTGGCATGCTTTGTTTATGCAGCATGGAAATGGAAAATATTTCTTTCAGCCTTTATGAGATACTGGCAGTGTCACCTCTTATAACCATCAGAGTACCAATTATTTGACAAAATGTGCTGATTATTGAAATTGCACTGTTAATATGGTATTGTTGCCAGAATATTATTAGGACTTAGAGCTGGCACCTCACAGAGGACACAGGCCATGTTGTGGATGCTGCAGAGCTACTTGATTCTTCTTTTCACTTCCCCAGACCATAAAATTTCAAGAATGATCTGACTTTGTTAGCTTAGATATGCTTCATGGTTGGGTAACAACACTAAATCTTCCGCCCTCTGAAACTTCTCTCTACTTCTGTCCCACTATAATATGAGGATGCATTGTGAGGTTTTAGAGCATTTGCAGAGAGAAGGAAAACAGCACTCTTTTTTTTTTAAGGGACAATTAACAAACCTGCTCCATGCTCATCTTGTCCACCTAGCTGAAGTTGCCAGTTAGGAGCWCCATTGTCTTACCAAAACCATGCAACAAACACTTCCGGAGAATGATTCAGATCTTAAGCATCTTTTTGAGAAGATCTTATCTCCACTCAACAAAAACAAAAACAACAGCAGCATCAACAACAATGACAGCTCGTTTTGAAGCCTATAGTTAGGATGAGATGAATCTAGAACTGCCTTCCTGGTCTTCACTCAGGACATCCTACACCATTCCACTGAGAAGGAGTAGCTGACATCACTGGCTGGATAAAGGTAGCTGAAAATCTTGGTTTCTGCTGAGAATTCTTCCACTGCAAAAAGTAGTTTGCAAAGGCTACTTGCTCCCCGCCATTGCACAAAATCCAGACTGCCAATGCCTTGTCAGTCAGGTCAGACAACAACAGTACTGGAGGTGCCAAGAAGCACACACATTTGCTCTGGACCCAAAACCCCTTTTAATGGCCTTCTGTGTAGAAGAGACTTCAGCATCCGCTTAGGGTAGCCCAAAACAGTAGCAAATTCATTCATCTTTACAATAGTTACATTTCAAAGATTTCAAATCTATCATTCACTGGGTATACCTGAACCTGATATCAACCTGACATACTTGATATATCTTGAGTTGGATACTGTCTATTTACAGATATTTGAAAAGAACAGTCTCTGAGGACTGGGCAAATAGATGTGTGCTATTCTGAAGGAAGTCGTCAGGTAAGTTTGAGTGACTGCATTTACTCTCTTCTGTTCAATTCCACAAGAGTGCATTATATCCTGGTCCTGTTTAGTACACTTAAAGATAGCTGATTCTCAGCTATATTTGGTCAAGTATATTAATATATCCAGAACTTGCTGATGTGCTATATTGATGTGTGTTGACACAGGTTGATATTGACATAAATCAAAATATCTGGAACCTTGCTCCCTAATAACTGTTTTTTTTTTTATCTTCCTAATTAAAATGTTTTAAAAATATAGTGCCTCCTTTCAGGCACTGTCAACATACAACAAGATTTGTTCCAGCTGTGAACATCAATCTTCTGCACTTTGTATCATGGCTTTTGTTATCATTACCTTTTCAATCCACTTTATAGTGGACAGCAAATCCACTTTATAGTGCATTGAAATAGTGGACAGCAAATAGTGGACAGCTTTATAGTGGATTGATATAGTGGATAGCAAAGATTACCAAGTAAAATTCAACCACCATGTCCCTTATGGACTCCGTTGAGCCCATTTCAACCCATCTAAGGCCATKCTGGACAGAATGGAAACAGCCGAAGGGCCCCAGTGCTCTAGCAGCACACAGAGATGACAATGCTGTTGTTGATGAGTGCTTGTTGTGGTGATCTCATGGTGATGTGATGACATTAAGCAGAACAAACAAAATAGTGGCTAATTGACTCATCAGTAAACATTCAGCTAAAGAAGAAGAGAATTAAATGGAGAGAAGATTCTGTGAAAGGATTTAATTTAATAGGAAGCTTCTGATGACAAGATTTTATTAATTATAGCTTCGCAGGGAGCAGGAGGTACCAAATGAAAAACTGGAAGAGTTTCAAAAGCATGTTGGAGAGATCATCCAAGCCTTAGGAGACTTTTTGCTCTGAAAGAAGCTTATGTATTTTGAATTGGGAATTTTTAACATTTATTCTTTTAGAAGCTGAAATTAAAAAATCCATTCTGTAATAACTCAGATCAGAAACAAAGACCTTGCACATTGTATTACTCAATGCATTTGTGTACATTACTATCTTAAAATTATCCAAATCCAAAATCAAACCTCGTGTAAATTAACTGACTAATAATTGTTAGTTTTAAATTCCTAGTCAGCATTTCAGAGAGARTAAGGCTAAGTAAAACAGAGCTTCATTCCAAGTAGCTCCTGTTTTCATTAATAGATCTGTGGAGGAGTGGAAATTTGACTTAAACAAGGACAGATCTCTCTCTCTCTCTTTGTTTTTTTTTTTTTTTTTCTGCTCTTTGTCAGCCATGAATATAGCTCTTTTCAAGCAACATTTCTCAAAGTGCTTTGTGAGGAAGCTATCGATGTAATTATTATAAAATGTGTCCTGACGAACAGCCTCCAAYCTGGAGTAAGCCTTAGAAAGACTATTTTTGTGTTGATTCTGTTGCCTCCACGTTGTTAAGACAAATGTTAAAGCTCAGAATGAAAACTCCCAATAGCAAGGACTTCTATCACTTAAAAATGTGATAACTCTCCAATCTGACAGCATCAGCTGCTACTTCAATCTTCATGTTCCCGACAGCATCCTACTCAGTTTTATGAGCAGCTGTGTTAGCGCCAAACATCTTTCAGTGGCATTTGCTTTGAGAGAGCTCAGCTTTCTGCTCCAGTGCACAGTGATTGCACACCTCTCAAAACATTTACAGAGCTGTTACTTCAAAAGTGATTACTGCTACGTTGAACAACCGCTACCCGTACKCCTGCATATTCCTACTAGACTAATTCCAGTCCATTAGTTGGATGACATCTGCAAGCACTTGAGAGTTGTAGTCCTGGGATCAAAATCCAGCTTCTCCTTCATCCTGAAGAGCCGAACTTGATCTGGCCATTTGCAGACTGCATTCCCCTTGGCACTGTCCTATATGCCGAGGAMAATCGATTTGTGGTAGGTTGCGTCCAAGAACAAATTCATCCTCTCTAGGCACTGCTATTATGGTCCTCTGTGTATAATGTAATTAGTTATGGAAGTTTTCTCTTTCCAGGCCTATGTTATCTTGGTAGCTCTTACATCTCCATGTTCATCTCTCCAATAAAAAGGTAATGGACGTGTTACGTTCTCATTCCAATATCTCCAATCTCCTTTTTCCTCTAGGTCTTCCACAGCTCACAGTCCGCCACTGACAAAATCCTTTTCGCTGCTCTGATCTCATCCTGTTCTCCCCTGAATCTCTGCATTCTTCAAACCTACTTCAGTATTTGTGTCAAGCTTCTCCTTGCCGAGGGATTCTTTCACCCTGCTAGTATCTGATTGCTCCACCTCTTCTCCAAAACATATCATGGCAATCCAGTATTCTTCACATAACCACCTGATTTTTATGATGTAAAATTTGTTCTGGTCAATTTAGCATAGTTTCTTTTTCTGTTTGATTTTGAAGAGGCCTTTTGTTTTGTGTTTACTGCCTTTTTCTGTCACTATAGTCAATTTCTGGATTAAATGCCAAGTGCACTTATAGCATTATCATGCAGGAGAAACATATATACCTTGTGGATGATAATTATGAATTTGTGGTGATAGACAATATGTGGGGCAGTTCTTTAGTCCTTTCAAAAAGATTAGATAATTCTTTATTAGAGGTCAGTACAATTATCACCACCTCTCTTAATTTTCACAGTAGTAATTTAATCAAAGGAACAGCCTTTTTTCTTTGGATTTAGATTAATAAGAGTTATTATATGCAAACAAACACTATTTATGTTTGGTTTGGAAGCACCTTCAGATTACTTTGTGTCAGCCAGAATTAGATTAGTATGTTAAATATAAAGGAATCCTGAATGACACATTAACTTACAGTATGACACCACAATACCTATGACTACGACATCACTGATTTACAAGCTCAGGGACCACTGAAAGTCATTATCATTCTGAGACTGTTCACTTGCTTAAAGCAGGAAGAATGAATTAAGGACCTTATCTACTTTCTCCTGAGCAACAACTTGCACCCCTGTTTTGCTTGCAACACTTCTCATTGTCCCACAGAGAGAATTGACTCTGAGGACCTCTGAACTTTGGCCTTGTTCAAGGCACTGGGAGCACTTTGGGATTTCGTTGRGTTTCGTTATTTATCCACTTTCATAAATAATATTTTTCCTGTTTCTGCTATTACATCTCCCCCATCAGCACATTTTTGTTTCATATGTCCACTAGGTTGTATAGGTAAGCCAATATTTTTGGAAATTAATAGAAAAATTTTCTATACTACCATCTCAGTAAAGAACTGTATTTTGATGAATTTGTTAAACTTTGCCTGAGGTACAAACTTTGCCTGAGGTATAAAACTTGGCCTGATAGTACAAATAGTACAGAACAGATGATGTTCTAATTGATAGCTTCAGTGGAAAGGATAATGGTTAATATACTTAGAAGGCTAAAACATTTTTTCATGGAGATGGGTGGAAGGACAAGATGGGTTAGGAAGACAGAGGAACCTCAAATATCGATGCTTATGTTACTGCCACTCTGTGCATAAACAGGAAAAAAGTACTTAATTCTTCATTTTCCTTCAAGAATATGTGCAAATACCAAGGTATTTCTTTATACAAACAAATAAACACACTGAATAAACACACTCTCRTTTTATACTTTTCTATTGTAAGAAAAAAAAAAAAGGAATGACATGTTAGATGATTCACAGATTTCTGAACTAGATTGGAAGCATTTATTGATTTTACAAAGCTTTCCAGTTGACAGCTGCTGAAAGAATGTTTTAGTTAGTCTCACACTAGAAGTGTCTGTTGTTTTAGTTGGTTGTTGGAACCAGTGAAAAACAGACAGACAGGTTAACCAGAACACGCGGGCATGGTGTGGGAAAACACTGCGCTGAATTAGYAACACATTCTGTCAGACTGTGTGTGCAGCAGGAGGATTGACCAACTCAATGAATTTGCAGGACTCCCAGAGGCAGCTGATACTCCACTGATACTCTCCTGGCTAAATAATATTTTCTATTACCAGGAAACCCCATTTTTCTGTTTTTCCTAATCACTAACCACAAAGTAACAGTTAAAAAAATAAACAATATATAGACATACACATACGTACACATATATATGCATGCACATATATCGATTCATCGAGGAGGGACAAAACTGGATGACGACCATTCAAATAACTTTTTCTGTCCAAGACATATAGTCCTCATTCTGTAAAGATTTTACTTTGCTTAGTTTTAAACAGCATAGAATTATATCACCAGTGAATGTAAACACAAATACTTCACTCAGAAGTGTATAACCTAATGACTAGACCTGTACCCTTATGTACAAATGCATCAAAAATACGTCAGTGAAAAAGGCTTCTGGCTTTTGATGTAGCATCCTGGAAATTGATATTACTTAGTACAGCTTAACAATGATTTCTGCTATGATTTTATTAACTGACCAAAGAATTCATGGAAGAACTAATGATTTGCAACATCTTGGTACAGAAAAAAAAAAAAAAACCCTTCAGTCACTATTTTTTCTAGTACAATAAAAGAGGTTAATTGTGCCTCTGTCCAAAATGTGCTTATTTTCAAGATAGTTCCAAGACAAAGCACTTCATAATAAAGTCCAGTCTGACATCCTACTGGAAGGATCAACACAGAAGTGAGAACTGGCCTCACTTCTTGTGAATATGTTTCAGGTTGGGGTAGCAAGGGCTCAAGAGGAAGGATGTACTCTTTTATTTTAGGCCATTCTTCAAATGCAATATTCTCCCTTAAGACCCAGTCAAGTGTCTCTTCCTGCAGACCATGAGGTGACACTCTAAGAATTGATGTTACTCTCTTTATAGTAATATATTAAAAGGAAAAGAATTATGCTTTAAAAACATTTCTGAGTAGCAATTGTAACTTTGAAAAGTTCCACAGATCCATTAAACTTAATAAAGTCATTAACAGTCCCTTCTTTCCTCTAACTCTCTATTTACTAACTTGGGATTTCATGGCCAAAGCAGATAGAATTTAGCTTTTTAATCAGAACTGACGGTTTGAAGTCATGTACCATGCACCTTTGCTATGGGTTAATGTGAGAAATCTCGGGCATGGCCAATTTTTGTTCAATTTGTAAAATATTAATTCATGACATTGAATGTCATTCAGCCCAGCACTTGGAGTGCTGAATGTCAATTAGCTTGAATAAATGGAATAACAATTTTGGATGGACACAAAGATCACTTAGAAAAAATCTAGCTGAAATTAAAGCTTTACAGCAAGTTGTCAAGGATATGAAATCTGGTTGCTGAGTGCTTTACTTAGAAAAGACACTTAGAACAGTTTCATCTAGCCTCTAGAAAATTGTCTCTATTTTCAAAATAATAAACAGAAAACCTTTGAAATGTATATTCCAAGGTTGAATGGTTTGGTCTGGTAAACAGCTGTCACTGAAAACATAAGAAGAGATGTGATTTCATGGATTTTGCATACATTTTAAAGTCAAGAATGAGCTCGAGTCCCCCATCTACCGCTCACTCATTGTTCACTCAAACCTCCTGGCACTGGGATGGGGTCGTCCTCTGATATTCCACATAACTCTTGGCATGGGTATTTTTTGAATGTGGCTTCCACCCTTCATCTGAGGGTTCTTGCATGGCTGCACTGTGCAAGGGTAGATTCTGCCCTTTGAGAACATGAATCTCCCACAAAGTTTCTTCATGTAGAACTGAAGTGCTACTGTGTGCAGTTCTGGGCTCCCCAGTATAAGAGGGACATGGAGCTTCTTGAGAGGGTCCAGAGAAGAGCAAMCAAGATGATTAAGGGAATGGAACATCTTCYGTACAAGGAGAGACTGAGTGAGCTGGGCCTGTTTTCTCTGGAGAAGAGAAGGCTSAGAGGGGATMTGATTAATGYGTATAAGTTCAGGAAGGGAGGATGCAGGGAGGAAGGGGACAGGCTGTTTTCACTGGTGGCCAGCGATAGGACGAGGCGTAATGGGCATAAGCTGGAGCACAGGAAGTTCAGTCTCCAGATGAGGAGGAACTTCTTTACTGTGAGGGTGACAGAGCCCTGGAAGAGGCTGCCCAGGGAGGCTGTGGAGTCTCCTTCTCTGGAGGTCTTCCAAACCCGCCTGGATGCCACCCTGTGCCACATGCTGTAGGTGTGCCTGCTTGAGCAGGAAGGTTGGACTAGATGATCTCTAGAGGTTCCTTCCAACCTTGAATATTCTGTGATTCTGTGATTCTGTGAATTTCTGTGCCTGTGTATGTGAATGGAAATGAATATAAGGAATGGYCTATAAAGTCTTACAACTGGATCATATAGAGAAGTGTTGTTTCTTCTGCACCCTCACATAAACTTAAAACTGATAGTCTAATTTTGTGCACTCTTAGGAAAAAGAGAACATCTTAGAATAAATACATTCTGAAAAATTATGAGTACTTGAAAAGTGGAATATGGAGTAGAACAGACCAGGATATGGGCCTTTCTCCAATATTCTGATTTCTACAAATAATTGATTCAGAACTTTGCTTCTAATGGGCTCTATTTCTTGGGCTTGAAGAAAGAAATGACCCATTCATTATGTGACACAATTAATTTGCTGTATATCTCGGTAGAATTAATCAAAATTACTGTTCAGCACTTGACAGGGCATTCTGTTACCTAGAGAAATCTGCAATGGGAGTCATTAAATGTATTGCGAATGTTAGAGATGCCTTTTTAATATGGATACAAAACCTTTAAGAATACAAATATCATGAGGAGTGGATGCTGATTTATAGCTTGCTAGCTAGACTTGTGAATGCATTAACTTAATTTTGAGATGAAATACAAAATCTAAAGCTCACTTGAGACCACATGTATTTATAGACTTTAAAATGCTTAGAGTCAATCAGCTTTAGAATTAACTTGTACTCAGTAGAAGTTAACACAAATTATTTCAAAGCTTAGTGTTTACATAGGTCACAAAAGTTGAAAACAGCTGGGGACATCCTTCATGGATTATTACTATCTATCTATATAAGCAGTGGAATTTCATAACTATATAATAAATGGTCCAATGAAGGACAAAATCACAAGAACATGAACAATAACATTAATTAGTTAACTAAAATAGACATCTTGTTACCTAGTGACAGCCTAATTAATTAATAACCAAGATTTAARCCAGACACATGTGATTTCTTTTAGCTGTGGTTTATTCTGGGATGTAGTGAATGTTGATTAAAACAGAAACTAAATACCTTAAAATTTAACTGGGTGCCAAATACGCATTTGGGGCCCTATTCTTCAAGCTGCTCAGTGTTTCCTGTGAGACAGTCATCAACTAGGAGGAATATTAGACTCCTTCTTGAAGGTCTAACTGAGTGCTGAGGGCACTCAGCCTTTGATCTTTTTCAGTTCACAAGACGCCTGAGGCACCAAGTGCTATAAATGCTTACTAGACTCAATTGTGTAGTATTACTTATGGACAGAATTTGGATTTTTATGGTTTAAATTTCTTGTAAAACTGTTTGGAACTAACAGTACTTCCCACCTGACATATTGTCTAACTCTCTGGACTCTTATAATATTTGTCAAGCAACTGAAAGACCTTTTTATTTCAGAAAGCATTGGATTTCAGAAATGGTTATTGACTCCCATCTCCATTTAGAGATAGCTGGGGCATTACTATACTTATCTCTATTAAGTTTGTAATCTTGCAGTCCCTGGAGTGAAAAAAAACAAAATCTGTGATYAAGCAGAGATTATCTCCTTTGCTAAGCTCTCATTTCACAGTTAGAACAATTGAGAGATACTCCTACAGTCCCCATCTCTTTTCATATTCCCCAGTCATAGTAAAACAGCTAGTGTCCTTCCACCTGAATGTCTGCCTGTCTTTTACAGAACTCCAGTGGAAACTATCTGGGACACAGGCTGTTAAATTTTCAGTGGTATAAGAGCAAGTTTGTCACTTTCTTGATGTTCTTCAGATGAAACATCCTGACAGAGAAATAAGCGAGAAATAGCAAATGGTCACTGGTCACTTCAGCAACATCATCCAGAAAAATTATATGTATTATAATACGTATATACTCAGGAGGGAGGTGGAAATTTTTAATTACAAATAGTTCCAGAGTATGTTTAGTCATCACAACCTGAGATTTCTTCTCCTCTGATCACTGGGGAAAAAGAGGAGAGATTCCTGTTCAGCCAGCAGCCTCCCTGGGGATGTAAAGMAGCAGGAGGCAAGTGCTACCACTCTGCTGCAGGAGCTGCACTCCTGTTTAGAAAGCTGAGTTTGCCAGGCATGAAAGACATGCAGTTTCRATGAAGTTGGTTCAACATGCCTGCAAACTTGCTGCCCATAATGCAACAAATATCACTTTTCTTCTCTGCCCTCCATGTCTCCATTTCCCAAGGCTGCTGAGAAGGCCTATTTCATGTTCCAAGAGTAACCACTCAGGATGGCAAGCTGAAAGCGTACACAGTTTTTATTTCTAGATCAATTGGTCTCCTCACAAACATGGGAATAAATGGCTGGTGATGCTTTTGATTAAACTGACTTGTATCTAGCTTTAAAAAYTTGTGACAGAAGAGGTCTCCTAAAGGAAGGGTCCTTCTTTCCTGTAAGGACAGTGGCCAGAGGGAATTGCATTTGAAGGCATCCAMAGAAAGATTTGGCCTGCCTGAAAAAGGTATCTAAACTTAGGAACTGATTTATTTTCTAGGGTGGGTGTGTTATTTAAGGGAAGACATCTTGGTTCAAGTTGAGTTGCTCAGACCGAAAAGAGGGCTCATGAGTCATGCAGATAGTGCTTGAAGAATCAAAACTAACTTTGACTCTTTCTCTGAAATGTTCCTATGGCTTCCATGACTCTCTATGTTGCATATTTTCCTCTGTGTTCATTATGGAGTTGTATTTMTTGTTTCTTCAGTCAGTGAGGGCTAAAGTGTCATCCATTTAAATGAGCTCAGGGGAGGAACAGGAACTTACATGTGTACATGGAAATAGTGAATATTAGTTTCAAGAGTTCTGCTCTCATGCATGTGGGACACCTATAAGGTGGATCTGTGCACACAGTGGTTTTAAAGAACCACAGTTATCAGAGCAAGTATCCACTCATATAACCAGAACACAGATTGTACAAGCTTTAATCAGTTAAGCTCTACAACATGTGCATGTCCAAACAACTGTCAAAGGGGACAACAAAAGTATGTGGTCTCTTGATTTCTTGAGATCTCGTGTAAAGAACAGCTGTAGAGCCATAACATACACTATGTCTATAAAATCTCTCTGTGGTGTATTTTTCCTGAGCTTGCTTAGCACTCATGATGGCGGGTAATACAGTTGGGCTTGTAGATTAGAATGAGGCAATGTGTTGCCAGTTTGAAAAGAGTGTTAACAATTAAAAAAGCGCTAATCAAAGCAAAAAAGATGAAAACATTACACAACTATTAAGAATATTATTCAGTCTTTTTAAATGATTGCCAATTTAGATACTTCTCTCGTTAAATCATGCTTGTTAGATATTTTACTGAATGCCAGTTTTCAAGAACAAGACAGTCCACAAGCTTAGCTCATTAATGAAGACACAACCTGGTAGGTAATTTTATAATTAAAATGGATATTTTGAGGACTAGATTGACTTTTGCTACACATCCAATTCAGTAAGAGATATTTTTTCAAAAGAATTTTCATGATAAATTCTAAGAGCAACTGAAGAGATGAAAAGGGAGTTGAACATTTCTGTGGGTTTTTAGCAGAACAGCCCTAAAATGTTCTGTTTATTAACACAGTGGGGAAAGGTTTGTGTAAGGTTAATGTTAGAATCACTTAGGATGGTAACTCCTTCTGCAAAGCATCTGCATAAATTAGAAAAAGCTGCCAGATTTCCATCTGTTAGCAATACAACTTCAGCCACAAAGACAACTGTCGTGACAACCACACTGAGTTAGTCTTTCAAATAAAACCTGTTAAAAGCTACTGCCCTCCAGCCTCCACCCACTGCAGTTAACGGCATTAAATAGCACTCTTAACTAGTATTTATTTTCTTAGGCATTCCTCACTTGTGCAGCTGCTGGCACCCTGGCCTTTGATTTAAAATAACCCCAACAGGGTAAGAGTTTACAGTCTCTGAAGGTCATGATGTATATGAAGTGCTTGTCTGAAAGAAACATCCAACCTGAACTTTCTCAGGCTGATGTTATTGGATTCTGTCTACTTGTCTCTCACCTATTTTGCATGGTGTCATGTCTGGGATCACTGATGGTTCAGATGATTTCTTCCAGATGATGGCTAGCCACAGATTTACCACTGGAGCTGTTCTGGACAACCGGTCTAGTTTTAAAGATGGTGAGAATCACCTTTAGGGCCTTTCTCCCCTCCCAACTCCTACTGCACTTTTTGATGAACTTGGGTGGCATAGCAAGTTCGGGCTAGTTTCAGCTCATCCATGAAATCTGTGCTGACAACTATATCAAAGCTATTAGAAAACTCATTTGTAGAAGGTCCCTCATGCAACAGTTTATTTTCACTCAGGCATTTCAACATCTCAGGATAATACATGTACCAACTACTGACCTTTGTAGGAACAGCTYAGCTTTCCTAAAACCCCTGGTGAGATTTGAATATAAAAATTAATAGACTTTTTTTTTTTTTTTTAATAGTAGAACTCTCTATGTACTGTTTTTTTCATTGCTGCCATTATATGGAGACAGGGCTGTCATCAGGGACAGATTTTGGTAGGACTAATGGTGGCAAGAAAGCTCCCCCATCCATCATTCCAGATCTGCCCATCTGCCTCAGCAATCCCTTTTCCACATTGCAATTGCATCTAGGCCTGATTATTCCTGGATTCATGTGCTGCACCCTCTCAGGGTGTCTACACAGTGAGAGCATGGAATCGAAGTAAAAAGGATTATCAGAAATTTGTAACTAGCAAGTCTAAAAGCACAGAAGAAATTTCTTGCTGGAGGCTGGAGTTCTCAAGAAAATATTAACAAGTGTGAAATAAAACCTTGCTATTTTCCTCTGGATGTTGAAAGATGTGTGTGAAAAAAAAAGTTGCATGGAAACCAAGAATGTAAAGGAGTGACCTTTCCTAGTTATCACTATCTGCAGCATTAACATAAATAATGTCTCATTTACATCTGAGCACAAGCTTCATATTTAGTCCTGTACATCCTTGCAAAGGGTAGATAGAAAAAATAGGCACAGAGGTTTCAGACACTTGAATGTCAGATGCCATTTGCCTTTAATCAAAAGAATCTTTTCTAAAGCAAAAAAGAGAAAAAATTCCCACAATATTGTGCTTAGGTCACCTGTGCAGGATGGGAAATATAGGATCAAATTTCCTTCAGGAAAGTATAAGATGGTTCTCATATTTGCTACAAAACTTGGGATCAGTCTGTAAAACAGCGGTTTCTGCATCTAACTCCTCCAGCTATGTGACAAATGGCTGGTAGCTGAATGCTGAACAGCTTCCTGGGTTCAGTGCATCCTTTTGGGTTCCCATTGGGATGCCAAGCCAAAACACCTTGGGTTTTATGTCGATTCAGCTGAACTCTCCCTCCTTGCCTGCGCCTGCTCTTTCTGCAGGCCYGACTTGCAGAGCCCGCTCAGCGCTGAGCAGGAAGGGCTCCCACGGATGGAGCAGCACGTGGGGAGTGCTGAGCTGTGCCGCAGCGCGCAGAGGAGCGGCAGACTGCACATGCGTGGTCCACGTGCCGCCGGGGGAATGGAGCCAGCAGAAGTACGAGCAGAAGCCTGCAGTGCCCTCCCCACTGGCTCCGTGTCGAGGCAAGGCCAGGCTTTACCAGCGGCTGTTCAGCAAGGCAAGATGGTGCAGGRCAATGGTGGGGTGCCGAGGTGCAACAAAAGCAGCATCCCGGGTACAAGACCAGCATCGCTGCCCTCTGGCTGGCCCAGGTGTGCTGAGAGCTAGTCACCAGTGACGCAGCACCTTCAAAGCGCTCCCAAGGCTGGCCAATTAAAATTCCTTCCTTAGCACTTTTATTTCTGTTTGTTAAGGGATAGATCGGGCTTTCAACTTCAAGCAGGGAGCTGTGGGAGGCTCTTGGGAGTAGCGTTCCTTCCAGCACATCCTTCTTATGTGGGAGGCATGATGATAATCAGCTGCGGCTCCTTCCAGAAGGCAGCGTGGAGGGCATGGGGAGGTGCTGCAGCAGCCCCTTGCTCACCCCCATCACCAGGTGCAGGGCAGGCAGGCCCTGGCCATAGGTCCCTGCTTTGTGGCCTCATGAGTGGCTGCCTGCTGAGCCCTTGTCCCTCTGAGCCTCCTCTAGAGACCAGGCAGGGTGGGACAACATGTCGAAGGACTAGGGAGTAGATCAGGCTGGTTCCCTCTTATTCCTCTCTGCATACCACTTAGCTGAGTGTGGAGAGGCCTATGGGGCCACAGCCTTGGAGCTTCTTCTCCATGGCTGGAGGCTTTGCTGAAGTCCATGGTCTTCYTACAATCATGACCTGCTACAAACCCAGACCAGGATCTCCCCGGTGCAACCACGTCCTATGGAATTAAAAATAATCCCTAGAGTTTCCTCAAAGCAATTGCAACCAGAAGCAACAAGGTTCGGCCTGCCTAATGCGGCTGCATTATCTGCTGATGCAGTAACAGTTAATGTCACCACCCTCTAACAACATTAGGATCATTTGTAAACAGATAAAACAGAGGCTGCTTTGTGATGTAACTTGTTGATCATAAGATTAGACATCATGCTGGTCTTTGTTTGAACCCTCCAAAGAAAATCAGAGAGATTAAGTAGAGAATTTCCAGTGATTTTATTATTAGTGTGTAATATGTTTACTTAGTCCTGATTAAACAAGATAACTTGGTTAAAAAAAAAATGCATGCTTTTACCAGCTCTAGAAGGGATATTCAAACTGAGGAAGCTTTCCAGCATACTTTGGTTGCAAAGTAAATGTGACTATCAGCACAGCAGCCAGCTGAGAAAGGATCACAGTCCTGGAATAGAAATTCTTTGCTTTTGTGTGCAAAGTCCTGAATTTTCCCTGCAGTACAACAGGAGAAACAGAAGAGGCTTTTAGTCTTCATGCAGAGTCATTAATGGCAGAGATATGATTTCAGCGTGTAGATCAGAGGGGTGTATTCCTCAGGGTAGGACCCAAAGAGAACAAGGCAGTGACTTTCTCCTTAAAGAAAGTTTTTCATACTACAAAGACTGTTCAAACATGGGAGACTGAATATAATTATTTACATTAAACTCACATGTTTTTTCCTGACTGTTTTTCCTCCTTACTCTAGGTGTGTATGTTCCAAAGCCAAGCCCTGAAGGCCTTATTCTGTCTAAACTCCCAAAGAGTTTAGGTAGGGACTTTGTGTCTCTGAAGTAGCTTTTTCTTCCTGGTAGTTCATTTTCCAGAGAAGTTTTGTAATGAGTGTATCACCTACTGCTTTGGGCTGCCATTTGTATGCTCACAATCCATAATGAAGTTTATCTCATTTTCACTGATATACTCAGCAGAAAAATGCAAGATTTTGTGGAAACACCTAGCATTT
>NW_020455543.1:491859-525821 GCF_003342845.1 Nothoprocta perdicaria
TTTTTTTTTTTTAGATTTTGTATTCTGTATTTTTGTATTTGTATTTAGATTTTTGTATTCAGTTTTGTATTCTCAGAAACTGTAATTGGTTAAAAAAAGAGAAGCTCTAAAACAAATAGTCAGATAGCCTCAGTGCAGCATCAGAGAAAACACAGTTGTCCATGTCTTTTGTCAGCAAATGCCAAACCCCTCACAGTACCTTGGGGCTTTGGGAATAGTGCAAACATCTGTGTCAAAGCAAGAGGCTAAGATCTTGCCTCTGTGCTGAGGAGAATGTGAGGACTGCAGCTCTTCTGTACRCTTAGCACTATGCAGAGAGAGAGCACTGGAGAGCTTGCCTCGCTTGCCTCTGAGGAGCAAGAAGGAGTGCGAGGAGAGTGCTAGTGAGAGCAAAACTTACTGTGTTTCTCATTGAATGTTAGAATAGGTGCTCCTTGTCTTGTAGGAATGATATGTCCATTTGGTGAACTGGCAGCAAGAATTCCAGGGTGGACCAAGAGAAAGTTTCATATTCCAAGTCAAGTCTCTGATCATCCTTCTGGAAACCAGAACAAAATCAAGATGGGACATTTTACCTGTGCCTCGTGCCTTTCCTTGATGCTTATTTTCAGGTGAGAGCATATCTACGTGTTTGATATATATCTTTGTTACGCTATCCATCTCAGCATAAGAACTCAGAAAGAAATGGAAGGAAAGCCATGTCAGCTTGGAAGTTGGGACTTTGTGTGGACTGAAAGGGTACTTGATAGTGTCAGGACACTTGTTATACCATGGTGATCTTCATTACCTTTAAAGAAGGATACATTTAAACCTAATTTTGTGACTGAAATGGAAGCGTAACATTTAGAATATTGCACAAGAAAGCAGTCCTTGGTAGGGTGTGAGATCAGCAATTTGGTTCACTGAGTGCAGTCACCCAGTAGTACCTGGCTGAATAGGTCAAGGCAAGACATGCCTTCTGCTGAGCTGGGAAGTGTTCCTACCTCTGCTACTTGAATCCTGTGAAGATGGCAAGGCCAGTACACAGCTGCAAGATAATTCTTCAGAGACTTGGTTCGAAGACTTGATACTAATGTGACTACAGCTGTTCATGTGCTGAGGCAGCAGGAACTGAGGGTTTGATCTTAGCATCAGTCCTCACTAGCATCCCTGAAACATGTGTATGAAACTATAGATGCAAAATAAAAAAAAAATGCCTATGTCTTGTCTTCTGTTTGGTAACTACCAGTTTCTGAGCTCTGGTCTCACTTTTACCACAGACAAAAGGCTGCTTGTCGCTTTCTCATTAGTAACTAGTACCTACAGTGCAATGTGCCCTGTGGCTAAGAGCATTCAGTGAAGCAGCTCCTGGGAGCTGTGGAGGCATCGCCATTGGCCTGGGATCCTGCACTTACTTCTGCCAAAACACTGAAGGGATCATGTGAAATAATAATCCCATGTGGCAGTGCCTCAGTACCTAAAAAAATCCCCAGCAGTTTCAGTCCAAAACAGATCAGTCATCCAGAGTGCACAGACCTGCTTGACAATTTTTGTCAGTTTTCAAAGCCTTTTTAAAGGATCTTGAACAAACCATTATTTTTCTGAGAAATTTTGGCATAGATTTCTATTTCACCTATACTAAAACCAAACTTTTAATATTTTTGGAACCGTTTTACTTAATTCTACAATTTTTTTCTTTAGTTCCTCATTTTTCATTTTTATCTTTCTCTCTCTCTCTCTTTTTTTTTCTCCTGACAAAATATTTTTCATGTAAAAATGTCAAAAGGAGCATTTTTCATGACAACAAAATGTTAGGGCAAAAACCAGCTACAGTTATTGATACATTTTGTTAATTTTTTTTTCCTGAAGCAGTGATTTAGATTCAGGCTCCTCTGAAAACTGAATTGCTAACTGATTACTACTCTTTAGCTGAAAAAATATTCTTTTTATATTTAATATATTTCCTATCAATATCTTGAAGGAGAAAGGGAAGAAGTTCTTCTCTGTACAAATGGTGCTGGCAGACATACCCATATTTGCAGCAGGCAGAGAGATATTTTCTCCCTTCAGAACAGTGACATAACAAATGTTTATGAAGCGCAATGCAGTGAATAATTCACACATAAAGGGAATTGAAATAAGCAAAAAGAGCATCATCTCAGGATTTACTTGAACAAGATAATTTTACATGGATATAGGAATATACTTAAACCCGAACATAAATTTGAAAGGGGGACATTAACCTAATCTGGTGTTAGCCATGACTAGCCTAAATTCACTAGCATTCTTTTTTTCCGATGAAGGACAAAGATAGATGCCAAGTGTCCTGTCACAGCTCATGGGAGATTCCTAGAAAGGCAGGGTAGATGCTGAGTGGCTGGATGGGACTGGACATGATGGTCTTTCCCCATCCAGGACAATCAACATCTATTAAACACTTGCATTTTAGCTAGCTAAATCTGGGACTGGGCAGGTCCTTATGCCTGGGAAAAGGGTGGAGACAAAAGATTTATATAGAAGAGAGTATCAGAAGGAGTGAGTTGGAAAGACCAAAAGTTTTTCTTCCAAATCATACCTTTGAAGAGTTGTCAGTCCTTGCAAATTGAGTAGGCCTTAAATCCTAAGTCCCAACCTAGAATTTGTCCTAAACAAGAGGCAGATTGCCGTTAAATTTAACAGACATTTGCCAATACAGTAAGAGAATGAAGATTAGGAAGTCCGTGCAGGATGTTGCGCATCTATCCCATTAATATGCTAAGTAGAAATTTGTTCTGCAATAATAATTTCATTTGCATGAGTGTTGTTGAGTATCTGTATCATATATTTGRAAGCTTGTATGACAGTCAGTCAACACTGACCTCCGCAATACAAACTTCTTTTTTCTGTCTACTCTCTTTTCCTTCTTTATACTTATATATGAAACCATTTAGGAGATATTTATATAGATATACACAGTTATGTRTATATCTCTATCAATCTATCTATAACAAGATAATAACATTAATTTCATGCAGCTCTCCCCTTGTCATTAAATGAGAGAATGTGATACTGTGCACACACGTGTAGAGGGTGGAAGCACATCATCTGAGCTCCCTGGCAGATGGGAGTGTTATTCTGTCCTTTTGGACAGCTGTCACTAACTGATATCTCTGGACTTTGGCAGCTCCATGATGAAATTATTCTTAGAAGAGCTCCTGCTCCAGTGATCTGCTTGGCCGCTTTTCCATATGGACCCTGCATTTGTAGCTCCTTGTCCTCCGTGTTTTGTCATCAGTGCCTGGGTGGTCATGCTTTATGTCTGCCAGTACACAAGGACTAGTGGGCAGACACTTGCTGGACCCTTGCAAAGTTCAGATATGGGATCTTTTGCCTGGTCCAGCTATATATTTACATAGCAGGGCAAGAGAAGGCATATCCTGTGACCCCCAAGGAGCTGCTGGTGGTTTATTTGCTTTCAAAGTCCCCAGAGGCTTATTGTACTATTCTTTGAGAACCAAATATGCACAAATGGAGACTAATGTGCCAGTACATGATCATAACCACCGAGATGTGCAAATCTGTCCCATCGTTTGAAACAAGTTTGATAAACTGAAATTTTTGTCTTTTTAAATTCAATATTCATATTTGATGGTATTCGTAAGTCTTTCATTCTCACTTGGCCACAAAGACAAATTTAGCCCGACATTTCTAAGCAAAATCTTGGGGATTTTAATAAGGTATTTAGTAGAGAGGAAAATGTAAGAAGATGGAATCTGCCAGAATTTTGCATACAAGTGCTATTTGCATATGACTTTTCATCTTCAAAGTGTTTTACAAACATTTCTCCAACTAACCACCAGCGTTGACGTAATTCTAATCACTCCAGCAGATGTTGTTTTGCTGGAGCACGATACTGTGTCCCTGTATCCAGTAACCCGGAATGCAGTTGGAACAGCAGCACAAGCTGCAGCAGCAGCAGCATGGCCTTCTGATTTAGCTTTGATGGATGTTATTGAAACTCAAGATAATATGGGAGCAAATGCCTCTCTGTGTTTCAAGAAGGGACATTTGGTATGTAAATGGGTTTATTTCTTGTTCAAAACTTTAGTTCTAAACCAAGAGATTAGTACTGTGATGAAAGAATCAGGAAAACCACATTTTACTGAGACATAAGATAGACATGAAGATAAGCRTGTTCACAACCAAAAGTACAAATGTGTGGTGTTGTGTTTGAGCTTTTGTTGTGACATAGTAGATTTATTTTTCCATTAGAAAATTTCCATTAGAAAACAGAAAGTACAGAGCTATATGTTGACAAAGAAATGGTAGGGGCTAGAAATAAGTTTCATGTTGACCACTACCCTTTTTCAAGTCTAATCTCATCGATATATTTTCTTACAAGGAAGATAAAGCAAGGTAAAAATGGAAAATGTTCTTATAGTTCACTAATCTTGGTGATACTTTGTTAAGTGTGGAATGAGAACCTCAATAGCTGTCCTTAGCCCTCTTAAAACTTCCAGAACTGAGCTGGTTTTTATACTAGTTCCTGCCCCACCTTTTGGAAATTACTGCTCTTTTTAAAATAGTTTCATAAAAGTACAAGCTCTTCTAATATCTTTCAAAACATTTTGCAATCGAAACATTTTTTTTCGTCAGATATCCCTCTTGTTTCCGGGCAGTATGAAAGTAGGTAAAATAAAACAAGGAATGTCATGTTTCATGTCAGCTATGAAAACTAAGATATTGTTGTCAATTTTGCTTTGATAATTCCCAGCCTAGTAAATCAGAAGACATCACTATGGGCTTTCTACTGCCATGGATACACCCCACACAGACTTGTGCACGCTCATACACATGTAACCACCAAAAAGATTCTTAGGGAAAGGTGAGATGAAAGTCTTTTAGTAGTATTTTGGGACACATAATTAAAATGCTTGCTTAAAGTCAAATTTCCTTTGTAATATTTTTGGTGCTATCATTAAAATGAGAGAGAAAACAGAAATGAGTTATTGCATTATAATTACATCTCCACAGTTCTATTTGCCAAGAATATATGAGGTATATTCTGTAAATTCTCACATACGTGTTCATTGGCCTAGGGAAAAACAGCAAGTCTCTCCAAAAGTATATAAGAAAAATATTTAACAGCTCCAGTTAATCTTTTTTTTTTTTTTTTAGAATCATACTTAATAGTTTGCACATGAGGAAGAAAAATTATATGAGAATGTACTGTTAAACTGATACTGTATAATGAATTGTCTCCATAAGTACGTGTATATATTTCTCTAAAAAAAAGGTAATCAAAAATTATCACAGAATAGATACATAAATATAATCTCAAATATATATTAAATATAATCTCATATAGATATGTATGTGTATCTGTATGCATGTATGTGTGTGTGCGTATGTATATATGTTAATGTGTAGATATAAATATATACATACACACACTTATGTATCTCAGCTGCTGCCTACTGTGATGCAAGGGCTGGAGGTAACTGCAGCTCCCAGGGAGTGGGTGAGGAGCTGAGCTGAGACTAGGGAATGATGGTCCCCRCTCTGCCCTTGCCTGGGGAAGGAGTTTGCTGTTTTGCTGTCTTTCCATTTCCCTCAGGGCCATCAGCCAGCCACAGAAATGAAGGGGCAAAGCAGAGGTTTCCTCTCCTCCCTCATGCTCTCTGTTCCCCAGGGTCCTCATTGCTTGATGGCACCAGGGAAAATGTGCTGGATGGGGTCAAAATATAAGGAGGAGAAGAAAAAGGATGAAGAAGTAGCTGAATTTCCTTCTCTCAACAAAATAACAGATTTTTGCCATCTCAGCCCCACAGTGAAGCCTGTGCTGAAGCACCTGGTGGCAGGGACAGGCCAGACTGGTGGTGCTTTGCAGGGCCTGGGGCCTCATTTCACAGAGCTTTTTCTGTAGTCTCTGGCTGTGGGCAATATCCCTTGTCCCCTCTCCTGAAGAATGCCTCATGCCCTGCATGCCCTGCCCATGCACCAATGAGTCAGCCTGCTCCCCAGATGTTCTTGGGGCTGGAGAAGGAATGTCTATACACTTTCTCATATACAAACCTTTAGGAACACTGCAGAAAAGATGCCGTGTTATTTTTTCTCTCCACAAAAACCCTAAACACATCTCGAGAGCAGAACTTAGCTCACTCTAATAATGCATCTCCCTCTTACGATTTCAAAATAAAGTTCACAGTTTTCAGATTGACAGGAGTTTGAAAGGTTACACTTTCTTCAGAGGGCTGTGGCATTTGCTCAGATTTCTTATGCTGTGAGCTGGGTCAGCGTCTTCCAGGCTTCTCTCCAAAGTAAACTGTGGTTCAGGCACCCTTTGCAGCGGTACCTGCAGCAATGCTGAACCCTCGGCACTAAGGGCAAATTTGATTTCACTTTCATTGTCTTCCCTGAAATTGCATCCTTACAGCGGAGGTGTAAATCTAGGAACAAAGAGGGATGTTTTTGGAAGAGCTTCTTCTGGACTCTCTGATATATTTCTTAAAAGGAAAAAAACAAAACAAAACAAAACAAAACAAAACAAACAAACAACAAAAAAAAGCAAGCAGAACAAAACAATATCACAAGGTAAATTAAATTAACCACTGCAGTTTGGAAGGCAGTTAACAGCCAGCCACAAGCTGAAAGGAAAGAGCTAAAGGACATTGAGGCAAAGGTGAAATCCAAAAGCTTGCAATATCTTTCACATTCCCACTAGTGAATGTCAGATGACCAGAGCCCATCTGGGAAGACAGAATAAGGGTAATACCACACTGTGTGTTAAAAATTGATAAAACATCTTACCAATGTCACAAACAGGACATAATTTACCAAATAATTTGGCACATGATTTTTGTGAATGCAAAATAAAATATGCGAAAGAGATATAGGGGCCTAAAAGCATTCCTACACTGAGCAATGCAACAACCTAGGCTAACTCCAAATGCCTCTGCAGTCAGAAGCTGTATATTCACTTTAGCAGTGCCACGGTTTTCTTCTCCATCAAAGTTTCCAAATGGCTCCATCCCAGTATAAAACAGGAATAAGAACTTTCACATTTTTCTTGCTAAAAGCTAGAGAGAAAGAAAGTCAACCTGGGACTTGAGTCAAGATCTGCTGTACTGCAGGCAAGTGCCCTAACCACTAAGCTSTAGTAATTGGAGAGTGGATTCTTCTTCAGTCTCTTATTTTGACCATAAATTCATTCTTGGCCTTCAGAAACTTCTCTTCATGAAAATACTTGGGCATACAGTCAAGTTTTAGCAGCATAGCAAATTAGTAGCAAATGTAATGTAATTTGAATTTCATTGCAGATTAAGATAAAGACATTTAAGCACGCAGTCTTAGTTCACCTTCAGTGACCTTCAAAATTCAAACATATTCTCATATTTTCCCTAGTTAATCTGGCAAAAGGTAACATTTTGTGCCATGCTTCCCTGAGTCTGCTACATGTAATCACTGCTGGGACGTTATAATGAAAACTTTCAGTTTTTCAATATGTTTCAAGCCAAAGAATATTTAATGTAGTATTCCCAGAAATTTTAGATAGAATCATGACTGGAACAAGGGTAAAAAGAGAATCATAATCTTTTAGAATGTCTTCAGTTCAGTGTTGAAGCTATGTGAGAGAAAAATTAGCATCTAAAGAAAAACCGAAGGTAAGAGATTTAAGCAGGGACAAACAAATTTCCAATTTAAAAAAAATCAAAWTTTATATGTTAACATGGAAGAAGGAACAGACTTTTAACTTTGGAATGACAGAGAGAAGAGGTGGGAAAAACTGAAGATGACCAGTTCCAGGTGATAGGAGAACCTGCTATTTCTCTGATAGAACTTCTTTTTTTTTTTTCCCCAGTGAGCTGAGATATACAACAGGCTCTGAAGGACTAAGCATTCTCATTTTCTTTGTTGAAGTCATGATTTCAACATGAATTTGGAAGTGATGTCATGTTTGATGTACATGATAGTGGGACTCAGTTTCTACTGTTCAAATTTTCAAAACTGCCTCTGCTTCCCATGTGTTTGGTAGTGCTGCTTTGAAACAACTCCTGTACCAAGCTGGTTAACAACAGCTGGAGGRATTAAGAGTGCTTCTCACTTCTGGMCATCAGGCTATGCCAGTTCTCTCTCTAAAAACAAACCAACCAAATCAGAGATCTTCTAGGAATCTAAGTTACTATTTGTAGCATATGCATTATATGTACAAAGAAGTGTGCAGGAGCAGTATTCCATACAAATAGCATCTGTGGGTTAAGATGGGAGGTGGGTAGATCACAGTGAGATACAAAAGCTAATTTAGAGGTGAATGCTTCAGTTTATGTATATCAAAGCACTGATGCATGAGTCATTGGCACAGTGACTTGTTTTTTGCATCAGAGTAATAGAATGTTCTTGCTTACAGCTTTTCAAATCTGTGGAAAATGCCAAATGAAACGATCCTTCTTTAAATCAATCATTTTCTATATTTGCAGCATAATAAAGGCACCAGTTCTTAGACGCTACATAGGTGAATGCCCTAAATATGCTAGATATGATAGAACAAAGGAAGAAAGAGGGAAAGAGGAAGTGAGGGAAAGAAAAAAGAAAGAAAAAGAAAGAGGAGAAAAAGAGGAAAGAAATAGAGGAAGAGAGGAGAGGAGAGGAGAGGAGAGGAGAGGAGAGGAGAGGAGAGGAGAGGAGAGGAGAGGGAAATAAAAGTGGATAAAAATAAAAAATAAAAGTGAGGAAAGAGAATGAGAAATGGAAGGGAAAAGAAAAGAGGAAAAGAACCAGGAAGGAATGAGAAGAAAGAGAAAGAAAAGAAGATAGAAAGAAAAAGAAAGGAAAAGAAAGAAAAAGAAAGAAAAAGAAAGAAAAAGAAAGAAAAAGAAAGAAAAAGGGAAAAAGGCAAAAAGAAAAAGGAAGATAAGAAAGAGTGAAGAAAAAGGAAGGAAAGAAAAAAGAAAAATGCAATAGCAGTACAGAGACTATCTTCTAGTAAAGCTGTATATAAGATCAGAATAAACCTTTTGGTAGAGTTTGTTATATTTTTATGGAACTAATCTCTCAGAGGTCACTGACCAGGTGTCTCAATTACTATTCTTGTCTAAAATTCAAACCAATTGTTCATTTTTATGTAAATAGTAACTGGGAGGTCAGGAATGGTCAATATATTTTATTTTTAAATTAACAACTTATGAGTATTGGAATTAAAACACAATGTGAATGTATTGCATTTCACTCTGAATTCACATGGCTGGCTGCAACAGGTATCAGACCAGCAGGAATCACCAGTTGTCATACGCGTGGTAACTTTCTAAGTGGCTATGACATGGAACAGCCTTTTGATCTTGACCAATTTCATGACGAAGTTCTTGATCAATTATTTAAATKTGAACAACATGAAAGCATGTTTCAGCACATCCTATAAATACAGTATAAATTTTCTTCCAAAGCGTACAAAAGCCTATAGCATAAACAAAAAAACCCTCAAACTTCTTTCAATCTCAGTTCTCTCCACTCCTTTTTTTTTTTTTATTAAAGATGGATTTGAGTCATAACATCGAATTTGTATAGGCATAAACTTTTTGTTTTGGAATAGTGTCAGAATCATCACATCTAGTGTCAGATATCTACGAGAAAAATGTTTAACCTTGAGCTGTCCTCCTGACTTCTCCTTGCAGATAATGGAAAGATTTTTATGTGTGAATCACACGATCCATTTTTAGACATTTAGCTTAGAATGAGGTAGATCTCATTCAAAGGTAACACTCTGGAGATACTTTTCTTTATTTGTTTTGGTCCCTTGACTATAAAAGAAGGCTTTGGGAGACTGGCTTAGTTCTAAGTACATCTGGTAAGATAAATCTCACCCAAGGTATCTAAGAGAGACCAGATGTATCACATTTCAGAAAARCTTAATTCTTTCCATGGCCTATAAGATCATGTTTGGGGTTAAAGAGATGAATCTCAGCCTTGTTGTCTTCTCTGTATTTGGCAGAACCTGTGTCTGGTCTGGCTAGAAAACAATAGCTACACTTCACTTGTGAATAAAATAGAAACAWTCTTTGAAATTCTGGAATTTGTGTGTCTTAACCCAGAACAGTAGACTTCTGGCTAAAGTTTTTGCTGAAGAGTGCTTTGGAGAGAGTCCTTGCCTGGCTTGGTTCATAGTGGGGAATCAAGGTTACTTAGAGTAGATGAGTGCCCTAACAAATGGGTATGTGTTTGCTGTTGAGCCTGTTAAACTTCACTGGATTGGTAAGAGAGAGCTGAATCAAGACTGATTAGCATCTTCTAGCAGGTACTCTTACCTATGGAAAAATACTTACTCATTGTATTACCAGGTCATCTCTCACATTCCCTCCCATTAAATACAGAATTTCCCCCCTGCTAATTGTCTTAAAGTAGATAAAGCAGCCACATAGTTAGGAGAACTGGTGCTTCTAGTGAAAGAATCTGTTGCTGGAAGATCCTGGCCAAGAGTAACTGAAGACTGTAAAAATTAACGACTCGACTTGCTGTTGGAGATCTGGATATACATCCATATTACTACTGTTGTCTCTCTTTTTTCTCTCTCTTTAGTACTTTTCACTAGCATGTTTTGGGAAAACTTAGTTGTAATTGAGCAGCACACATTCAGTTGTATATTAAATGAACTTCATCCTCCTGAGATACACTCCAATCTGACTGTTTTCCATTCAGAGAAAAAGCAGAGAAAATGAGAAGTATTGTTACTAAACTGTGATAACCTTTGTCAATGAACAGGAATTCTTCAGTAGCAGACAGTGGTTTCAACCAGGCTTTCCTTCCATTTAAAAAACTCCTACCTGAACAGGTGAAGATGACGATTAGCTTTTCTATTCCTGTCTTGCAATATTTAATAGCTCATGAACAGTGTCATGCCAGCAGATTTGTAAAACTTCCAGCTGCAGCTGTCTCAAGACTTGCCAATTGAGGAATGTCTCTCTTTTTTTTTTTTTTTTGCCATTTCTGTGCCTTTGAGTAGGGTGCCAATAGCACATATTCAACCCAGGCCCTATAGATCAAGTGTGGCATCTGTCTTGGAAATTTATTGCACTTGCAGCTCTCCTGTGGTTCCCCCTCACCTGTTCCTATGGAGTTGTGCTGTAGACARGTACATGTTTCATATTTGCAGCTTTTACTAATCTTAGAAGGAACTAACTGATTCCAAAACAAAAGCTTTAAACAGAAGGTTTCTCCTTAAGTCATAGTAATCTGTAGTGAGAAAGCAAGGGCTCTTCAGAGAGTACTCTTTCAAGGAGCAGCAAGGGCTAGGAAGAGCAGGGATAGCAGGGGAAAGCAAGGGGAAAAAGAAGGAAAAAAGAACTAGAGAAATGGCCTTACAGAAACCCTGGGATAGCAGATAAGAATTCCTGCTGTGCGGTTTGTCTTATCCCATGCAACTGAACAGGTTGGGAAGAAGGCAGCTTTGCAAAAAAGAGCATGGAAGTGCTGGTGGGTAGGCTAAATTAGCAACAATATAGTTTCCATCCTGTTTGTTGTTTGGCACTTCCTAAGGCTGCATTTGGAGCATCGCGTTCACTTCGCGTTCACAGGACAAGATTGTAAAATACTGAAATGAGTCCACTGTGCCACTAAGGGTCACCAAGACTCGATGTACAAGGGAGGCTGAGAAAGGTGGTTCTGTTCAATCCAAATCTGAGAAGACAGAGAGCAGCTCTACCTGGTGTCTAGATCTGCCTAATGGTAAGGTATGAGAGAGCCAGGCTCTTGGAGGTGCACAGGAAAAGYAGAAGGAATAGACACAAAACACCACTCAAGAAAATACCTACTGAACACCTAAAATAGATAAATCACCATAAGGACAGTCTAAAACTGCCACAAGTTGCCCAGAGAAGCTGTGTATCCATCCTTGTTGATATTCAAAATTTACCTGAAAAGGCCTTGAGCAACATCATATAACAATAAAATTATTAAGAAATCAGGTCAAAAGGCTACCTAAGTTCTCTTCACACACACCTGTGGAGATCTCAAAAAGAGTCAAGAAAGTTAAATTTGTTATTAGGCATTTGCAATTTTTGTGAGATCTAGGATGGTGAATAAAATTGTGATAGTCCTGGCTCTGTTTGCAAAAACAATGTTTTTGTAATAATTGTGTAATCATATTCATATTCAGAGATATTCTTTTGCTAAAAATGACATACTTTTTGAGCTCACGCAATCATGTAAACAAAATCTTTCAGCATTTACTATTAGAGTTAATAAACTTGGAAACATACTTAAATACATAAATAGTATATAGTGTATATAAATATATATATATATATAGTGATATTCATATAGTATTATATATATGTGTGTATATATATGTATATAAAACTCATATTTTATAGACAAAAGCAAAGTTAGGGAGTTTCCAGTTTTGAAAATCTTGAGAGTAGTAGTTTGGTAATATGAGACCATGGCTTAATCAAAAGAGACTGGGCAAGAWGAAGTTCAAGCTCTCCCTTTCATACCTCCAGGTCTGATATTCTGCAGAGTCAGATGCAGCCCTGAGAGATAATTGTGTCACTATTTAGACATCAAATTCTTTTTTTTTCAGAAGGCTTAAGGCAGCAGAGAGCAATACATGCTGCTTGCTTGTTGCAGCACACTTTACTTCTGTTATTTGTTTTCTTTTTCCTTTGAGATAAGCCGCACAAAACTTGCACAGTTGGTTCTGATTGCTCCTATTTTCTGCAGTTGCACACTGATGGTGGTTGATGATTCTTGTGACATTTTTCACATATCTTACATATCACTTTTTGGCCATTTCAGAATGACTTTGCATGGAAAGAGATTTTGAAAAATGTACATTCTCATAAAGGATTTTAATGAGCAGGTCCGTTTTTCATTATTTTATCAAACTATTGTCTTTTTCTCCTGTTTCCCAACTGGGAAAACATCAGAAAGGATGTCTGTCTGAGACGTCTTTAATGTCTTGAGTGATGTGGTAAGAAAACCATGCTGATATTTCAATAGCATGTTGTCAGGATTGACAGATCCTGACAGATTTATCTGCTCCTGCATTTTGTTGTGAAGATATCTATCACCTTTTTGTGCAGGGTTTTCCCTTCCTGAGAGGAAAAAATAGAAGGTGATTTGCCTGGTGGTAAAGTTGCAAGTGCATTAGGAATCCTTCTGAATATCCACATCATATTTGTTTTGCATGAATTTATTGATTTGCAAGGATTTGTACTGCACTACTGTGTAGAAAACAAATGGAAAGAGATGTTTTCTGTATCTTTAAGCAGACACTCAGCATCCTGATAGAGAAGACTTTATGTGAAAAACAGCAAGGACCTATAAAAACAGTGAGAACTTTGAATCTAAGGCACAGGGAAGAAAACTGACTTAATGGAATTTTGTTTTTYCCTCTGAATCAATTTAGAGCTTATGAAAGGTGCTGACCTGACAGACTGAATTCCTTTCTTAATACACAAAACAGGTACAGCAAATGGTAGTTTTGGAACCTTCCCCGCAGTACCAGGGTCTTTCAGCCCTGGTGGAGGGAGACCACCTCCAGGCGGAGAGGGGGATTCATCTTCCAAGCCCATTCAAGCTTTTTGCTGTGTTCCCTGCCAATGAAGGCACTAATTAGTGCACAGTCTCAGCACTTGAAGCAAGAGACAACAGAATAACAAGACAGATATGTGTTTGCTCCCAGAATTCTGTTTTGACATTTATTTTGTATTTCATCAAGGCCTACAATATTTTGTCTTAATTTGAGGGGAAAAACAACAACAAAAACCGTCTCATTACCATTGGATATGATGATGGGGGAAATGGGCTGGAAAAATCCTGGATCTTTGCTGTGCRTTATTCTGGATTTACAAAGAGTAGGGCAAATTCTTTACTGCTGTGCCACTCAGCTATTATGTTTAACAATCTAATTAGAAAGGCTGTGTTGCTTTTCCCCATTATAAAAGCAAAGACAGTGTACACAAGCAAAACCAATTAGACAGCTGTAGTTTACAGAGCTGGCTTGCCTCAAGGCTGGTTTCTAATGAACCCCCAGATGGTTCCTACGCAGGAACAGGACTGAAGAAGTACAGGGATAACACARGCTCTCTTTCCTGCTCTCAGGTGCTAATGCCACCTCAGGCCTGGGGGCTGTCACTTGAGGTGGCTGCTCCTTCCTATAGGCAGTTCTGCCACCATCCCTATGGAGAATCCATGACACTAATCTGGCTGATAAATAATGTTCTCACGAGAGTTCAAAACTAGACTCACAGGTGGCCATAAATCCAAAATACCACTTTCAGTTTTCCMAACGTTGTTTTCTGCTCACCAGGGACTTGTTTTAACTCAAAACAGACACACAACTATACAATAAGCTGCATACTTGCCATACTTTTATTTTTTCATCATGTATGACTTAAATTAAAACAGGCTTCATTGAGTAGATTGCCCACTGCAAGTTAGTCATCTGTTTAGTGTTTCTAATGTCCCACAAAGCTGTTGTGGTTGTTCACAAGTCTATTAATTAAAAGGAAAAYGAGTAAGGAAACTACTCAGTAGGTTGATGAGCCATTCAACCACTTTAAAACTAAGGAAAACATTAAAACAACCCCTCCTTCCACATTCCTTTCCTTGAATAGCCTGATAACAGGTATTTGTTTGAACTGAACTTTATAGAGCTTGTGAAAAAACAAGCTTTTGTCATCACTGCATTTAAATGAGTTTTATGTACAAGAAGCTGTGTAGCACTGTCTGAGCTGGAATAGATGAGATCGTGTTAAAATTCCCATTAAAAATACCCCTATATTCAGTGGGATATGAGTCACTTATAAAAATTCACTYCAGGCTAAAATTTTGCATGATTTGGCAGAAATAGTTGGGCCACAGCAGGAGGGTTGAGGGCTTGTGGGAGAGTTTGTATATATTCATTTACATTCATAAATTAAAAATACTTGCACTCTATATATGCATATATATGCATGTATATGTATGTATATTAGGTGGTTGTAGAGTCACAATGCTGTTATTGTTGCTACTATTTATTACCTCAGACATGCCTTTCTCACCTCATATCCTTTTTAATTTCCCCATTTAGGAGAAACAAATAAATGCGGAAAACGTTTATTCATCAGCATCTTCACWTACTTTCTGTCTCCTCTCTCTTTGTTCCAGGGATATATATAGGTGGAAAGGGTAAAAAATAGGGAAAAGAAGATCCAGGCATAAAGAATAAAGTTCCATTTTGTTAAAGTTCAAGTTCAGGTATCAAGTTCATTGTTTACATGAACTTGATAAGATACTGGAAGTTAAGAATAAGCAATCGTGAATTTAAAATATGTTTCAATTACAATACTTCTATWAAAAACAAGACTTTCTGATCCATTCTTTTTGAAAGTATTTATATTACAAGGGGACAGAGAAAATGAAACCAGAAATTTTCCAACTAACTCCCATTGTTATAATGCTTTCAAAAAGGAAATAATGAAAAAAAAAGCACATTGGGCTAAAAGGTTGACCTGACAGAAGAATTAAATCTTATTACTCAGATAAGGGCAAAAATAACAATAAAATGTGTCTAAATTTTTATGCTTTTATTTTATATTTTTAGTGTTTCTATGTTAGGTCTGTAATTACTGTTATTTTTTATTAAGAATTGCTTTCAAGGAATGAAACTTTATGAAGTTATGAAACTTTATGAAGTTATGAAACTTTATCAAATTTCACCCAGAATAATGGTAGTAACTCAAACTAATTGCATGGGTGAAGGTTAACACAAAAGAAGGGGTTACTTAGACTACTGTATATTTGCAAATACTTGCCAATGATATTTCCAAATGTAGCTTAAAAACAACCAAACAAAATAGATAATGAATACTTGTAAGGATTAGGAAAATTGCCAAAGATAACAGATCAAGGAATTATTTTTCATGGGAAAAAAAAATGTAGGGTCAGATTTCCAAAACTACAGCTAGTGTGAATTCTTTATACTGAAGTAATTTCAGTCTCCAGAGAAAGTATTTGAGTGAGTGGGTGAGATGAAAAGGCAGCTTTTACAGGCCTCTGACTATGCTTGTAATGGTCAGTTACTATTTGGAATAAAACTAGGTCAATTATTGTTAGTTCAAAAATTAAGCCTGGATCAATTCCAAGAGCTTCCATCCCCCAGCCCCCCATTTTGTACCATGCAAGTGCTACAAAAGACATATTTTCCCACTGATTGACAGACAGATGGTAGAATGTCTTCACGGACCTTCTTTGTGATGGCATTTCCCTYGCTCCTGCCCTTTGTTAGATATTTGATAGGCTGATACTTGGTAGGCTGCAGGTGGAGGGCAGAATATCTGCCTGGGGTGACAAGTCAAGCCATTGGGTGATTTGCTGCTAATCTATACGAGTGCCCAGACTCTGGGCCCTCCATAGCAGGATAAAAGGATCCAGACTTGATGTAAGGAGTCAGTGAAATTAAATCGGGGGAAATGAGACAACTTTTCAATGGCCTSCTTTCAAAACATGTTTCTTTCAGTTCTCTGGGTATTGACTCATTCTTTTCACAGGTTTTGTTATTCTGGGGACCATAAACATGTTGATAAATGATCTGGATTGTCTGGCAGTTAAATATAAGTCCTTTAAACATCTCTCAAAGACTGTTTTATATCTTTGTGTAGAAGAACAGCTCCTGAAGTGCTGGGCAAACCTCAAACCAAAATCTGGAAAGCAGTCAATCCCCACAAGCACGTAATCCTGTGTTTACGTATCCTTCACATGTGACTAAGGGTCAAATCGTAGCCTCATCCTGTGCTTTCACCCAAGTGCTGAAGATCCATACACACACCCACATCTGGACAYGGCTTCCTTGGGGAGGAATGTGAGAAGAGAGGAATCATCCACTAAGTCAGGCTGGAAAGCCATTTTGTTCAGTGCTCTTTCTGATCTAACCAGGACCAGATGCTGCAAAGAATGACAGAAGAACCCTGCAGGAGGCAGAGGCAGAGTGATCTGCCTCCACAAAGGTCTCCTGATCCTGATCTCTAATTGGCAGAGATTAGCTTATGCCCTGAAGCACAGAGTTTAATATCTCTTCCAAAATTTTATTTTCTTTAATTAGGATAACTCTGGATATCCATGGTATTGATATAATATCCAGTCTCTTTATGAATCTGGTTAAGTTTTTGGTCTCAACAACTTCCTTTGGCAATGAKTTCCACAATTTAATTACACGTAATATAAAAAGGTATTTCCTTTTATCAGTTTTGACTTGCCCACCTTTTAATTTCAGTGAATGCCTTGTTGTTGTTCTTTCCAGAGGCAGAGTGGAAGCCCCTGATCTGCTTTCTCTGTACTGTTTTATATGATAACATTAATTTATAAAATGTGTTCATTTTGCCTCTCACATTCTTTTACAGAGGGAAAAGCTTCCATCTTTCCAGTTCCCCTTCATACGACCACATTTCCATTTCTGTCATTTTTCTGTGAACTCTCACCAAGCCTGTCTTATTGTTTTATGGGACACATTGTCTGGTGCAGCAAGAAATATCCAAAATATGTTCTATCATTTTTATACTTAAAAGCATTATGATGTTTTCCATGCTGTTTCCCTCGTCTCTTCTATCCTTCCAAGGGCTGTTAGATTTTTTGGGACCACAAGCATGTTTCTGTGCTGTCTGCAGTGACACCCAAAGTTGTCTGCTAGACTGAACCTAGGATCTAATGCCTTGTAAGATGATTTCACTTTTCTCCTTTGATGTGCTGTACTTTGCATTTATCAGTGATACTTTCAGCTCATTTAGAGCTGCCTGGAACTGACTGACTGAAGGGATGTTGGATCGGATCCAGTCACCATAATTAAGGCACTTAAGGCCTGAATCATAGGTCTCCTTGTGGAGACAGTTCTACCCAGAGAAGTGACCAGTTTCCTTCCTCAACCGATGGAGAAAGCAAGCCTCTGAAGAGAGACTGTGCCTGCCTGAAAAGCCTTAATTTAGATCTGAATTAGGATTCTGTTTTTCTCTGTATTTTGGTATGTTAGTGTTCACTGACCATAACTGATACTCCATGCTGAAAATGGGCCTGAGCAAGAGTTGGCTTCACCTTTTAAAAGAAAAAGCTAGAAACATTTCTCTAGAACCTTTGGACTTATAAAAATAAACAAATAGCTTTGTAATCCACAGTTTTGCAATACRAAGAGAGCTGGATTGAGTGATAAGTTCTGTCCTAGCAATAAACAGACAACACTGGCTGGAAATATGGCTTTTCTGTGCTGCTCATGCACTGCCCTGAGAATCTAATGGCATATTGTACTAGGCTAAAGGATGGGGGATGCTGATCTGGTCCTGATCAGGAGAGTAGCATCTACGGTAATGCCTGTTGTTGAAAGTCAAGATGTCTTATTGTTCTATAATTCAGAAGAAAAAGAATTCCCAATAAAAGTGGTTCATTCTAATGAAGTCAGGAAGAGGGATGGCAAGAAAACAGAAATAATAACAAAGAGGGAGTTTAAGAAGGGATAAAAAGGATACAATTGCATAGCTCTAGGAAATGCACATTTAATTTAGATTGTCTTTTTTATGACTTGTTACATCCAGAGACTTAAGAGCTGCCCGAGTTCAACATCAAATAATTAGTCCCTGCTTGTTATCTAGCTATATATCTAGCTACTGTAGCTTCTGATTTTGTGTTTTTGCAATTAAAATGTTGTATATGTATATATTAAAATAATTTCTTTCTGTTACCATTAACCTACATCTACTTTTTTATTCCATTTATATTTTATTATTTTGATCTTAAGACTTTCRTTCTATAAAGGTTTTAATATAGAACTTCATATTGGGTAGCAAAAACATAAAGGCACAGTTAAAAATCAATGTATTTTATATGCGAATACAAGCTTGTTGTGTGGTAATGCTCTGGGTGGCCTGGGATTTTGTCAGATGTGATTTTGGGGTTATCTACAAGTATCTGAGAAGATTTGGTGAGGCTGACTCTTCGTGCTCTTTATGCCACCAGCACATGAATGTCAGCATTTGTAATTGGAACCATTGCATAACATTGTGAGAGAAATTCTGAACCATACCCTTTGGAAGCAGATGGTTTTCATCATGTACATTATRAAATATTGCAATAGTTTGTATACTTTTTAATACTAAACTAAAATATATATATTGAATTAGAAAAGATTAAGTATATATTTAGTGGTGTTATAATAATCAGGAAAAGGATGAAGAAATAARACAGGTAAAGAAATAATTCTGGTGAAAATACATTTCAATCTAGTCACTAGATAATAGTATTATAGTCATTTGAGGGCACTGTCATCTCTAGTTTACTTACAATTTTATCRTTTTAACTTGATTTTTGAATATGTRAGTTTTGTCTTCTATTTTATACAAACTTACATGCATAAGCAGATGCATTGTTGCTTTAAAATGTCATGTCCATGAAGTATCACTTCAAAAATCCTTTTGACTTTAACTAAACTGGAGAAATTTGTGCAAAAATATAAGGTCAAGAGAGCCCTGTATCATGGTTTGCCTGCTTCAGAAAKCTTCAAAGGACTTGCTTGCTTACCACCAAGGCTAAGAATATGTGTCAAAACTGCTTAAAATAAGGATCAAATTTAATGAATGTGACCTCAAACCTTCCAAAGTGTATAGGTATGGGAACACTTACAATAACATCTGTTATTTTTTTTCTTCAGTGGAGTTTATTGTTTTAATCAGAAAAAAATTCAAGAAGGATAGTATAAAACATTTGAATTAGAAATACTAACTTATTTTCCCTGTTTACATTTCTGCAATTATGGCTTTTTTTATTTTATTTTATTTTATTTTATTTTATTTTATTTTATTTTATTTTATTTTATTTTATTTTATTTTATTTTATTTTATTTTTTTTTTGTGGCTGGAGTTAGGAGATGTCTTAAGTTATGTCAAAGCAGCACCAAAAATCAGGACTGAATATCTTTCTGGATAGATATTCGTTACCTGACCAGAAATTTGCAGGACTGAAGTGTTATTTGCTGAATTAAATTGAAATGACTGTTATATTGAAATAAAGACTTCAAGATATCATAGTCCTCTCCTGATTAAATATATTAATAGCTTAAAAGTTGATGTCCATGTCTACTACTGATTCCTCAGRTCAGCACTTTTCTCCAAGCTATTTGCTTTCACTCAGTTTCTTTTGGGTGAGTTGTAGATAGAACTCCTCTTCTGGAAGTTCTGGATTGGATACCCTTAAGCAATATAACCAAGGGAATAAAATTCAATTTTAATGAGTGGTACAGAGAGGGTAGGCTTGGATATTCTGTTTCCTCAAGCTTGTAACACCTGATGGAAATGTACACTGAAGCTTGCTGTGGCCAAACCAAAAATATAAAAATGATGGATTTTGATGTGACACTATTGACTTGCCAACAAGAGGTTTTTGGGGCTATGAAAAAGAAATAATAGATATTTAAATGGTGCACCAAACTTTTAGAAAAAATATCAACCTTATGTGTCTGAGTATCAGCAGATCTTTCAAAGATAGCTAGGACATTCATGGGAGATGTACTATTGCCTTCTATTTATAGGAATATTTCTTCTGTTTCAGCACCAGTCACGTGCTACAAGACTGTAAGTCAGAGAAAGCACAGAGATCATTGTTTTTTCCAAGACTCGGTGACCCATTTTCCTGAAGAAATCAATCATTAAACACATTTGTACACTGTAAATGATACCGATTCTATTTCACGTTGGAACAGGGTTCAAAGCCTCGTTGGCCCCTGAAGCTCCATTCAGAAATCTGTGTGTCAGAGATCATCTGAGATCATCACCTAGCATGTTGCATGTCTTGCATTTAGATTGCTGACTGCTGAGGAGCAGATTTCTCCGCAGTTTGACCCTGGTTATTGAACTCTTTGTTGTGGTCTGATTGAGCAGAAACTGGAGTGATAACAGAATGATGAAAATTCTGACTCTAAATCAATAGCAAAGTCCTATTGACTTCTTCAGTGGGGAGAATTCTATCTCAGATACAAGAAGTACATCTATAAAAACAGAAAAAGATGGGCCTGCTCATTAATACCTACCTGTAACTAAAGGAACAAGGGCAGACAAGACTGACCCCTCTCTATTTTCCCTTTCCTAATTTTGCTCAGTACTTAGTTACCAGATGGTCAAGTATTTTATAAATATCTACTGAGAGAGAGGGGAGAAAATGAATTCTTGCTGATGTACGGTGGAATTTCTAAAGATATTGGAAGTATATTGGAAATAATCCTATTTGCAAACTTAACAAGAGTTTTCTTCAAATTAAGGAGAAATTTAAGCCCACTAGCCCTCATRAAAGACAATTCCAGAATCTCTGTATGTTGATGGCTGAAGTCCTTTACTTTTTTTCCTTTCCAGTAATTCAACAGAAATTAACTAACTTCACAATAATTCTGCAGAAACAGTGTAAAAACAAGTTGCTTACTTTATCTCACTCCATGCAGTGAGCATCTTGAGTCCTTGTGTGTCTTATTTACATTTATTCTGTTTTTTTTCCACATAATAGATTATGCTGTTTTAAATTATCTCTTTTCTTCCTTGACAGTCTTCACTTCAAATATCTGTAGATTTTATTTCAACTACAATTCATTATTCAGTCAAGTTATCCATATTTAGCTTGTAATATTTCCTCATAAGCAAATTCCTCTGGCCCAGTAGTCCACTACTTATCTTTCTGTACAGCAGCTGCTTTATTTCCTTTCCAATTTACAAGGAAGAAATAAGAAGGAGGTAGGAGAGATCAGGGGCTGGGATAGACTTTGGGGCTCTTTTCTTACGTTTCCAGATCTGTCTCAGTCTGACTGGTATAGCTAGGAAAATAGATGACTTCTTTTTTTTCCAGGTTTTTGAYGAAGTCACAATAAATAATTAGAAATAGTCCAACTTTAACCAAGATTTACAAAATTTCTGTGCTGATCTAAACTTATCTATGTAAAAGTTTCAGACTATTTCAGTTTCTTTTTGGTTCCTTTTCTCTTCTTTTGCTTTTTGTTGTAACTACAGAAAAATTGCAGATGATAGCAAACTGGATAGTGTAGTGGGCAGTCCAGAGGGCTGTGCTGCCATCCAGAGGGACCTGGACAGGCTGGAGAGTTGGGCAGAGAGGAACCTCATGAGGTTCAACAAGGACAAGTGCAGGGTCCTGCACCTGGGGAGGAATAACCCCAGGCACCAAGGCAGATTAGGGGTCGCCGTGCTGGAGAGCAGCTCCACGGAGAGGGACCTGGGAGTCCTGGTTGACACCAAGTTATCCATGAGGCAGCAGTGCCCTTGTGGCCAAGAAGGCCAATGGGATCCTGGCCTGCAACAGGAGGATGTTGCCAGCAGGTGGAGGGAGGGGATCCTGCCCCTCTGCTCAGCTCTGGTGAGGCCGCACCTGGAGTATTGGGGACAGTTCTGGGCTCCCCAGGACAAGAGGGATGTGGAGCTTCTAGAGAGGTTCCAGTGGAGAGTGACAAAGATGATTAAGGGACTGGAGCATCTCYTGTATGAGGAAAGACTAAGCGAGCTGGGCCTGTTTTCTCTGGAGAAGGGAAGGCTGAGAGGAGATCTGATGAATATGTAAAAGTACCTGRGAGGAGAATGTAGGGAGGATAGGGACAAACTCTTCTCAGTGGTGGCCAGTGACAGGACAAGTGTAGAAATTGTAACACAGGCAATTCCATCTGCAGGTGAGGAAGAACTTCTTKMCTGTGAGGGTGCCAGAGCCCTGGAAGAGGCTGCCCAGGGAGGCTGTGGAGTCTCCTTCTCTGGAGATCTTCCAAACCTGCCTGGCTGCCACCCTGTGCCCCRTGCTCTGGGTGTCCCTGCTGGAGCAGGGGGTTGSACTGGGTGATCCCTAGAGGTCCCTTCCAACCTCAAMCATTCTGTGATTCTGTGATAAATGAAAGTATATTAACAGCAACTTGCCTATTCCACAAAAAGGCATTTTGACTTTGTTGTTGTTGTAAGCTTTGAGGCCTGGAGATTCTGCAGCAGGAGCAGTGTTGCTGTACTCACAGAATCACAGATGTGATTGCTTATCACTCAGATAGGCAATATCTGATAAAATCTGAATAAAATATTAGAATTAGAATTTAGAGATCATTATTATATATGTATTTCATAATTCAGATAAACTGTCTAAAAGAGCACTGTCTTAGAATATGGTGAAAGTTCTAGCTTTATAAGCAAGTTGAGACATGTTTGTGTTCTTGCACAACAAATGTGTATTTTGTCTAACTTTTTATCCTTTTTTTACTAGATATATCTTTTCAGATGACTTTGTCACTTTAAATTTTTGTAAATGTCATGGCTATAGTGTAGCTGCTGTGCATATGAAGTCTTCCAAGTCAGCTTCATTTTGATCTTTCCTTCTGGGAAACCTGGCTACTTTCCTGTTTGTGCTGGTGCTCATTTCTGAGATTAGTGCAAGGGGATTTCACAAAAAATGAAAAAGTGATTTGTYTCTATTAAAAATAGTTGTGGCTTAAGATTTTTAAAAGCAATCATTTATTTCTGTCTTTTCTCATAATTTACATGATACAACTCTGAACTCTCTGCACACCTAATTCTTCTAGAAAATATTTTTCCATTCTGTTTTTGCTTTTAGCATCCAAATTCCTCAAGTTTCTCATTCAAGCCTGGGATTTGGAAACTTTGTATTACTTTCTTGTTTGTAATTTGAGCTATTCAGGGTCTTATTGCTGTTCAAAACCTCTACTAGGATCAAAATGGGTATGTATTTTATTGCACCTCAAAAATTTAGCATGCAGTACTATGAGATCATTGACATTTTTCTATAACTAAGAGAGTTTAAAGAGTCTGTATTCTCTTTGATATTTTTGGTATTAAAAAAGTGATTTTTTTTCAGGAAAGCAACTGTGTAGTGTTCTGGATCTTAATATCAAAGTATCCTGCATAGTAGTAGATACTACATGCTGCAGAAATTTGCTACAGTTTACATGATCCTGATGTCTCAGAGCAAAAGACTGCAGATGGTGATGGCCCAAGAATGGGGGAGCTTACAAAGTCTTCTGCCTCGCATTGGGTTATTGAAGATTGGATGAATTGATGCATTTACTTGCATCAATTGCTATTCTAAGGTATTCTGATTCATTATAACAGAAAAAAAATACCAGTGCATAAGAACTTATCACTTAAAGAGGTACAGGAGACTAACAAAGAAAACAAAAGATAACATAACAAAAACATAAGAAAAATCTATGAACACCTGACCTCAGAAAGAGAATGTTCTCAACAAGAAAGAAAAAGCAAGGAGTTTTTAAGAACTGATAAGAAATGACGAATCACAATAAYTTTTTTTGTTCATAGAAGAAACTCAGTGAGGTTAATAAAAAGGCTGAAAAGGCAAAAGTATTTATTGATTCTATACGAATTGAATAAAAGAGGCTAAAGATTCAAAYCAGGATGATGAAAAATCTGTTACTGTAATAATGACGGAAGAGAATGTTAAACTGCAGATACTGGAATTAGATAATTTGAAATAGCTGTTTAAAGGGAGCTAGCTGTCTCAACAGTTACTACTGATTTTTGATAGATCTTGCCATGATAGGGAAGTTTCGGATGGATGGAGAAACATTACTCTTATGTCAGCCATTTCTAAGTATATTGGCCTAATCTTGAGTCCAAGGATAAGGAGAATAGGATTCCATAAAGGAAATACTGAAGAGAAAAATATATTTATTGCCAATCACACTGGGTTTACTTATTGAACTATCTATAATTTAATGAAAAAATCAAGATAGTTTAATAATTGTTTGATAAAGATAAATGTTAATATAAATTATTTATATTCTACATAGAACCTGATTTGAGATTACACCACGTTTTGAAGAAAAAATCCTAGAATAATATGAAATGATTCATAAAATCTACATACAATTAAATTAACAATAGTTTAAAAAATGTAATCAGGAACAGGCATATTAAGACTGTGCTTCTATCTCTACAGAGCCCTGTAGAAATAAATTCATCTTTTTTCTTTTAATAATTTGTATTCATGGTTTGAATGAAGATCTAAAACTTTTCTCAAGAAAAAAAAATAGGGTAGAAAGGAAAAGAATAAGAAAAAAAAAAAAGATAGAAAGGCCAGGAAGAGCTAAATAATGACACTGAGACATGTATCTCAATGGGATTTGTCACACGATTTGTCCAAATAATGGGATTTGTCTTACATCTCATTGTTAGCCACCATGAAGTCAGGTGTGTAATTTGTCCTGCTTGTCCAGTCCTGCAGAGTCAATGGAGAGTTGCTGGCACCTCCGGGGGACAATTCCTCCCTTGTCATTACCTTAAACAGATGTGAGGAAATCTCCTTTGGAACCTTTGACTTTCCAAATACTCTAGAAGGAGGCCCTGTGGCTAGTTCAAAGTACAGACTAGAAATTTAGGCAGCTAAAGAGAGATAAATCTTGACCTGATACAGCACTATTGGTATAACTTAATAAACCAAGAACAAGGAAATAATATGAATTTTTACATGATCAGTTGTGGTGCTGTATACCTAAAAGCATAGAATGACCCTGAATAGGAGAATTAACTGTAATTTGTAAATAGGGACTTTAAAGAATTGGGGGCAATGATCATCTGAATAATGTGAAATWATGGTCAAAACAGCTATGTGAAAATGATTATATTTCCAGAAATAAAAGAAACAGGTGGAGATCACCTTTTAGCCTCTGTAACTATGATGTGATAGATGCTGGGATAGAGCTCAATTCTGGTGTTTAATCTTCAGGAAGTACATTGGAAATTGGAGAGAGAAGAATCACAGAATCCAAAATAGCTGGGGTGAAAACAACAGAGGGTTACCAAACAATTCAAGAAGAGTAGCGTATTAAACTTGTTGGATATAACCATTAAAAATGGCTTATTCACCATTTCTAAAGTACCTACCTTGTTAAATACACATCTGGCAACTAATTCTTCGGACAGTCATACATCATGAATCAAGTGATAAAATCAAAATGAAGAAACAGATTTTAGGCTTAAGATTCATGTTTTCAGCAGTGAGAGAAATTAATCATTAGTGTGGAATAACCATTAGAACAGCTTAGCAGCCATTACAGTGAATTCTCCATTGCAAGCAGTATTTTTAAAATCAAGGTTGGATACTTCAGTTTGTTTTCATGTAGAAACTATGTTTACATGATCATGCTAACATTGTTTGTCTGTTTGTCTGTGTGTACCCTACTCAGTTTCAAACTTATTGGCTAATTTCTGATCAGCTTGGTGGGACTGCAACTTTCTTAAAATGTTGTGAAAAGAGGCAGACTAAAGAAGGAAACTGAAGATGTATCATATTTTCCCATATCTTTATGATCAAAAATCCACATGGTTATAAAATTCTCTCGCTGCTAAAAACATGAATGTTAGACTGAATGTATATAATTTTGCTTTCTATCACTTGATTCATACAACTTGATTATTATTCTAAAAAGAGTACATCCTTAAAGGAGAAACTCTAATCAGAGTTCAAACCTACTATTGAACTCTAATCAGACTTCAAACCTGTTCTATCCATTCTGATACTGATGAAATGACTTCTTCTTCTAAAAGAGGAAATCTAACTCAAGTACAACAATTAGAAAGTAAAAAAAAAAAAAAAAAAAAAAAAGGGAAAACATATGGCTTTTGTTAAAGAGAAAATCAGCCTGGATGACCACAGAGGTATTTTGTGGCCATAATATCTGTAAGTACTAAGTGAACATAAGCTTTTCTGTTTATTCACTGACAAAATAGACATTATTCTGTTTGGCTTAGAGACGTCATCATTTTCAGCTTTAGAGACTTCAGCTTTTTGACAATCAGTGGTTGAATTTAAAGGTGTTAAGCTCTGAAGTAGCTTGTTGGATAAAGTGGCCTGGGACWGCTTAGATATTTTATTATTATTTGGGAAGTCCTTTCCAATTCACTCAATCTTCTAAGCAAACAAAACCCCAAAATAACCAAGTCTGAAATCTGTAGTATGCCCATGGGACGAGTCAGTTCGTTGAGATGCTCTTGGCATGATGACACTAAAGAAAAGTTTTCTTTGGCCCTTTCTCATGCTACTGACAGGTAGATTCAAGWTATTTTTGGTAACCTAGGCAATCATATCTAACCTTTGTTACTTGTTTATCTGAATGCATCAGTGAACAGTGGAGATATTTTGGGCTTGTAAAARAAAGAACAACAAAGGAAAAAAGCAATACTGCTTGAGGCCCTTGGATGGTTATGTGGGTCTACCAAGTCATTAGCCTGTTGGCCTTCTGATTGTCAGGTTTATCCTCTAGGACTCTGCTGAAAAAATGAGGATTTTCCCCAAATTGTTACATTTCTTCTGTTCCTTTCCTGGATAGAATGGACATAAAATTGCAGAACTGACCTTGATCAGAACCTTTTTTTCAGTCCAGCTGGCCAACCTGTGTGAACTTATTATGGCTATGTGGGAATGCATGGCAAAATGTTTTTCAGATTTGCCTGTGAGAGTGCAAATTCTGTGAAGAGTCTGCCAGGCAGGGAAAGAAATCYAGTTCTAAAGTGGCGTTTTTTTCTCTGGGAGGTCTGTGGGCAATGGAACCAGGACTGGCCAATTCTTTATTGGTTTATTTCTTCTCCCAATGTATTATATAGGAAGTGAGAAGGTTTGGTTAAGAAAATACATGCTGAAACTAAGAATAAAAATTGAAATAGGTAGGATCAGATATGAACTAAGAATCAGGAGACAATAGTGAAAAAGCCAGGCAAGATGGTAATGCTCATATAGGGACTGTAGATAGAAAAAAAGATGGCATAGTTGGGAAGTTCCGCTCTTCCTGGCAATTCCTAGCTGCTGTCACAGCACTTTTGTGCTACTGACAGGGGTAATCATTTAAAGCAAACAACTTATCTTGGAAGATCAGATCAGCACGTCACTACCCTGGGAGTGGCACATTGCAAATTTGGCCTGAAGCTCCCTTTTCACGTTTCCTGTGTTGTGTAATATGCTTTGTAGTTCTAGCCAAAGATCTAGGGCTCTACATGTATACCATCAAGAGACCATAATGATTCATATCAGAGATTCTTGAATGCAGACATATATTATATATACRTATCTTTTTCTATGAATGCATCAATTGTATATTTCCTTTTAAGTACATAACATTGCTGTCAGAAAGACACAGTTACACATACCGTCCATATTCTATTCCAATTCTACCCATGTTTATTYAATATTATCTAGTTATTGTCTTGAAAATTGTATTTGAAAAGCATAGCCTAAAAGCAATAAGATTATGGGTCTGAGTTAACTTAATTTCATTAAGTCAATGAAATTACACGTAAAAGAATAATTCATATAGGACAGTGACACTTAGCATCTTTTTCTGTTTGCATTTTCATTGAAGTAACACCAAGGCCAGGTGTCCTCTTTTTTTTGGCACAAAAAACTGTTTTTTTCAAGGCTGACCTTTTGCACAAGTAACCTCTCTCTCCTTATATTTTATGTAGATGCTACACTTATATTTTATGTAGATGCTACTTATGTAGATGCTACTTCAAAGATAAGGAAGAAAACCAATTTAAGGTCTGAGGTTGTAAAAGACAGGTTCTCCAAGAAATATTTCTCCTCACTGCATTGTCCACAAGCTATTAAATCACTATAAAAGCACCTCTAATTTGATTTCCTTTGCATAAACAAGTTGTACTAGTCTGTAAAGATCTCAAGTAGGTCTTGAACAGGTTCAGCTGAAAGCATTAAGTTAATTAATCTCATTTAAAAATCAGTGAAACAGAAGTTAATTAAAATGTAAACAATGGGCTGCATTGTTATGGACAACTTAAAAAAAAACCAAAAAGAATCTTTGAAATTCTTTGTGTAATGGATTTTGCCTGAGTAAATTTACTCCTTCAGTGGAGAGTGTGGTTTTGCAGCAGATCACATTACTGAACTAGCCTTTCTTTTGCTTTTAAATGAAATATATTCTTTGCTTCTCCCCGTGTGTTGCAGCTGCACAGACTGGGGTCGGTCAGAGCCGTGTTGACCGGGAGGCACTGGCTACCGGTGGTTCTTGGACATGAAATGCAGCAGAGAAAGGCTGGAGTCCCCAAAGCCACCAGAATGCGGTGTGTCCGAGAGCACCAGGAAGAGAGAAACTGATGACCTGGAAAGTAAGAAGGCATTAAAAAAGAAAAAAAGTCAGTCAGTGAGAAATTATTAACACCCGGCCAGTTTATGCCAAGGACAGAGGGTTCTCTCATGCATTCTTGTGTTGTCCTGGCTGTCAGCTGAAACATGCCGAGAAACAGAAGCAATCCTATATACAGGCCTCATCCAGAACTGAGCGAGTTGAATGAAAAAGACTCAGGGGGTTAGGATTGGGCCTCAATTAAAGGATTAAGTAAAAAAACGCTATAGCATTTCCCTTAGTTTGTGGTTTTCAGGGTTAATCTTGTTATTCCTGCTCTTAAGAGGAAAAAAGAAGAAAGGATGTGCCAAATAGGTGGGGCAAACAAATTCTGGAATTTACAAGCCTGAGGGAGGGAAAAGAACCTTGCCAAATTATCTTCCTGCCTCAGTGATGACTTATTTAGTGAATATCTGTCTTCTAATTCAGCATAAGCCCAAAATATCTATGAAGGTAGCGAAAGTTAAATTAAAACAGAAAGCCATACAGTAATAAACCAGTCATAAGAATGACAATGGATTTTATGTTTGTCCTCTTTCTTTTGATAGTTAGGAAGCTGACATCAATTTATAGGGTATGCTATGCATATTACCTGAAATGGTCTTCTGAGCAATACTGAAGCTGTGAAGGAAGAAGCAGTGAGCAACCACTGTTTTTGTTCTTCATGGAGGAAAGTGGGATTTTCAGTGAAAATATAAATGGATTCATGGAACAGTTTTATTCCCCAGTGCCTTGCTAATGATGATGTTTTGGAACTGCAAGTAGAAAATCAGCCTTAGGGATTTTCTACAACAAAAACATGTCATTATATGCAAGAAAGGGTATGTTCTCATAGACTATTTTTTTTCTCTGCTGCACACACTGACATCACTTGTTTGTTTACATTCTCTTGCTTAAAGGTGCAGTGCATATATGTGTAAGTAATAAATCACTATTGTTCTCAAAAAATTAATATTCATTCTACTGCACAGAAATGAGAATAAGGAATAGAGAAAACCGCTGACTTTGTGAATGGAACTCTAAAATTCCCAAGACAAATTTCCTTGTTATGTGATTGCAAATGGAATTTTGATTGTAGCATAACCTGTCATAGTCAACACAACATSACTGACCCAAATATAGTTCAGAGAGCAGGCCAACAAGTGTGCAGGCTCATTCACTCCTAGACCTCGAGTCACTAGAGCAAGCAGAGCAATTGTGGAGGTAAGCAGTAGAACACAGCCAACTTCCTTTATTTGGGTATGAATGTGAGTGAACAAGACTGTTCATTCAGGTGGCTCTGGCCTTAATATCTCCCTCAGATAGTTCTTCGTGATTTTAATTCAGGACATCAGCACTGCTAAGACCATTGGAGAGAGAGAAGGGCAGAGATGCTCAGTCTCACTGCCTGCATGGCCCAGTGACCATGAGGTACAAACCACAGTAATGAAGAAAGGCCTGCAGGCCTTTTGAAGAGGTAACAAGGTTACAAAGAGGTTACAAGGTAAGAGAAATGCATTTTTTCCCTGCAGAATTTTGAGCGAGGAATGTACAACTTGGACATGTATCTTCAAATAGGAGACATTCATCTGGTAAAGATGCCTGCCTGAAGGATCACCTGTATACTTGGCATAAAGCCACTTTTTGGTGTGTCCACTGACAACCTCCAAGTTACAGTACTAAAAGTGAGTAATCAGGTCCTTCTTACCTTGAGGGAGAAATATCTTCTCTGCAAGCCACAACTCATCTTGCTTTCTCTCCTGAAAGGAAAAGTGGATCTGCACAGTGCATTTGCTTGTATGTTGAACATTGGAAGAACAAAATAAAGATTTAGAATGGAAATAGCCCATCCCTCCATTTACCTCAGCTTGACCCTTCTTGTGAAGAGCTTGCAGAAGGAGAAAGAGGTATGTGAGAGGACAGGCAAAGGAGGAACAGCTCACATATGTAAGTTCAAATGCACATAGCACGAAGATTTCCCAAAGCAAGTTACATTTAAAAGGACTTTTTCCTTTTATGTGGGATGTCTTTATTAATCATCTGGGTGATAAGATGGAGTAYATTCACAAGAAGTTCAGAGATTGTACCAGACTAGGGAGAATGATTGATATATTGACATTGATGTACTGGAGAAACATTAACTGCTGTCAATCACTTCATGGAAGAGTGAAGAGAAGATGGAGCCAGACTGTTCTTGGAACTGCATAGTGAGAGAATGAGGCACAATGGACATAAATTGCCACAGAAATAATCCTGTGAGGTATCAGGATTGTGAGTGGTCAAACACTGGCACAGGTTGTCTMGACGTGCTTTGAACCTGGAACGTCAAGATTCAACTATATACAGTCCTAAGCAATCTAATATATTTGACCCTACTTTGAGCAAGGAATTAAATTAAATGACCTTTAGGTGTCCCTTCCAAGCTAAATTATTCTGTGATCTATGAAATTGTGATTGTTCAGCGCTATGCAGGTTATCTAATTTGGGCTTAATGTGTAGAAGTTTCTCATATTGCTGAGTGAAGAACAAATGGTTGTGCTGAATTCTTAATATTAGACAAAAAACTACACTACATTTCTATGTAGGTTAGCCTGCAAAAAATGCCTTTATATCATGTAATCTTTATATAGGATACAGTGTATGTGCTCTATTATGATACAGAGAGACTGCTTGACTCTCTTTGACAACTCAGTGAATATTTGATAAAGTGAAATAAAATCCAGGTCTTTTACAGGAGTTAGCTACCAAATAAGATTGTCTTAATCTTAGCTCTTGATTTTTTTTTTTTCATCTACAAAAATTGTTTTTCCATCTCCAATTGTGCAAATAAACATGTGTGTAGCAAAATTTACTTTCACTGATATCAATATGGCTATTTAYGAGAGCAAATAGAAGAAATACTTGCATGTAAAGGTACTTTAGGAAAGGACATGCCCTTTGTATTTGCCCAGGGTTTAACACAACAGAGTCCAGGATGTGAGCAGTAGCCCTGCTGCAATCCAAATGATAACTTGGTTAAACAGAGAAAAGAGAAGTGAATGGAAACCTTTATAAAACACCAGTAAGCAATATTCAGACATATATATTTTTTATATTATTTTAAAAATAATGAAAGAATGACATATCAGAGAACATTACATAGAACTCTTATCTATAGTGTTATATATTGCAGTGTATGAGTTCTATACTTCAATACTTTTCCTCTGTCACTTTTTTTCAAACGTGTTGATTAATAGAGCTGACAGAGGTGGGAGCAGGAAATATTATTCTACGTTTTTGAGGGCAGGAGAACCAGCAACTCTGCAGGTGTAACTCAAAGCTGCAAAAAGACTACCTCTGTAGCTTGAAGTCCCTGGAGCTATGCAAAAAATGATTTTTTTTCAGTCAGCAAAAGAACTGAAAAATCTGAAAACAAAATTAACATGAGGTCAATTGAATTTGAAAAAAAATTCTTGTTTTATAATTTTTTTTTTAAAAAAAGCTTTTCGCAGTGTCTTTTCTCTTAGAAGCTTTTCTCTCACAATCAGTGAATAAATCTGGATGAGAGACTATTCCACTGTCATTTCTATATCTAATAGAGGGAATGAAAGTTAGTTAGGCAGATCTGATTTATGGTCTTGACATGTGATTTAGTATAAATAACTCCAAGACCGTTGGAGAGAGCCTTTTGGCTTTAGATCATATACCTGATCCAAACTATTCCAAACTTTAAAAATAGGCTTTTATTCTCATGAAGAGATGCTTTCCTGTAAGACTTCTGGCTTTGGTCCAAAAAGAATCAGAAATGCAACAAGCAAGAGAAAAAATGTTCTAAACACTCTAAAGTATGAGATAAAGACTAGTTTCAGAGTAGATTCAAAAAAGGATGGATTTTCCATCTACAGATGAACAGGACACCATATGGAGATTGCATTTCTTGAGCAAACCAAAGGGAATGTTTCCTAAATTCAGAATATCAAATACAACACCAGGCCCTGAGTAGGATGGGTAATATGTGTGTATAAGGAATTAAAAAGAAATCTGAGAAATACAAGGCCAAGACACAGTCTCTCAAAAGACGCAATCATGTACAAAGCTCAAAGCGAAAATCAAGCAGTTGTGAGGAGACATATGTCTGGCACCACAGCTTTTAACCAGTGATTCAGGAGCCTGACTAGGCTTTCATTGCTGCAGCTACATAGATCATTTTGTTTCTCTGTTCTTGTCTTCATTCCAGTTCTTGTTTTGTCCTTACCCAACTAGTCTATTCTGTCATTCCTTTTCATYAAAAAAAAGAGTAGGACAACTCCTACTCTTGAAGCAGGAATACTTTTCTGTGATAAGCTGGACAAGTTGTGAGTTCTGCTTTGTATTGAAAACATGCCATATATTTTTGTTACATCAGACTTCATGTGTATCTTCTCTCTGTTCTGTAATCTCCAGGTCAAATTGAAATCCCAAGGAGTGATCCAAGAGATAACATTAAATTTGCTTTTGATCCAGCACTAATTTGAATCCAGGGTGGAACCATTTAGTGATGGATAGTTTTGTGGAGCACCTAAGTTACCTGTTGAGATCACTGGGTTACAAGATGAGGATGTCAGGAAAGACACAGTCTTTCACAGACCATACAAGTGTAGTGGAACATGGAAATCGAAGGGCAAGAATGACGAAGAAGTCATATGATTAGAGAGCTGTTCAGAAGATGAACTGTCAAAGGAGGAAGAGCTGGAAGACRAAAGACTCTTATTCCCTAATCATCTCCACCTCAACTTGAAAAGTAATAGAAGAGTGACTTGGAGGCTGGGAATCAGCCTCTCKCCAGGCTCAGCCTCTCTCCATCATCTTTGAAAGGTCCTGGAGAGCAGGGGAGGTGCCCGAGGACTGGAAGAGAGCCAAC
>NW_020455543.1:527126-532844 GCF_003342845.1 Nothoprocta perdicaria
GGAAGGTTGGACTAGATGATCTGTAGAGGTCCCTTCCAACCTTAAAAATTCTGTGAATCTGTGAATTTGTGCTAGTATCAATTTTGCCCACCTTGGGACTAAAGTATTGGAAAGAGAGGATTGTGAAAAAATGCCTCATGAGGGCATTTTGGGTTTGGTTGTATGTGTTATGGCAATGAGAACAGCTGAACAAGCATTCCTGTGTTGTACGACCTGTAGCATGCACACACACAGTGATGGGTGGGATTAGGGAGAAGTGTGTGAGTCCCACAACACGGCTATGTTGTTAAATCCATGTTTATTTGCAAGGAAGTGGAATTTTATACACTTAAGCCAAAAGCAAAGAGTCTTTCTCAGGCAGTATCTGATAGGCAGTAAGAATGATAAATAGGTGAGAAAAGATCAGCTTCTGAGTTTGTCAGCACAATGAAGGCCACACTGACACCTCTCTCTGGAACAGAAAGTTGGAAACAATACATCCTTTTGGAAACTACAAAGGAATACAAGATGTTTTTTCCATATTAGATAGTAAAATGCTCTTTGATGGCCAAAGCATTTATCCTGCAGAGAGCTTGCATTAGCAGGGACACTAAAAGGATTTCAGGATAAAGATCATGTATTTTTACTTTTGATTTATTATTAGGAAATAAGACAATGTGCAAAATGCTGAGAGGTGAGAGAGAAAACTTCTCAGGACAGACATTTTGCCTGAAGAAATTCATTGTCTACTCCTCCCCCCAGAAATAAGGGACAGTTAAAAGGAGTGGATGTCAGAACTCCAATGAAGGAAAGGAGTCAAAGGAAAGCAAAGAAGGTTGTTAAGCTTCCACTGGATAGAAGAAAATCCCCAGACAGGTGCAATTCAGCTGCCTGAGAAAATCCTGGAAAAAAAAAAAAAAAAGAATATAAGTTTTCCTTCAGTCTGTAGCTTTCAGTCAGCTAGCTCCTCTGTAACTCAACCGGAGAGGGCYAGGAAAGGCAGTGCAGCAGCTGGAAATGAGAAGGGACTTTATGTAAAGGGTGACTGGATCTCAGTTTATACCGGGTAGCATAGTGCCTGTATGCTCTGCATAAAACACCTATTGTTTTGCAGCTGCATGAGTGGATCATAGATAGAGGGGTAATCTGAACTTTCCTTCCACGGTTATCTGTGCAGCAGTATTACCTTGGAGAAGGTTTGTGCAATGCATTTAGGAATGGACCCACGATACAACCCTAAAACTGAAATTCTCAGGGACTTGTGGACTGGTCTGCATTTGTCGGTTTGCTTGTAAATAAACAGCTTGTTTGTGATGGACCTGTTCATCATYTACATGGTGAATAAATAAAACATGAGTTATGAGGATGCTGAGAGTTAATTCACATTAAAGTCTGAATGCCCATGCTTTCTTCAATCTCTTCCTACGGCCTTAACTTTCTGGAGCTAGCTGGCTATCACATGCCACTTTCCAGCATGAGTCACCCTGGTTTCCAAATTTGTCTTTCCCAAATAAAAGTGAAAAATTCCAAATGTCTTACATTTTTCTATAGAAAAAGGGGATGGAACATCAAGTGCATATAGTCGAAGAATTGTTTTCTATTTCCTTTTACATCCCTCGTCTAGACAAGAGGTACTATGATGAACCTGGGCTTTGCTGCCAATACCAACAGCACTTTGCGGTCTCGTTACCTCACATCTGGCTAATTCCCAAGGACAGTCATYGCTAACGAGTAGCCCTTTCAATGGTCATTCCAGCAACTCATTTAGGCTACCCTTTCAAAGAGCATGGAGAATTCTTAAGAGAGAGAAGGTCTTTTGTACCGAGCAATGTTTCACTCACTGTGCGTAAATGAGAAGGGCAGTCAGGCCATAAAGATTTATATAAATGAGAGCATTGTATACTCAAAAGGAGATTGCTATGTTTGATCTCAGCTGTTATTGATTTACCTTTTCCACACGATAACATTCATTAGGCAGGATAAGTAAAGGYTAGTGTGTTCCATTTCAATTATCAACAGTTAAAATGCAGACATTAGCCAGGGTGGAGCTTCAGTCTAGTTTCAGTGGGCTGAGGTGTGAAAACATTTTCCTACCAAGCCTTCACATGGGATGACTTATGTCTTTTTTTTTGCGTCCCTTCCAGTCTCTTCCTCCAGACTCCTTTTTTATATTTATTTTATTTTTTTTTGCATCTTTCTCGTTGTTGCTGAGTGTTTCTGATTCTGCTTAAAAGAACCAGATAGGCCATTTGAAATTTCCTGGTAACTCCAGTATTTTGTTGCTTTCTTGTATTGTGTGCAGCACAGCAGTGCTGATAAGTCACTGATCTTTACTTCTTGCCTGATGGATCAGATATTGGTGTCTCCAAGAGTTCGTATTCTAGTAGATGAGTCAATCTCCCCTCTTTCCACCCAATGTAGATATAATGTAAGTAGAGTGATGTGTTACATTTTCCCAGAAGACCAAATACTTCCAAAATATATGTCTCTTATTTTAGAGGTAAGAAAAACCAACAAAGAACAAAAATATTTCCTCCAAAGTCACTTATTCCTTACAGTAGTCTTCAGAGAAGCCTAGAGAGGCTTGCTCAGATTTAGATATGTAACTGGAAATTTGCAAAGCTAAGTGAGATGAATGCTACACCAAATATTTTGATTTTTTTTTTCAATTGAATGAATGGATGTGTTTCTAAATGTTTTTTCCTTTCATGGGATAGTGTTTTTAGAACATTTTAACATGCCCATAATAAACCTAAAGTACTTAGATGAATTGACCTGAAACATATTTGGTTCTTACTTATCTGTTGGCTGAAACACGAGAATATAAAATTTGCTTGCATATACCTGCAGGCACATTTGTGAACAGTTTCCATTAACTTTAGATTTTAATATTCAGATATGCTGAGTGTCCATAGCTCTTTCTTGATTTTTGATGGAGAGAGAATTACTCATTTCTACAAAATATGGGACTCTGTGTTCCTCAGATGTGGAAAATGTTTGAATATGTGAGAAGAGTTGACTCTTTATATATGAATTACTTTGACTTTGCAGGGTTGACCTTAGCTGTTAACATCAGCTTAAGAATTTGAATACAGACACGTTTCATTGGACCTGTGGAAAGTAATATACAGTGTGTGCTGCATAATGTAGCTGGTGTCTGAAAGTGGTAAAATAATACAGAATTGTAAAAAATTATAAGCAATGACTTATATTTTGACTTATATTTAGAGCTGCAGATACTGTAGGCACAGCCTACTTTTGATCATTTTGGCAGATAAGGAAATAGAAGAGGTTATARTAAGGATTTGCACTGATAAAAAAAAAAAAGCACTTTATAGAAAGATGCCATTAGAAACATGCTTTCCTTGTCTTAAGAGGGAGCAGAAACTCAGACACTCCCTGCCAGGTTCCTTTTCTTATTCATCTGCATTTATATCTTCTTTTCTCATTGTTCTATGATTCTTGAGACTGGGGTGAATAAACGGTGACACTAAGTTCTCCCTCAGTTGTGCTTTCGATTTGTCAGGTAGCACCATACAGCAATAGCTATATTTTATGAGAAAAATTATGATAGTAGGCACAAGCATGAATGTGATATTCAGGTATCATGACAGTTAAATAATTCATTGCACACACAAACATATGTATATATGTACACACACATATACATGTATATGTACATATATATATATACACACAAGCATTATATAAACATATATACATATATATACGCATATATATATATATATATATATATATATATATATATATAGCATGGTATGTCCACTCTAGGCACTCCATATGATTCATAGATAGGTTATGGGACAGGGAGACAGCCACCCTTCTGGTCATCTTGAATTAACTCCCCAATTATCAGGCCACAGAAACCAGGAATTTCTGTGTCAGGTCCATGCAACTACTCTCTGAGTTTTGACTTAAAAGCTTCAAGACAACGGAGTTCACTACATCCATGGATACAATAATCTAAAATAAAATATTTTGAGCTAAATTTCAAGTATGGATGTCATTTACATTTTGTGAGAATATTTCTTACTTCATTAATATACTTGCGATCAGAAATTTCTGCAGAAGTGAACATTTGTACATGGAGAAAATATCACATATTACTGGTTTATGACATGTGGTCTTCAATTGGATGTGTTTTGGAAGATGTCATATTTAATGATACATGATTGAAGGAAGCTTTGGGGAAAGATAATGGCAYGATTTTTAGAACTTATCATCTTATATTTTCTGCTAAATATGCTGTAAGGGTATATGCTATAAGTCCTGATTGACAATTAAAATTACTTTAGACTAGGAGAACTGAATGGCTAGAACAAGAGTCCTTTAATCTGTGAAGTGCYTATAGACTATGGTAGGAGTTTTAATTGAAGCAATGGCATGAGGGTAAAGAAATATTCAGTATTTTTATTGGTGATACATGTCACATRTATCTTTTATGTCAATGAAAGATTTGAGTAGAACTAGACATGCTCTGGGGGTGAGTTTTATCTCAAACAGAATAGAGCCAGAGAAAAAAACCTTTGGTTCTTTTTCCATATTGTCCTGTATGCTCTGTTGCTTATGGCTTATCCAGAGAGTAATAATTTTTAGGAACAGTATCAGTTCCGCAGTCTTGTTGCGAATGAAAGTTTTGATCTATTTATCTAAAAAGCAGACTCAAGATGGTGAAAACATGGAGACCCCAAGGAGGTGAGGTCTTTTCAGCAGTACTGGGTGATAGACTAGAAAATGTTTTGTTCTTTTGTGGACTGGTTTTCCCARTAGGTCAATTTTTGACAGCCTTTTCCTTGTCCTTTTGGCTTCTGTTTATGTTATTTCTGTTATTTTCTGAGAGTTAATAGTAGCTTTATTTTCTATTGGAGAAGGTTTTTACCCAGCAGCATGGCATCTGTGGATTTTTTCACCAGATTAGTCTCATGCCTTCACTTATGACACCAGCCTTATTAGGGTGAGTGGACAGTGAGTCTGTCCATCTCTCCTGCAGTGCAAAGGGGAATCAGGGAGAAGTGTTTTTTGCCTGAGGAACTGTTTACTTCTGTTGAGCCTCTGTCACATATGTTGTGCAATTGCCTTTCTGGCCTTCTTCCCCCTTTTCCAGTGTGTACTTCAGTGAAAGTCTTGGCACTGAAAATATGATGGTGCTATTACTCATGAGCATATTGTCTGACTTTTGATYGAATGTCAGGGCTTCTTTGATCAGATTCCTTCTGCTTGAATTAATTAAKGAAGGAGTGACATGCTGCTTGTTGGGTCTTGGCTGGACTTTAGCCCTGAATCTCTGCAAGGAGGTTTGTCATGCACTTAAACTGGCATTAAGTCATGAGGAACTGGGAAGGAGCAATGCAAGAAGATCAAGATCTTACCAGTCCTGGAGGCAGAAGTGTCTGCTCTGTCGTGCTGCAGACCCCTCTGCTCTGATGTGCAGGGCTTGCCAGTGACATGAGCTCCAGCTTCATTTGTGCCTGTTTGCTGCCAGCATGTCCCTGTTTYGTCCTTTGGGCCATGAAGAGGCCATCACTATGCTGATGGGTGAAGTAYGTGTTCTGGCCCTTTGAGTCTGTATCCAGTGTGTTTTTGTACCTTGTCACTTTTTCATTTTCAACTCAGGAAACCTTGTTTCTTCTCTTTTCATGGCTTCTTTGAGCTGTGGAAATTTGGGAGAGGGCTTCACACATCCAGGAAATCTAATACCCCAATAAAAATCTTATTTGC
>NW_020455543.1:532920-543393 GCF_003342845.1 Nothoprocta perdicaria
AAATAAAAAAATAATTTTAACAAAAAACAAGATAATAGTAAATAAATCTTGTTTTAAATAAGGCCAGAGTCAAAGGTGCAGATCAGTTATTCTACTTCTCTAACCTTTGTCAAGAGTATTTTTTACTCTGTAAATTTAGTATCAAATCACCACAGAAGTGAGTCATTCTATTCTTCTCCCGACTCCTAAATATCATTTTTTATTCTAACAATGGATGACTGTCATTYCCCCCAGTTTTATGTCCTTGCTAAATCAAGTTTTTATTTTGTTCCTAAGCCCATAAAACTTAGAGTCATCCTAGATATTCCCTTCTCTCCTTCATTCCAGATATTTCTTTCTCKTCTTCATCTCTCTCACCTGTAAATCCACCTATCCACAGTAACAGCACCAACATTTGGCTTCTCTTTTTCTCTGCCTCTCTTGAAGACCATAATCAAGACACAGCTCCTTGTTCCAATTATTGCCTATTATGGTCTTCCCAAATCTTTTCCTTCTAATCTTCAGAAAGGTAACTGGTTGAACAATGAAACAGACTTCCTTCCTTCTAGTATAAATCCGTGCAACTTCAGTGAGTCCACTGTTGTCACTAGAATGATACTAATTTTACACTAGCCTGGGATATCTGAACTAGAATTTGAAACAACTTTTCTTTGCATTCTGGTGACTGCTACATACAAATTTTCCTGTTTGCCATTTATGTACATTTATTGAATGGAGCTTAGTTAATATCTTTTCGAAGAATGATGACATTCTGTATGTATTCACCTAGAAACATGGATATTTCTGTGCAGAGAGTACTTGTTGCTCATTTTCCCTAAATCATTTCTTTTCCTACTTCAGCAGTTTCAATTACCATCCAAAGCAGGCTGGCTACAACTTATAAATAAATAATAGTCAATATTCCACAAACACTGCATATGTTGTTGAAATAGGTTTCAATAAATTACTAGACAATTACCTATGGACAAAATRGACAAACTAGCTACTGTAAATGAAGTATCTGAAGACTTCAGCTCTATTCTTTGTGAATCATTACAAATATGTTTTGTCAAGTTCTTTACCAGAAAACAAGACTGCTGAAGAAGTATTTAACTATCTTCTAGATCAGCTGCCTGTACCCCTATCTAGCTCTTCTATTTCAGAAATTTTCATTTGTAAACCTTTCTTTCCATGTATTCCCCTTGCCAGGTCAGTGATCTCTCATATTTAGCAGTGTATATGCACTTCATATTGCCCTACATATTTAAAAAATGAAACATGACTGAGTATATTTTTACAATATATGTTCAAATGCACATGATACACTGGTATTCTGGGATTAGTTTTTTTTGTTGTTGTTTTTTTAGGAGTATTGACTCAGGCTCTATTTTTGAAATTGCAATTCAATGTGCAATTAATTGCTGGCCCAGCTGATACCACTTATTTATCTCACTTCCTGAATTAGAGGCACAATCAAGTAATAGGATGTCTAAATGTCATTATTTGCACATGAGCTTGATTACAGATGCAAAATATAGAAARAAGAGAAAGGATCCATAGTGCTGTGTTTTCCTGCATATCGGATAATTAAAACTGTCTTTGGCTGTATTACTTCTGGAGCTACACAAAGAATATGATATTGAAAAAGAACTTTAAAAAAAACAAACCTTCACAGATGCTGACAAAAAATAAGCAAAGCAAAACAAAATCCCCAATGTTATTTTTATTTCTTTTTTTCCACTAATGGAAAAAGAAAACAGAGTATCAAAACAGGTTATGCTGGAAACCTGTGCATACTGGTAAATTTGGCAACTGGCATATTTTGTGTTTTGTTAAAATTAAATGAACAAATCTCAAAATTTGGTAAAAATGCTGCATTTTGCTTGAAATTCTATTAAAAGCCTCTGCTTTGCAAGCTGACAGAACACAGTAAAGTTGTTGAATATCCTTAACGGGCATAAGTGCTTCTTGGTTTAAGGTAGATGGACTAAGAAGACTCAACTTTGAGACAACTGCCCCATTTTTGTTACTTCATCACTTAGTAGGTAGAGAAAGGCTTTAGTTCTCCCGCCTGCTCCCAGAGACCATTTGGTTGCACCACTCTGTGATGTTTAAGATCACCAGCGCAACTGATTTTTAAGACTTATTCATTGCCTTTGTACTTCATTATTGCACTACTCTGGTTTACTATGTATTCGATAAGAAAAATATGTTTTTTTTTTCCTTATTTGTTTTTGTTCACTGTAAGAAAAGCACTGGCATGAAGAGGTGGCTGAAAAATTTATATTTTCTGCTTAGGAAGAAGTGGAAATGATAATGGAAGTTAAGTTTGCTTACCAAATTCCACTGTGATCATCCTGTATATCAAAAAAGGATCCATAGGATGATCCATAGGATGAGCCATCCACTACATTCACTAGTTTTATTTGCTCAGATGATTGTTTAGAAATCATAACCTCCATCTTGGATGTTACTTTTGTATCTTTTCCCATTTCAAGCTAATGTTGCTTAAAATAAAGCCAGGAATGACATAAGAGTTTCCCAGYGATAAGAAAATTTTATGCAGACTTCTCACTGAATATCCCTAGTGTGTCTAAGATTTGACCCAAAGGTTTGCCTGATAAGCTTTAAAAGTGAGATTGAAAATGTGAGTAATGCTATTCCTATGAAAATCTACCCAATCCAAATTCATTATAATCCTCCAGAAATACCATTTCCAAGTGTTTTCCAGAGATCAGCGTCAACATCTTTCATGCTGATGTTGAACATCAGCATCATGCTCTGAGCACGTGTCTGCCCAGAGCTGCAGCATTTGTGTCTCCCTGTGACAGTTTTCAGTTTTTCTTCACAGGSAACTAAGAACTAAACCTAAGGCTATCTTGTGATCCTAGTGCTCTCCTKGTTGTAGCTCAGAAATTAGAGGGAAGAGGAGAAAATACCGAGTTTTTCTGGACACCTTGAGTAGGTGGCCAAAGCTAGGAGAATAAAACATAGACCGGCATGGGCTGTAATCTCATAATTACTGTAGCCAAGACYGCCACCGATTACCACATCCCCAAACAGTTCTCCCTTGTTTGTGACTAATAGATGTATCTTAAATGATTGCCCAAATCTTTGCTAATCACTTGTACCCTGTGAAAAGAAATAGGCATCTTCCAAGGACAATACATCTCTAACATCCCTAGGATGGCATCAGTCACTCTGGAGGTATCTGTTTCCCATTACTGTCTATAGAAGGAGTCTGGCTAACTATCTTAGACCTACACACGTAACTTTAAATGCCTAAACCACCTTTGTTGTCTTTGATGTGAAATTCTGAGGGCTTTGCTTTGCAGGTCACAAAGTCACCTAATGTCTTTTTTTGTGTGCTATAATACTGGCATGAGAAATTTAGGTCTTTGTTTCATGAAAAGTGTGCACTAGCATAATCATTGAACGGGAGSACAGGGAAAATCACAAGATCCGAGATCTTGAGACTTTGGAGATGAGTCTCCAAAAAAAACCTAAAGAAGCGGAAACTGTGATTCATGTATTTCCTATTCACAGAGGAAAAGGTGAAGAGTTTAAAAGTTAAGCATGCTTTTTGTCTTCTGAGTTGCTAGGGAAGTTCACAATACCTGCTTTAGTACACATACTGACTCGGAATTACTATGATATGAACTGTGTTTGGACTTTGCACTGCTCCTTTAAAGAACTTTATGCCTCTTATTTACTTTTTAGGTATCTATAGCAACTGTAACAGACATCAAGGTGGAGGCTGAAAGAACAAAGAGGTACAAAATTAGCTGTATGTCCTTCAATGTAAGTGTAATTTGAAGGAAGAGTTAAATAGCTCAAATTTGGTACAGGTAAAATATACAATCTGTTGATTGTGGGTTTAACAAATGCTTTTAATTTTCTCAGGGGTGAGATGGCTTAATTTTAGTTTAAATTTATTATACAGTCTCTCCAAAGTTGAAACTAGCAATTTCCTAACCTGCTCTGCCTGTGATCATGAAACACACACCTGTTGCTGCAATCTCTTTTTTTGTTTTTCTGTAGTTGGGGAACAGAACATGGGGAACAGGACTAGGGGTTTCTGCTGTTCTGCTTGGGAGAAGGGAAGACTCTCTGTATAAAAAAGTGTAGGCAAAACTGTATTTTATGTGAACAGAGAAAGTATTGAGAGAAGAACAAGCTAAAAGTTTACTCTTGTCATGACCATCAAAGATTGTACTTCAGCCTTCTTAAAGAAATGTTTCTGCTTCTGTCCCGATTACTGCATATCTGAATTTCTCTCCACCCTTCACATGTGAATCTTCATATCAGTCCATAACATATATGTTTATAATTCTCATTTTACAAGCAGTGTACTGCTTGTGTCAGAGCTGGAAGGAGGTTTTCTAGCTAACTTTCTATTTATTCATAACTCTGTTTCAAAATAGAGATTACTTCCTTCTTTTATTTTGAAACCATGGTGCTAAGCTTTTTGAATCCCACTGGAATTTCAAGCTTGAGAAGCAAAGTGACCTTATAATGTTCAAAAACGCTTTGTCCTATCACATTATTTGGACTTTTGCTTTGATTGGAATGGGGGGAACATGACAAAGAATGACACCTTCTGAAGACTAGTTTACTGTTTTATTTTATTATTTATTTTTACTTTATTTTTTGTTTTGCTAGCAATAAAAGAAACTCCTCATTTTCTGCTTTAAATACTCCTTTTTCAAAGTAGAAGCAATAAGTCTTTTAAAAAACATTGTATTTCTTCAGAAATCACTCAGAGACTAATATTTTCTAGAGCCAATCTTTTATTTTTTGTCTAGCTAGCCTCATTTTCACAGCTTTTATGTTCTTCATTTCCCTTGCCAAACTTTGATGGTTGTGAGCTGCTTTTTTGTTGTTTTGTTTTGATACCCTTGAAACTAAAAGTCAAGATTTCCAGACTCTCCTTGCCCAGTGCCAAAGGGTTAAAGAAGAGCATTTACTTGTTTGGTAGGTTTTTCCATGCTTTTATGGCTCTGCAAAATGCACATCCAAAGCCATAAAAACAAAAGGCACTGACATGGAGATTTACTATGATTTTTCCACCTTCGTCATTGTATGAGTTTGCCTCTACACCCATTTTACAGAGGGAGTAACACAATCAAGGCTGCTCTATAAAAGAAATCTTTTCTGAGCTGATCTGAGGTTGATCATGGATAATTTGTGCAAATTCTCCCTCTCTGCTGCTATGTTTTCCTCTTCCTAAAGTAAAGTAGRATGGCTAGGTAGCAAGGAGTTTCACAGTGAAAGTCAGCTATTTTTCAGTCAGCTTTTACATCATTTTTTTTCACAGTGCTAGGCTTTCACACCTAATCTCTAGTCTTATTAGCTGATCTTCTGGGTCATTTTCATGTATCTGATGCCCATTCCAGTTTTATGGACTTATTGCCAGCAGATGCCCAGCAGTATCAGATACAGCCTGGTGAGAATGAAAGTGAATGACAAAGTTATGGAGTGCATGGACATGTTTATTTGCAGTGTCGTATTCAATCAAAACTAACATTTAGAACTCAGCTCCTTCATGGCATTCTCTACCACAGTGTAAATGCCCAAGAATAAACATGCCAGCTTGAGATGGAAGATTATGACAGCAACCAAGACACATTGTCATCTCATCTTTARGTTAAGAATTAAAATTTCCTAATGTGGTTAAACTTGCTTACTGCTGCGTCTACAGACTGTGAAAAAGCAGCCAAATGAGAACATACTGGGTATTAGATGTTGAAATGATACAAAATACCTTGCCTGTCAGTAAAAGAAATAACACTCAGTTGGACCTATGTAATTTTTTTTTTTTTCATTAAAATTTCAGTCTGGTGTAAGATGGTGTTTCTGTACAGGATATATATTTTATAGGCATTAAGAAGCAGGGAGCATATTTTATTAAGTTTGTGAAGCTGCCTAGCTATTGCTTAAAGCCAACAGAAACAAACAGTTGGACTCTTTGCTTTTACTCTTCTATCTGAAAATGGTGCCTCCTTGTTTTTGCTTAATTGCATCCAGTTTGCCTACACTCTTCCAGTTTCTCCATCAAAGAAACAAAACAATAATAACCATGCCAGGAATAATTTGTCAGTCTCTCCAGCAGGTACAAATACCATGTGCTGTCAACATGCAAGAGATCAGAGAAGCAGCTCTCTAAAAAGATGAAAAGACGTAACAGAAGCAGCTGGGCTAGTAATTATCTCCCTAGTTAGCTGAAGTAGCTACTTGTGCATTTGGGTATCCTCCTGTGAAGCATTTTCAAAAGGAAATCATTGAGAATGACACTTTTTAGGATTATATGCTGCTTTAAGACATTGTATTTGTATTACCTGACATGCCTGAGATTAATGTTAGAGGGTTCTGCCCTTCAACCCCTACACAAACAGCCCTGAACCCATGCAATCTACAGTTCAGCTCCTCCCGTATGTACATACAAGTGTGTGGGCACTATTGAAAATAGTAACAAGCCTGCAGTTTTTGCTTTTAAGGAGCTGGAGGGGAGCAGAGATACAATAACAGATGTTTCATCGCATTCACATATTTTCCATTTGACAGATCCTCAGACAAGCAGYTGTTGAGTAAGACAGGGAGAACAACGTTAGCATCTATATCTTGGATTGATTTCTTATCTTTTCAGCTCAGACCTGATTGTGTTTCAGGCCCCACTACTTTTAAAATTTGAACTTTCTTCTATGGGATTTTAAACATGCATGTAGCTCAAATACAATCTTTATTATGCTACATCAGAATTTATGTTCAGCTCTCAGGCATAACCTTCAGAAAATGAGCCATGTTCTTCTGTTCTTGCTCTTAATCCCATGGAGAGCACGTATCTGAGTAAGGGGTACAGAGCTTGGCCTCATCAYAGCAGTTTCTTCCAACGAATGCTTTCTAAGAATAGCTATTGTCTACATTGTCTGGGTCTCCAATGGCTGTAAATCAGTGTAGCTATATAGCAACTGACTTGGATGGAGATATGCTGAATGTTGCACCAGCCAAGAATCTGATCCTTCAGTCAAAGACACTATTAGTTCTCTTAAGTATTTACATATTGATGTTTATGGTCTCAGGTGTTTATCTACCTGAAGTAGTAACAAATTGGCTCTTAGAATTCTATTCTAGAGAATCATATTTTCGTAAGAAAGGAGAATCTCTAAAATCCTTATTCTTTTTATTTGCAAAAGCTCAAGATTCAAAAATAACCTGAGCTAATATACGTGCAAATTACTCATGGTAGTCATTTCTCATTCTTATGAGGCCCCTCTGATATTGTTTAAATTAATGGCATATGGTAACCCTTTCAGTTCTCATTCCTCACTGGGAAATGAGTCAATGACTATTTAATGTCATCTTATTACGGTTCCCTAGTAACGGTAAGTTTAATCAGCGATGGTTACTTTTGTTGAGAGAGCTCTGCTTATGTTCTGCTCCCTTCTCACAGGGTAAATTCCCCCAGTCCAGTAACTCTGAGCAGGCACAGAGTGACACGTGCCAGCTGTCCGGCACATGTGGAAATGCTCAAATTCGCAAGTAAAGTCAACCATACAGTATAGAGTATATCAGTTATTTGGACCTTTGTGAAACACTTTCATCATCCTTCCCATCAAAGTATATGTGAACACATTATGTCTTTCTTAATTTTTATACTCTTTAGTATTCTGCACTTAGACAACACTTCAGAAGCGCAAACCGCTGTAAGCAAAAAATCTTGGATTCATACAGAATCAAATGTTTGCAATGCATAGTATATTAAATCATAATATTAATATTAGAAATAACTATGATGAAATCACTAGTCTGAATATTCCCACTCCAGGATAAGAGATGCTCTTCAAAACTTACTTTTTTGATGGTAGATACAACTGAAGAGTTGATTCAATAAAGGTGATGTATTTAATGCAGAGAGTGTTTAAGAGCAYGCTTGAAACAATGAGGTTCCACAGTTGTCATCTCCCTGGTATATTTTAGGTCAATGATTATAGAAACTAGGAAAGTTCTGAAGTCATGAGCACTTAGGAGTCCCTCATGCTCTTTTGAACTTTATTAACAAAAACTTTACACTTTGTATTTACACAGCTGCTGAATAATCATGATATATTGGGGAGCATCACAGGTAGGTGAATACAGGCATTCTGCTGGTGAACATGCTGGCAAAGTGAAAGTGTTATCTGTTCCTATTTCTAACTTGCCTCACAGTATCTTATGGGAGTAGTTTCCAAACTGTGTCTGTAAGACTATGGAAAATAGTTTTCTGATTCACCTTGGCTACACAGTTCAAGTGGCAGTGATGGTGGGAGGGAGTGGGAAGTGGTCACAAAAATTTTGATAGATGACACCTGGAATGGAATTTTAGCATTTTAGAAATCACTGCACAGGCACTTGGTTAATGCCAGCCATGTGACAGAGGTTTTGGAAACTGAGATTATTTTCTCTTATAGATAGCACAGGTACAGGTTCAAAGGAAGCAACCAAAAGTCAGTTAGTAGGCACTGATACTCCTAAATGGTATTGGACTTTTTCTGATCAGTACTGTGTTATCAGAAAGGAATTAATAGATATGGAGTGGTTAAGGTATTGTGCTAGATTTAATAAGATAATTTTAATTAATGTACAACAAGTTCTTCTTGTAGGTCCCATTTTGTAATATTGGTGTTATAAATCGACTCCTGGTTTTATTCTGGGAAGATTGTACTTTGCCAATCATAATATATGCCAAAAGCATAGATAAAGAGAACAAAGTAGGTTTGATATTTCAGAGCTTTGCCTTCACAATGTTCTATAGATAAAGTGTGGTAAAGATAGAAGTCTCAATTCTTTGTCTGTAATCTTGTAATGAATAGAGGAATGGAGGAGTTGGTTAGGCTTCCACTTCACACTTTTTTTCTTACTTACCTGATATTTGCATAGAGTGCAACCACAGGCCAAATTGAGTTTTTTGATTGCTTACCAAACCAGATGTTGCTGAGAGGTTATACTATCCATGCTTTAGCTTCTAAATCTATTTATTGTGGGAATCTCTCATTTCCCCACTAAGAAAATATTACATGTTCATAATCAGAGGTGCAAATGAAGAAAATATATAGCAACAATGAAATATTAAAACCATCAAGGGGAAAGACCTTTAACCTGAGGTTTTGTTCTAGTTCACTGAAGGATTTCTGACTGAATGAAACAAATAATTTATTAATACAAAGAAGACACAGTCACAGAATCACTACTTTGTTTTCAGAGTAAAAGATAAGAAGTAAAGAATAGATATTATTTTTAGCCAGAGTTTTATTCTACAGTATGTAACTTAGATTTCTTTAAAGACTGGCAGAAARTCAATTCTTGCATATGAATGGATTTCATGATGAAGATTAAACTCTGTAAGAGATTTACTATGTAAGATTATAGGCTTCCCTCCATCATGAGGAATTTACTGCTGATGCAGCTGATAGGAACTTAAGTGGAAAAAGCTTTCCCTTCCCTTTGTAAATTCTGGCCAAGGTGTTAGTCTTGATGCTGCTGCCTTTGCTAAAATAAACCCCTTATGAAAGACTGCAAATATTGACATCAATAAGGTTTACATGTGTACAGGCTTTAGCAGTTGCCGCCTGGTTTATCCTACTGTATAAGCCCACTTGTCATGAAGTGTGAGCATAAAGTAGCTTCAGAGAAGATTTCAGTAGCAGAAGCACTGCTGAGGATTGTGATGCATTTTTTTTTAGTATATGTTATGTGACCTTAGAAGTGTTTGCTTTTTGGTCATAATCTGTGAAGCTCTGTTATGAGTTCCACCCTAATGAAAACCCCACAGTATTTAGCACAAGAGCAATTCCATCTCCATTTGGGAAGGTATTTGGGTGCTAGTTTAACCCAAGTGATGACTTGGGTATTTTCCTGAATAGTGCTGGTTGAAGAGCAGTTCCCTAACASCAACAAGTTCTACCTGCATGGCTTCATAGTTGGCTGGCAGCTTATCTCACATTGTAAACTCAATTTTCATGAACAAAGCGAAACTAAGTACTGCTTGCTTAATATAATCAATCAGTATAAACACTTTGACTTAAAGTCATTATTAGCATTAAAAGAACAGAGGGTTCAAWGATGGTGGTTTTCCTCCCATTCTTTTATCCTCATATTTCTTCTCTGCAGCAAATGAACAMTTTAACCAACATCCTGCTCGTTGCTGCTGCTTAGTCCTTGAACTGCCCATCATGGTAGAGACACGGGGTCTCTGTGCAAACTATAGTGGTCAAACACCTCCTACTTCCAAGATTATTTCTCCCCGCTTCTTTAGCGCCAGCCCCTTGCCCAGCTACTTGAAAAATCGGTTCAGCATTTGGGGCAGCTGACTGGCTGAAAAAACCCTATATGGAGTGATGGAGTGAAGGGACTGGAAATAATAGTCTTTTTCTTTTTCTTTTTCTTTTTCTTTTTCTTTTTCTTTTTCTTTTTCTTTTTCTTTTTCTTTTTCTTTTTCTTTTTCTTTTTCTTTTTCTT